>NC_133769.1:220650505-220701782 GCF_003597395.2 Chelonoidis abingdonii | reverse complement strand
CAGCGCAAAATCCAGTGTTTGGCTCACTCTGGTCTCCCCAAAACCTTCTCTGGGGGACCCCAAGACTCAGAAGCCCTGAGTCTTACACAAAGGGAAATAACCCCCTCCCCTTGTCTTCTCTTTACTTCCTCCCCAGGCTTCCCTCCGTGGGTTATCCCGGGCGATACTGTACTTAAACTCCTTGAATGCAACAGAGAGGGCAATTTACCTCCCCCCCTCCTCTCCCTCAGGCTGCACAGATTCACCCTCCGTAAATCTAACACAAAGAGAATTTCCCTCCTTCGTTCCTTAGCCTACCAAGAGAAAACTCAACAGTCTCTAAAAAGAAAGCTTTATATAAAAAGAAAAGAAAACACATAAACATGATCTCTGCATCAAGGTGACAAACACAGGGCTATTGCTTATAAGAAATATATGAATAAACAGCCTTATTCAAAAAGAAATACAATTTAACATTCAGCAAACTACACACATGTAAATACAAAAAAACAATAAAAGCTTATTGTCTTATTCCTGTACTTACAACTGGGAAGCAGAAGATGAGAAGCTTGAAGATAGAAAGATCCCTCTCATAGCTGAGAGACAGACCGGAGAACAGAGAGAGCAGACAAAGGGGACACAACACCGGAGTACAGAAATCGATTTAAAGAGCCCTTTATATCGATATAAAGGGCGTTGTAGTGTGGACGGGTACAGCGTTAAATCGATTTAACGCTCTTTAAATCGATTTAAACGCGTAGTGTAGACCAGGCCTAAAAGCCTTTCTTTCATCCGTTTATAACTTTCTCCAAAATGTTCCTTTTTGATTGAATTATGATTTATTCTCTCTTATCTTTATCCTTTTTTTTTTTTTAAGTGTCAATTAAAAGCCCCAATACTGCAACTTGGTCCACATAGCCCAAACTGCTGGACCTGTACAGTCCCTGTTAACTTCTGTGGGGCTCCATGCAGGCCCAGCAGGGGCAGCTCCAGGCACCAGCACGCCAAGCGCGTGCTTGGGGCGGCAAGCCACGGGGGGGCACTCTGCCGGCGCAGCGAGGGCAGCAGGCAGGCTGCCTTCTGTGGCTTGCTTGTGGAGGGTCCGCTGGTCCCGCAGCTTCGGCGGACCCTCCACAGGCAAACCTCTGGAGGCAGCCTGCCTGCTGTGCTTGGGGCGGCAAAATCCCTAGAGCCGCCCCTGAGGCCCAGGGGCTCTTCTGCTCATTACATTTTGCTGGGACCCTAATGCAACGTATTATTTGCCAAACAGTACATCACATTGCCTAGATTTGTGTGATCTAATGAAAGATCTTAGACCAGATCATCAACTGATGTAAGCCAGCACAGCTCCACTGAAGCCAATGCAGAGTGATGCTGAACTATACCTGATGAAGATATGATCCTATACAAGAGGACAGAATAAATGGCATGTATTTAAGGCCTTATTTTCCACTGTGTTGCATCTTGTGTAATCATTTACATCTGTGCAGAGTGAAATCCAAGTGTGTGTAATGCTCCCAGGACCAGAATGGTAGCATTTTGCCCTGGGTGTAGTCACTTGTGTAAGAAAGTGGAGAATCAGGCCGTCACTCTGAATAGTTGGACAAATATCTGCCTCAATTACATCAGTGCAGCCTCAGTGCAGCCAATGGGCTTACACGCATGTAACTGAGTTCAGCATTTGGCCCACAATTTGTGAGGTTGTGTGTTATTAACTTGTTTGAATTATCACACACTATTTTGCCACTTTAGTGAGAAACTGTCAAATCAAAATATTCTTTTGGTCATAGGTTCAGCTAAAATTTGATCTTCATTGTAGTCTGAAATAGTTCAGTTGCTTCCTAAACAATATGCTGAAGGGGGTCTTTCTTACTCTAATCCAAACTCCACCCCAAAGCATTTTAAGAAGGTAATGAACATGGGTAATTAGAGGCATTCCTTCCATATTTTGTTTAATTATACGATTAATATATTCTTACAATATTGATTTATATTGTTTAAAGTTGCCCAACTTTTTTCTATATAATTTAATTTCTATGCTTAGATGGTTGCTTTTCCCACCCACTTTCTACCTTCATTTTGCAAGATGCTCAATTAGTCACACAATTCTAACCACGCAGAATCACACCCTATTTGAATATGCTTTGTTCATCAAAATCCTTGTGTAGGATCTTGAAAATATACTGTATGCTTACAAGTAAATCCTTCCAGTGATGGGGCAGCCACCCCTCACTGGTTGGTAAAGGGTTAATAGCAGCCCTTGGAGCAGCTGCACAGAACCCAGCCAATCAGAGCCAGGCTGGGCCCTATAAGAAGGGCTGCAGGGCAGAGAGGAGCACAATCTCTTCCTGGAGCTTGAGGGAGGAGGACTGGGTGCCTATAGAGAGAAGTACCTGGGACAGAGCGGTGCTGGGCAAGATCAGGGAGCAAGCGGAGCTCCAGCCTGGCTGGCTCCTAGATTGTGGCCTTGATACAGGAACTGAGTAGGTGCTCAGGCTACGGGAAGTGGCCCAGGGAAAGCAGGTAGGGGCAGAGGGGAAGGAGAAGCAGTGTCCCTGGGTCGGGGCCCAGAATAGTAAGCAGGCCTGGGCCCTCCCTTTCCCCCACTGGCCACTGAAGGAAGTGGCCAGCCAAAGGACTGCAGTTTGTTTCTGAGGAAGGAGCTGGACTAGAGGCTGCAGTTTGCCACTGAGGTAAGAGGCCGGGCAAAGGACTGCCAGTTCTCCCGGAAGGGGGTGGGGAGACAGGGCCAGCTTTAGGCCTATTCCACCAATTCCCCCAAATCGGGCCCCGTGCCTAAGAGGGCCCCGCACCCAGTGAGAATCCCTTTCCTGGCTAGAGGCGCCTTTTTAAATTTTACTCATCTGGCAGTGCTTTGGGTCTTCAGCAGCACTTCAGTGGCGGGTCCTTCGCTCTCTCTGGGTCTTAGACGGTACTTCAGCGGTGAGTCCTTCGCTTACTCTGGGTCTTCAGCGACACTTCGGCAGTGAGTCCTTCAGTGCCGCTGAAGACCTGGAGCGAGTGAAGGACCCACCGCCGAAGTGCCGCCAAAGACTCAGCACCGCCCAGTGAATACAACCCCACGTGTTTTTTTTTACATTTTTTTTTTAAGTCATCCCTGCCAGGGCCCTGTTGAAACTGTTTGAATTGGGCCCCGAACTTCCTAAAGCCGGCCCTGTGGGGAGACAACAGAGTTGGGGCACAGCTGGAGGATCCATGCCCTGCAGAAGATGTCGTGGTCCGGGAGTGATGTGGGTCCCCACAGACAGCAGAGATGGTAGAGAAGCAGTGACGGAAAGTGAAACACCAGAAGAAGAAGGTGCCCTGCTGATGGACAGAGCTAATTCTTGAGCAACCAGCAGGAAGTGACACAGTGGTGAGCACAACCCATAACACTTCACTTCAACACATAGCCCTCTGGGCCAGCCCACAACATTTTGGCACTTGAGGCAGGAGCTCATATGATGCCCCTTTCTCCCCTCGCTTGGGCCAAAACTTTGAAAGGTCTCAATTCTGTCTTCTTCCTGTTCTGCTCCTCTCATGGTACTGCTCTGCTACCTACCCCAATCAAGAACTAACAACTTAAAATGCTTTGGTCAAAAATTTTAAGTAACACTTAACTTTCAAAGGCCTGAACAGCAAATGTAACTTTTCTTGTCTGCATAGTAAACACTGGCATTTTTATCTGTTTGAATAATCAAAGTGGTGCTTTCCATGCCTTCTTGGTTGCAAAGATTTGAACTGCTTCCTGAAGGTCCACAGTCTGGGCCAGCTCATGCTCTGTTGAGATGGTTGCAAGGCCGACCAGCCTCTCCTGTGTCATTGTGGAGCGTAGATGTGTTTTTATTAACTTCAGCTTGGAGAAGCTGCGTTCTCCACTGGCAACTGTTACAGGAAGTGTTAGAAGTATGCACAGAGCAACAAAAGCATTTGGAAAGAGGGTGATCATCTCGTTTGTGCACATATATTCCAAAACAGCCTTTTGAGTTGATCCTGCTGAAACGTATCTTGAAAGGGCTTTCAGTTCATCACTTAAATCACTTGCATCAATATCGCTCATATCATCATATGTCAACACTGTCTCTAGTGCCCAGCATTGCTGGTGTAGGTCTTCTTCAGGTATAGTGAGGAGTTTTAGAATATCATACAACATCTTAAATAAACTGCTGTGTTCCTTGAGCTGCATGAAATGTTCTTCAACTGACAGTATTGCAAATCTAGCACCTGATTAAAGAATTCAACTTTGAATTACTGTTTGGGGTCTCTTATGGGATTATCCCATCCCTTGTAATCAAAATGTCTTCTTCTTTGGTGACTCTTGTATTCTTGAATGGGTGGGAAAATAGCTTCAGTGTGAAGTTCCTCTGCCAACTTCTGTGCAGTCTTCAGAACATTTTGAAATCCCTCATCTGAACGGTAAGACTGTAGGTATGACTTTGCTTTGTCCAGTTGTTCCATTGCTCCAGATATATCAGGTCAACACCTTGGAGTCTCTTGCTTACAACATCTATTTCAAACAGCATGTCATTCTACAACACTAAGCCACACAGAAATTTGAAGTCATGTATGTTTCTGGTGATTCCATTTCCCTCGGCCACTGTTCTCCCATGAACAGTTCCTCTTATAGCATTATCCTCCATAATGGCAACTATGGCATCATCTATTTTCCCAGTTTGGTGTTTGATAGGCTTTATCACCTCCACTTGAGTTTCCCATCGTGTGGCAGTCCATGGTTTCAGTGTCAGAGGATGTTCCCATATGTTGCTTCAAAATTTGCCATCAAGGAGTTGATGCAGAGAAAAATGCATAGATGCTTTGAATTATATTAAAAAATTCAGCAGCCTCACTAGAAGCTGATGCTGCATCACTGACCACCAAGTTCAATGAATGAACTGCATGGGACACAAAAAACTTTAAGGTTTAACTCTTGGATCCTTATCTGTACTCCTCTGTTCTTTCCTCTTATGTCAACACCATTATTGTAGCCCTGACCTCACATGTCAGCTATCGTATTGTATATTCCCATATGTTCCAGCTTTTTAAGAAGCACATTTGTCATACCAGCTCCTGTAGTATCATCAATGTCAATAAATTCTAGAAAATGCTCTCTGACAGTCACCATTGCAGGGACATTTTCACTAGGTTCTGTTGTTGTTACAAAATGCACCATTAAAGTCATTTGTTCCATATGGCTGATGTCAGGTGTGCAGTCCAGAATAACAGAGTAATATCATGCTGACTTCAGATCTGCCACCATCTTCTGTTTGATTTTTGTTGACAGTAACTGTATGATCTCATTTTGAATGGTTTTTCCAAGGTAGTGGTGTGTATACGTTTCTTGGGTGGTGACTCTTCGTAGATGCTCCTGGAGTACAGCATCAGACTCGGCCATCAGCTCCACAATTTTAAGGACATTTCCATTGGTTGGCACATACAGCTGATCTGAAGTGCCACGCAGTGCTGGGTTTTGGGTAGCAATCTTTCTCACAATGGCAATGAGCCTTTTCAGGACACTCTTTGCCAGTAAAGAGACTCTGATGCATTCTTCTCTTGATGCTGATCATCTATGGTGGCCTTTAATCATAGTCTCATCTCAAGCTCTTTCCACCTATGGAATGCTCTCTGCTGATTTGCTGCCTTCTCATGGCATGCCATATTTCTAGCCAGATTTTTCCAGTTTTTTGTTCCTGTAGAATCCTGGCTGGAACATTAGACTGGAAGAGTTTGCAACAAACACAGTATGCAGCATTCTGGGTTTTTGAGTACATAAGCCATGGCCTCGCCACTTTGTTACCATTGGGGATTTCACACCAGTAATGTGTTGGATGGAAACTTCTATTTTCATAGTCTTGGGGAACATGACGTTTTTCACTTGCTGTGGCCCATGCAGTACAAGGAAGTCCCTCAGCTACTACTCAAGTGGGTCCACAGTCCTGGATTATCTAGACCAGTGTTTCCCAAATTTGGGACACCGCTTGTTTAGGGAAAGACCCTGGTGGGCTGGGCCAGTTTGTTTACCTGCTGCAGCCGCAGTTCCGGCCGATTGCGGCTCCCACTGGCCGCTGTTCACTGCTCCAGGCTAATGGAGCTGATGGAAGTGGTGCAGGCTGTATTGGCCGCTGCTTCCAGCAGCTCCCATTGGCCTGGAGCAGCGAACTGTGGCTAGTGGGAGCCGTGATCAGCCAGACTTGTGGACATGGCAGGTAAACAAATCGGCCCGGCCTGCCAGGGGCTTTCCCTAAACAAGCCGCATCCCAAATTTGGGAAACACTGATCTAGACTTAAGGAACTAAACTCAGCAGTAGCTGTTTCTTGTGCCTCCACCATACTCTTCTAAAAAAATTGCTGTCGTGGGGCCAAATTCACCCTCAGTTACACTTGTGTCTCCTTGCTGAAGTCATTGGAGTTGCACAGGTATGAATGAAGACAGAAGGACACTTTACTTCTAAGCTGGCCTTTATTCCTCATGGAAATGTCTGAAAGGTGTGTTTCAGGCTTGTGAACTCATGGAAATCTTTACAAAAAGAGTCAGTGTTAGCATGTGAAACAATTCCATACCTCCCACACCTGAAGACATGACCCATTCATGTCTACTGTTATTATGCCACTGTTTACATGATCAGCTTAAGGATTCTGTGAAGAATAAACTATAGGGTTAGAAAAATTGCTTCTCACCTACCTGGCCATTTAAGGCATCTTTCATGCTGGCAAGAAGGATATGTCCCCTCCCGCAAGGCCATATACCCCTCCCATTGTGTACAGTATATAATTGTCAATCAACTTTCTGAAAATTTATATTTTAAATGTGACTGAGGACATCTGTTGCTTTTCTTAGACCTTCTTATCCAAGTGGTTTCACTCCACTTGTTTGGCATTGCTTTAGACTGGATAATGAAGAAGTGTATTAGCAATGCAAATACTGGTACAGCATTAGTATGTGGCAAATCCCCAGACTTTGCTGGTGACATTGCGCTACTGAGCAACACTACCTGAAAAGTTACAAATGAACACTGACAACTTGGCAAAAACAGCAGACCAAGTGGGGTCAATTATTTATGCTAAAACATCCTTCAAACCCAGATGTCAAGCAGTAACATCACGTTAGAAGGGAAAAATATCAAGGAAGTAGAACAGTTTGCTTACCTTGGCAGCACCATTTTTGCCAATGGAGATCTCAAGAAGGTGACATCAAGGATAAGAAAGGCATCCACAGCATTCATTGAACACAACATATAGAAATCAAATATAAACAGCACGAGAACAAAACAATGTAATCTCGGGGCTAACACATGGCTGTGAGAGCTGGAATTCTACTAAGGTGTTAGTAAACTAGATGCCTTCAAAAATAAGTGCCTATGAAAGATTATAGGCATTAGGTGGAAAGATTTAATCACCAAAGAGATCTGAGAAATCATCAACCAGCAGTTCATTTCCAACATACTCAAAAGAAGCACTGGACATATTTGGGCATGTACTCTGGATGGCAACATACAGATTCTCACATGAAGCTATCAAGTGGAAACCAACTGGTGTGAGAAAAGAGGGAACCCAAAAGAAATCTTAAGAAGAACCCTTCGCGCAGAGGGCAGAATAGTTCATCTCTCTACCTTAGAGCAAATGGAAGCAACAGCAAATGATAGAGAGGAATGAAGAGTGGCATGGGAACGTTGTTTACAAGAAAAAAGTAGATCCGTGTGTGTCTTCCTGTGCTGTCTCAGCATCTGTTTCTTCTCTCTCCCCATACACTTGTTCATCTTTCTCCCCCTTGCTTGTGTTCTTTACCGCTTACTCTAGATTTTAGGTCTCTCCACTCTTGTCCCACTGGAATTTCTCTGTCTGACACCATGGTTCTCTTGTCTAACTTTCCTCCTCTCTCCACCTAACAATTCACACCCATCTTCTCCTCTCCATCTACTCTCACAGGGCTTAGGAATTTTAGTGGACAACTAGTAGCTAGAGAATTACATCTAACAGCCAGGGAGTGTAGCGTAAGATTGAGGGGAACACCAGCCCAGTGAGAAGCCAGTCCCTACCTCTAACTGCTGGGAAAGAGGAAAGTGCTGAGATTATCTAGCAGAGTGCTGTCCCTGGATCGGATTGGGGGTGGGGGGTTAGAATCCATCTTTAATATCAGCAGTAAGTGGAACATAGAAGAAGGAGCATTTGATCTGTTTCCTCATTCACACCCAAGAACCTCTAAGCAACTGTAGTTCATTTACATTGCTTTATAACAATCCATATCTTCAAAGTTATCTTGGCAAGAAAAAGGAGTAGGAACTTACTTAAAAAAACGAAAGCTGAGATCCTCCTTTATATTCATAATAAGTGGGGCCTGAAGACATGAGCTTTGTGCTCAAAGATCAGTGATGCCAAGACTTGCAAGGATCTTGGGACACTCTCAGACCACAGGAGCAGGCATAAAGATGTTCCGGCCTGTTTCAGATATCATCTGCCTTTCTCCTCATGGCAGCATGGAAAGGAATGGGTGAGATTTGAGTACTGCTGTCAGAAAGATAAACAGCTGAGACAAAGTGCTTTTTCTTAAGCCAGACAATGTGTTGCTAAGTCAGGATTTTGGAGCTTGGTAGTGTGTCTAATGCAAATAAGATCTAATGTAACTGTCTCACTCTGATACACTAGTGCTCCCAGCAGATTCCAAAACTAAATTCAAACACCTCTGTGTTTCATAAAATAAATGACCAGATCCCATACAGCTGTGCGTATTTGCACATATGTCACTGGCAATAACAGACACAGGGCCAAATTCTGCTCTTGGTAACATCAGTTTATCTTGGACTCACCCCCATTTCAGTATTTAAAAGTTTGGGTTGTTCTCCAAATGCCCTTGCAGCAGGACTGCACAAACAGCAGACAATACAGTTCCCGTCTCCTTCCATGAGATTTTATGATGTGGAAACATGGATAGTTTTTACAGAATTAGGTCTCTAGTAATCAGCTTCCTCTCTGATTCTTCCTTTGATGTTACAGCCCAGTGCATATAATGTCACAATCAGGTGGCAAGTCTGTGGAATTGAACTTAATCCTCTATCATTATCTTTTGTTCATCACAAACCGACAATTTACTGTCAATCTCACACATAGTAATGACAAACTCAGCCAACTGAAGTAACACCCCAAGTGCCAGTGGCAATTTATCTTACCATTTCAACTCCCCCCTCCGAGAGGGGTGAGAGCTTTTAACCACTGTACTGTAGCAGTGACTGATATTTGCCATAATTATTGGCCTTGACAGTTTCCAAGGGAGTCTTATAACATCCTAGAGGATTCCAATATCATGCAGCTCAATTTGTAAAGAGCATGGGCCTTCCTGTTGGCCAAGTATTGGATTGGCAGTTACGGGCCAAATTCTCTGTTGCTGTTTGTTGGTCCAGCTACATTGGGCCAGAATCCTTGCTGCTGTGAAGTCAATGTAGGTCTTATAGCATGCTTAAATCTAGATTTAGATGCAGCACCCATGTATAGGGTGCTGCATCTAAATTTATATAGTGGGGGTGCTGAGAGCCATTGAACCCAACTTTAAACTCTGTATATAATGGAAAACATTTCAAACCAGGGGGTGCAGCACACACACCCCCTCCCCCCAGCACCCCTAGTTCCAGCACCTATGCTGGTTTAACTCCATTGTGTCATCATTGGATTTGCATCTCAGTGTAAATGAGAGCAGACTGTGGCCCACATAGTATTTGGTAAAACAGAAGAAGGGCTAAACTCTTCTTGAAGTTATACTGGGGTAAATCCACAGTAACACTAACAAAATCAATAGAGCTCTTCTAGATTTACACCAGTGTGAGAGTAGAATTTCACACCAAGGTTCACATTACCTGTTGTACTAAGAAATCTATGTATTATCAGCATTTCCGTCCATGGGATAATAAGGATGGATGTAGAAAACTGGTGCAATGTGATTAAATACCAAAACACAAAAGCCAGAGTGGTTCACACTAAAGTGAATATAGGAAATGGCAAGAGTTCTACAGCATGCCAGCTAGACCAAGATCAGTGACTTAAGGCAGCACTGTGGGCCAGATTCCACTCTCAGTTATATCAGTGTAAATCTGGAGCAACTCCATTGACTTCACCAGTGTGACAGAGCAAAATCTGCCCCAATACATCTTCAGAAGAGGGCAACCATCTTAAGATAGCAGTGATTTATAGCCAAAATCAGTAATGACTTTGCAGGCTACACCTCAAGAAATTCTGACCCCTCCTTAAGTTATTACCTACAAAACTACACCCTTCATATCAGTTTGTAGTACTCCACTTTCATTATTCATGCAAGCACAGCACCTTATATGTCATGCTTGCCAGCATTATGCATTAGTCTACTTTGCAGTTGTGTCAAAGGCCTTTTTGAAATCCAAGTAGATAATGTTCATTACTCATTTTGCCCTGTCTGCATTCCTTGTGATCTCATCTCTTCACAATATCTTTTGAATCTTGCCTACCTCTGAGATCAACTGCTCTATAATTTCCTGGCTCCATCCTAGTCCTTTTTTTAAAAGCTGAAGCCTGTATTTGCTTAACTGCACTCTTTCAATAATGGCCCTCCTTCCAGAGGGCTATTAAAAATCCCTCATTTATCTCATCTTCTTTTCCGCAGTCTCCTTCAGGATTCTTAGTGAAGCCTGTCTGGCAAAGGAGCTTGGTCTGTCTTTACTGATTCTAACTTGTACCAATCCTGTTCTAATGCAACTGCTAATGCCTTTGTCTTGCTCTCTGTCAGAATATTTGTACTTTTGGCAACACATGCCTCTTTTCTCTTAGCCTGGTCTACATTGGGGAGGGGAGGGAACTGATCTAAGTTATGCAACTTTAGCTAAGTGAATAATGTAGCTGAAGTCAACGTACTTAGATCGACTTACCGTGGTGTCTTCACCACAGTGAGTTGACTGCTGTGCTCCCCCGTTGACTCTGCTTGCGCGTCTCATGGTGCTGGAGAAGAGGAGTCGACAGGAGAGGGCTCGGGGGTCGATTTATCGCATCTAGACTAGATGCGATAAATCGATCCCCGCTGGATCGATCACTGTCCACTGATCCAGTGGGTAGTGTAGACATTAATTTTTCAGTTATCTTCTTGTCTGTAAGTTTGACTATCTTTTTAACATTTAATGGATTCTTTCATCACTTCTGCCCCCATCCTCCCTCTCGTGGTACAATTCCCCACTTTGAACCTTAGCGTCCAAAAGATGGGGTACCAGCATGAATTCCTCTAAGCTTAATCACCAGCTTAGAACCTGTAGCGCTGCCACCAACCAGGAATTCCAGTGCCTGGTACACTCTGGTCCCCCCAAAACCTTGCCCGGGGACCCCCAAGACCCAGACCCTCTGGATCTTAACACAAGGAAAGTAAACCCTTTCCCCCACCGTTGCCTCTCCCAGGCTTCCCCTCCCTGGGTTACCCTGGAAGATCACTGTGATTCAAACTCCTTGAATCACAAAATAGAGAGGAAAATTCACCTTCCTCCCTCCTTCTCTTTCCCCCTCCCAGACTCTCCCTGAGAGAGAAAGTAATCCTGACACACAGAGAAATTAGCCTCTCTCTCCCCCTTCCCTCCTTTCTCCCCACCAATTCCCTGGTGAATCCAGACCCAGTCCCCTGTGGTCTCACCAGAATAAAAAAAACAATCAGGTTCTTAAACAAGAAACTTTTAATTAAAGAGAGAAAAACAGTAAAAATTATCTTTGTAAATTTAAAATGGAATAGGTACAGGGTTTTTTAGCTATAGGCACTGGGAATACCCTCCCAGCCTAAGTATTCAAGTACAAATTAAAATCCTTTCAGCAAAATACAAATTTGAACTCCTTCCAGCCAAATGCACATTTGCAAATAAAGAAAACAAACATAAGCCTAACTCGCCTTATCTACCTAGTACTCACTATTTTGAACTTATAAGAGCCTGTATCAGGGAGATTGGAGAGAAACCTGGTTGCACGTCTGGTCCCTCTGAGCCCCCAGAGTGAACAACAACCAAAAACTAACAGCACACACAGAAACTTCCCTCCCTCAAGATTTGAAAGTATCCTGGCTTCTGATTGGTCCTCTGGTCAGGTGACAGCCAGGCTTACTGAACTTGTTAACCCTTTATAGTCAAAGAGATATAAAGTACTTCTGTGCTATTAACTTTTCTTATCTGTTTATGACACCCCCTTAGCCATGTAAAGAATTGCTTATCATAACAGAGTGAGCAGCATAGGGAACTTGGTAGTACGTTATAAAAAATACTATGGGTAACTTTCAGTGCCACTAATATAAATCCAGAATATGTCCCTAGAAGTCAGTGCTTATTTACATTGTTGTAACTGAGAGCAGCATCTTGCCCTATGTCAACACCCCTTGGTCTTCCAGTGTATCCATTCTTCTGTATGTCTCTCCATTAGACCGGAAGCTGTGTAGGGGAGGGACTGTTTCATTTTTTATCCTGCACAGCTCCAACTACATTGGTGACACTTAACATAATTAATACATATAATAACAACAATAATTTCATAGTAAAATATTATTTCTTAGTCAGTGGTTCAAACCTGGCCAATGGAGGTAGGGAGGGAAAATCATTGCTAACTGATTTCTTTTCCAAGCTGTAGGTGAAATGAACTGATGGTCTTATTCCAGTTCACAATATTACACAGCTGGCGTTGAGCTATAGAAATTAATGAAATAAATGACTGACATCTGTATTGATAACTTCAATCTAAAAGCCAAGATTGAATGGACAAGGAAACCTGCCTGCCTATGTCATAGACATACTATCATCGTTAGATATGTTGATTCTAGGTTACAATTGAGGTACATTAGTGGTGCATTGTGAGGAAACTTTCTACTGCCTCTTCTATAGTTGTCCTGGGCATAAATAGACTTCATTCACTAGAGACATCAATTCAGAACTTATTATAAGCACCAAAATGCATTTTCAAATACCCATACTATTTATTAATTTCTAAGGCAATCCTCTCATCGATATCTTTAGCTTTCCTAATCCAATTTTATACCCTGCCAGTTTTACTTGATATTTTTGGGTTCTTTTCCATTTTGGGATCTAAATTTGAGTGAGGTTGACAGCATTAATTAGCAAGTTGTATGCGTGTCATTGAAGAAAATGGCATAGTACATACTTGCTTTTTGTGGAATGCCACTTATGCTGTGTCAAACTAGCAGTGACTTGTGTGGTTTCAAAGGCATGTCACAATCAAAGAACATGTGGTTGACATATTTATGTCTTCACTGACATTTATGGAATATGCTACAAAAATGTTGCTCCCCTCTTTTCTTTTTGAAGCAAACATCTTTAACAGTATACATGACTTCTCCGAGGAAATAACGCAGTGAGGGACTGCAAGATACTCCATTGATCTTTGAGTAATACAGAAGTAAATGCACGGGGGCGCTCTGCTGCTTGCTGGTCCCGCAGCTCCGTGGACCTCCTGCAGGCATGCCTGCGGATGGTCCACTGGTCCCGCAGCTCCACCGAAGCATGCTTGGCCTGGAGACGCCCCTGAGTAAATGGTCATTGTGGAGTAAATAGTAACTAGGATGAAATCTGACATTTTTTCTTCTGTATCATATGCTGATAATTTATGCCCCTATTGCAGCTGCAGAGAAGTATATTCTCACTGGCTTCTCATCAACAGCTATTTACAAGGTCTTCCATGGTAAATAAGACCCCAGTCCAGCAAAGATTTTGCATGGTTAACTTTAATGAAACTACTCACATACTTGAAAGTATTTCAGTTGGATGACTCACTTGTTGAAAGCCAAGCACATGCATATGTCTTTGCAGGACTGGGATCTAAATACTCATAGTTCCCTTATTTTTCTTGTTAAAGAAAGAAATATCCCCATTCCTCTTGTTCAGTACTTTAAAAATAATTCATCCCTACCTACTCAAAGGCTTGCAACGTGAAACATTGATTTCCAAAACTATTTGATTCAACTATTTGGAAAATACAATCTGACTAGTAAACTAGAACCATTTAATATTTTTACTAAGTATGTAATGTTTGCAAGTGACTGGAACTTTGGGAAAAGTCTATGGGTCTTATACTGTAGCCATAGCTGAAGTCCACACACTGCCTTCAGTCCATGTACAGAATTCCCACTGATACTATATAAATGGGTCTCCCTTGTTGGCTCTGTACAGTCGGGGGCATTGTTCAGTCACAGACTCAGGCAATAATCAGTTCACATTTGAAGTTTACCTTTAAGGCTTAAATCCCCTTTGTTGGCCAACCACTAAACGACAACATAATCCTTGAGTACTTCTGATATTACACCCAGCAGAAAACCATAGAACATCTAAGCAACAGATAATGTATTGCTCCATTGCACACACTGATTTGTTACTGTAGGATTATTTCATCTATTTTGGTTATTTTATTTTAAAGAAAACTTTTTCTTTAAAGCTAGTTACCTGGACTTTGCAAACAGATACAGAAGGAAAAGGTACAGCGGTAGGTCAAATGGGGTCTTAATCTATAAAATGTCCCAAATACAGTTGTCATGGTATAATTCCCCACTCTGAACCTTAGCGTCCAAGAGATGGGGTACCAGCATGAATTCCTCTAAGCTCAATTACCAGCTTAGAACCTGTAGCGCTGCCACCAACCAGGAATTCCAGTGCCTGGTACACTCTGGTCCCCCCAAAACCTTGCCTGGGGACCCCCAAGACCCAGACCCTCTGGATCTTAACACAAGAAAGTAACCCTTTCCCCACCGTTGCCTCTCCCAGGCTTCCCCTCCCTGGGGTACCCTGGAAAGATTACTGTGCTTCAAACTCCTTGAATCACAAAACAGAGAGGACAATTCACCTCCCTCCCTCCTTCTCTCCCCCCTCCAGAATCTCCCTGAGAGAGACAGTAATCCTAACACAGAGAGAAATTAGCCTCTCTCCCCCCGCCTCCCTCCTTTCTCCCCACCAATTCCCTGGTGAATCCAGACCCCATCCCCTGGGGTCTCACACCAGAATAAAAAAACAATCAGGTTCTTAAATAAAGAAAAGCTTTTAATTAAAAGAGAAGAAAACAGTAAAAAATATCTTTGTAAATTTAAGATGGATATTTTACAGGGTCTTTCAGCTATAGCATATAGCGTATAGCACCCTCCCAGCCCTAAGATATACAAGTACAAATTAATCCTTCCAGCAAAAATACACATTTGCAAATAAAGAAAACAAACATAAGCCTAACTGCCTTATCTACCTAGTACTCACTATTCTGAACTTATAGAGCCTGTATCGGGAGATTGGAGGAAACCTGGTTGCACGTCTGGTCACTCAGCACCCAGAAGAGAACAACCACCAAAACTAACAAGCACACACAAAACTTCTCTCCCTCAAGATTTGAAAGTGTCCTGTCCCCTCATTGGTTCTCTGGTCAGGTGACAGCCAGGCTCACTGAACTTGTTAACCCTTTACAGTCAAAAGAGATATAAAGTACTTCTGTTCTATTAACTCCTACTATCTGTTTATGACAACAGTATTGTTCAATCTCACCAGTTGGTACTTTGTGTTATGCTACCTTACTGAAATTGTCATAGTTGTATCTTTAAAAGGACAACAGCTTTGAAGATTTCAGACTTGGCTGATCTACATTTAATAAAAGCAAAAATACATTTGAGTTATATGTGGCAATACATGAATTAGGCTACTGATGAAAACAGCCTGCCTGATGAATGTAAGGCTGTTAGCAGGTAGTTGATTGATGCAAAGCTTCAAGTAACAAGGGGGAAATTAAAAAGTATTGGTTCACAACAAGTGGGTGGAGAACACTAAGGAATTTGGAAAAAATAACATCTTATCTGAAAATACAAGGGTTATTCTCTAATTTACTGTAATATGGTGCTCCCTAGCACTAATGCACTTGGAGTGCATTCTCAGTAATAAATGAGTGACATTCAGAAGCAATAATAAAGGCAGAATACAGATATGATACAGTATAGATGATCTGACAACTGTAATTTTCTGAGACAATGTCTACACTACAAACTTAAGTTGACTTAATTTAAATTGACATACAGTGGTTTTTCATGTCCACAGTACTCTTTGTTGGTGCGTTTCCTCACCAGGAGCACTTGCATTGACTTAAGAGGGCAGTGGGGAGGGAAGAGTCTGAGAGCCTGGGCTCTCAGCTCCCTGAGCCAGGCTGCCACCTAGACTCTTGGTTTCTCACTCCCAGCTGATTAGCTGAGTGGGGAGCCAAGAGCCTTGGTGCCAGCCTGGCTCCAGCTGGCTAGCTCTGCAGGGAGCAGGGAGCTGAGAGCTCCGGGCACTAGCCAGGCTCACAGCTGGAGCTCCCTACCTGCCCCAGGGTCACAGCTTGAGCTGTGAGACCAGTGTAGGGTTCACAGCAGGGAGCCTACCAGTTTTTCTTGTCAATTTCACTGCTGCCTCAGGCTCAGGGGAGCACTGAAGCTCACAGCAGAAGCTATGAAATTGACAAAAAAGGCTAGTAGGCTGCCTGCTGTGAAGTTGAGCCCAGCACACACCAGGCTTACAGCTGGGGCTGTCACCCGGGGTGGGGGTCAGGGACTCCAGCTGTGTGCCTGGTGCCCAACTGACAGCAGGGGGAGGCACTGTGAGCCCACTGCTAGGCTCAATTTCATGGTTGGAAGCCTACCAGCCTTGCTTGTCGATCTCACAGTTCCACCTGTATCCACTCTTGCAGAGTAGAGCTGTGAAATTGACAAGAATGACAGCCAGCAGTGGATGTAAGTAAGGCAATGTCTGTAGGGACTCTGCTAAACCAACATCAGCGCTACACCTCTCATGGAGGTGGAGTTACAATGTCAGTGTAGTAGGGCACTTACATCGGTGGGAGCAAGACTGTTGTGTAGACACTGACATAATTAGGTTGACGTAAACTGCCTTAAGTGGACCTAACTCTGTTGGGTAGACCACATTACAGAGCAACTAATGTGAGCCCTGACTGACATTTATGAAAATGAACAAACAGCTTTTACCTGCAGACAACACCTGCGAGGAATTCCTTGAGCCAAGTGAGAAGTAACCAGAGGATAGAAATAATTAAAAAGAGAAATGCACACTTACCACAGTCACTAACAGAGATGGATTTTAAAAAGTGTACCCAGCGGTTATAATTAAGAGCTGCAAGTGAAGTAATTGGGAGTTAAACTAATGTAAAAACTGTCAGACTCAAATGGGGCCTGATATTTTCAGCAACAAATATAATCTTGGGCAATCTTTTAGCAAATTTAGTTTAAGATTCTTTATTCCTCTTTGGTTTGTGAAATGATTTGCTTTTTAAAGCTGTGACAGTTACTGTAAGTCGGTTTTAAAATGTCATTTTTTGGACAGCAGTAAATATCTCCTCTGTTTTAAATGAAAAAAACAAACCCAAATATGTTGTTGTGGGATACTGCATATTAGTTCAGATAGGAAAATTCTCTTACCCTGCCAAAAGGTGGATGTGGGGGAGACAGAATCCTCCCTCAAGGCCAAAGAGCACCTGCACAAAAGCTCTACAGAAGCTACTCTGGCCCCCGAACTGTAGAAGAGCCTGCAAGTTCACTCCCCAAGTCTACTCTCCACACTGTATATAATAATGCAGAGAGTCCTTGTATAACAGTGCAATGGCTAGTTCAAATCTGAGCCCTCTGTGAACCAAACAATTGGACTCTCAACCAACTCACTCTTCACACAGTCTCTGCCACCTTTCGTCATGCAGCACCATAGTGCCAGGGGGAAGAGAGGACAGTGCTAAGCAGGCAGATGACCTTTCTCCCATATCCTTTTATAGCAGGGGGTCTCTAGGAGTCGGGACCCCTCAGGGGGTCATGAGGTTATTACATGGGGGGTCATGAGCTGTCAACTTCCACCCCAAACCCTGCTTTGCCTCCAGCATTTATAATGGTGTTAAATATATAAAAAAGTATTTTTAATTTATAAGGGGGGGGGTCACATTCAGGGGCTTGCTATGTGAAAGGGGTCACCAGTAAAAAAAAAGTTTGAGAGCCACTGTGTTATAGGAGAGGAGGCATGTATGTGCAGAGGGTTTCCGCTACATACAGCTTATAGGGCGCAATCATGTTTTAGCTGATCTTATCTCTCCTGAACTACAGCTGCACTAGTCAGCATAAATTCACACTACGGAACAGTGTAGACATAGCCGTAATGCTTTTTGTATAGCATCAGACAGGTGAATTCAGATTTATGCTGCAGCCAGTTACATGCTGATCTCCCAAGATATACGGAGAGCTACTAGCTCTTGTGACAAGGAACACTGCATAAAGGTATAGCTGAGAATCACCAAGGCAACTAAGGCTGCCAACTTTCTGAGCTTCTGGTGCCCTGAACAAGGTTAAATTGTCCTTTAAGGATTAGAGGACAGATTTTTGAAAGGATTTTTTTTTAAACAAACAAGAGGAAAATTATGATTTTTACTAAAGGAAAAGAACATACAGATTCCTATCCTCTCTTTGACATTGGTAGGCAAATGCGTTATGAACTGCTACATTACTTGTTACACTGAGAGGCACCGATGCACAAGCATAGGCTCTGAATTCTGCCACCATGTGGTTAAAGGTGGAATGCTTAGACACTTCTCTTTTAAAGGCAGTGAACAGAAGTCAGTTGTGCCTTCAACATAATTTAAGGTCTTATTTTTCTGCTAGGAGGTGCTTGAAAGATAAAAAAAAGCTTTTAAAGAGAAGAATTTGCTCCATAGTTACATCTGAAAAAGCTCTGAATGATAGACATCAATATATGATATACAACACTTCTTACATTGGTCTAGTCTGTAATCAATACCAGTCTCATAGTCTTAGGACTTACCTACACAAACTTTGTACCAATTTAACTTTTTATTTTTTATCAAAATGGTTATACTGGTACAACAGAGTGTGAATGCAGTTATACCTGTATAACAACGTTTATACCAATAGAGCTTATTCTTGTATGGGATGGGTACAGCTAAATAGGTATTGTTAAAGTGGTACAACTTGTGTGTGTAGGCAAGACCTTACAAAAAGTGCAAGGATGGCCATGTGGTGGCAGTGTCAGTCTCCTTTCTTACCCCTACCAGGAACCTCCCATGATTATTCCCTTTACTGAAGGCTCCTGCCTCTTTTTCACCTATTCTCCCTGTTCCATAAAAGAAAGTTTACTACCAACACTTCTAACCACACTGATTTGACCACTGTGGGGGAGGAAGTGGGCATCCTTTGTAAGGGGTGCCACATGAAACCTTCCTAGCACTGGTTCTAGTCACAGAGTACTAAAGATAAAGCTGGTCAGGAAAGGGAACACATTTACCCCCCTGAAAATTTCCACATTTTCTATCACACTATCCCAATCAGCCAGATACTTAGGCATAACTAACAGCCTTACCAGAAACCTAAATATTCTTCAATCAATGACTGTACCTGAACTAAGGTAAGCAATGCATTTTTAATGAAAGACAAAGCCACCTATGTCACACTTGACCTATACTTCCGATGTAAAAAGCTTGTGCATTATCTTTGCCACTGAGCCCATGAAATTAAAAAATTTAACTGGAAACTGAAAGTTATTCCACATCTCATCAATACTCACTGTGCTCCTAGCACCAGCCCATACATGTCTCAGTCATTACACTTTTGAATGTGTCTTGACATTATTTTCTAGCATTCTTTGTGCATTTGTCGGACACTTGCAATAATTAAATGACAAGTTGTCCAGACATACATACATCACATTACGAAGCCCCAGAAAGAAAAATCTGCTCTTTGACTTCCTTACAGTGAAGATAAACACAATAGTAATTTTACGGTACTTCGTTTAGATCGGGGTCTCAAACTCAAATGACCACGAGGGCCACATGAGGGCTAGTTCATTGGCCTGAGGGCCGCATCACTGACACACACCCCCTCGCTGCCCCTGGCCTTACCCCCACTCCACCCCTTCCATGATGCCCCACCTCTTCCCACTCCTTCCCTGCCCCCATTCCAACCCCTTTCCTGAAGTTCCCACCCCAACTCTGCCCCCTCCCTGCCCCAGAGGGTGCATGAGGGGTGTGGCAAGGGCTCAGGACAGGGAGTTGAAGTGCAGCAGGGAGCTGGAGTGCAGGCAGGCGGCTCAGGGTGCAGAAGGGGTGTGGGATGCAGCAAGCAGCTCAGGATAGGGAGTTGGGGTACAAGAGGGGTGTGGGATGCGGCAGGGGCTCAGAGCAGGGACTCGGGGTGCAGCAGGGGGTTGAGGTTCAGGCAGGAGGCTCAGGACAGGGAGTTGCATTGCACCGGGGGTGTGGTGGGGGCTCAGGGCAGGGAGTTGAGGTGCTCCCGGGGGGTGGGATGCAGAAGGGGTATGGAATGCAGCAGGGGGCTCAGGGCATAGGGTTGAGGTGCAGGCAGTGGGCTCAAGGCAGGGAATTGGGGTTCAGCAGGGGGTTGGGGTGCAGGGAGGGGGCTCAGGCCAGGGAGTTGGGAGTGGGGTGCAGGAGAGCTTTGGGCTAGTACCTGGAACCATGTCCCTGCAGCCCCTGGGGGAGGGGGATGCAGGGCTCCATGTGCTGCTTGTTGTGCCTCCAGGTACCTCCCCTGAAGCGCCCAATGGCCACTTTCCCTGTTCCCGGCCAATGGGGTGGGGGGTGTGCCTAGAAGCCAAGGCAACACACACGGACGGAGCCCTCTGCTTCTTTCCTCCTCCTCCCCCATGGCCACAAGGATATGATGCCAGCCGCAGGGAGTGGCGTAGGGCTCAAGGGGGGCAATCCTGCAGCTGTAGTTTACCCGCCCACCCCTGGCTTGGAGGTAGGCTGGGGGGGGCAGGCGCGAACCGCTTGGCAGGCCACAGGAAATAGCCCCGTGGACCGTGTGTTTGAGACCCCTGATTTAGATCACTGAGGAACTTAAAGTGTGAAAGATGAAGACTCAGTGGTCCTTCAGGTGGATGGAAGTCCATCCACATGATGGACATGCAGATATAAGCACTATGACAGCACCTTGTCCAAGGCTTTTAGACAATACCAGTTCTAAAGTGAACATTGGTCACAAAAGACAGAGAAATTTCTTCTATTTTATTATGGGCCCTGTTCTCCACTCCATACTCAGGTGACTACTACCACTGATTTCACTTGGTCAGTTTGAGATAACCTTGAAGTACAATACAGATGATTTAGCACTTGAGATGAAAGGCAAATATTAGGCAATTTATGATTCATTCTCTAGAGAAGTTTTCTAGATCTGCTGTCCATATAGAATTAGTCTCTCCTGCTAGCAAATGTTTTATTTTCTTTGCCTAACTGTCTCTCAGCTTTTACAGGAAATGGTCAAGACAAGATTTCTATTATTCTTATTTATATTCTGGAGGTCCCCTAAGGCCTTAGTTCAGAAGGGGCCTCAATGTGCTAGACACTGTACAAATGCATCAGAAACAATCCATAAATCTGTGATAATCAATATATCTGGTTTAAACTGCAGCCTTTTTACAAATTTACACTTACATTCCCTGGCTAGTAGCAAATCTGCTTCAACAGGAAATAAATACAGCAGTGTATTTTGACACTGGCAGAGCTGCTTAGGAAAGGTAGGTGTTATTTTACATCTACTTAATTTTGTTCAGCAGACATAAAACTGAACACAGGGCATGACAAGCATGGTCATGGTGAACACGGCTTACGACATTGTACAAAGATATTACAGGTAGCGTGAGAACTTTAGTAAAGTTTATGGGCATAATCTTGAACACCCTCCACTCTTCCTGACTTCCATTTACAATAGTACTTTTAGCCCACGTAGCCTCCAGTCATTTTCAGTCTCCAGCATTTTATATACTAGCATAATGCCATTGTGTTCAGGTTCACTAAGCTACAATGCCAAGTTCAAAATCACCAAAAAAAAAAAAAAAATGATTGTGTGGAAACTTTAGAGAAAAGTCAGATTCCTTCTCCAGCCTCTCCCCCATGGTCCCTTCGGAACTCCCTTTTACTCAGCAGGGAAGATTAGACTGAAGTACTGAAATGACTCCTCAGCGTCCAAGTCCCAGCTTCACCTGTAATATGGAATCTGACTGTGCAAAGTGCTTTGGGCTCTCAATTCCCATTGGATGAAAAGTAAGTTAGGTTTGCAGCTTTCTTTCACTAGGAACAATCTAAAGGTGTTGTCAGTAAGACAAGAAAGGAAAGACTTTTGTCTTGGCAGTGTCTCTTTTGACAATATCTGGTCCATTGTAACTCATGTAGATATACTTGCATTAGAATACACCCATTCTCTAGAAATGTTGCTGGAGTATTGGCAAGAATAGAGAAATCCTGCATCTTGACAACTTCAGCCCATTGGTATATGGAGGTTGTGATTCTTATTTATATTAAGGTCTCCTTGCATCACTCTGGCAGTTTAAAGGGCCTCGAATGGGGTTGTAAATTACAATTACGTTTACATTTATAAGGCGACTTTTCCCTGCCAGCCAGGGAAGTACAAAGGGGCCTTAGTGTAAATGAGAATTAGGGGTAGACTCGTGAACTGAATTCAACATAAATATAAATTTAAAGAGACAACGCTCCTTTGAAAAAAAACACAACAGGGCAGTCCTGGTTCTTCATAGAATGTCCCAGTATCCTTAGAACTTCTTTTGTGCTGCCTGGAATATCCTACTTTTTCCATTTCATAAATCAAAAGATTGAAGAATTGTATATCATTAAAAAAAGGGTTTGTTCAAGAAATATTGCTGTGCCAAGCAGAGTTTGCTGTGTGTTCACCAGAAACAACCAGTCCCATGGAATAAACCCTTCAGTGTGATGAAGAGTGACTGGAGTGAGAAGAAAAGTCAAGTGAGTTTAGACAAGCTCTTCTTTTGCTCAAAGTGAACATTAATGACATTAGTTTAGTGTTTGACGATAAAACTCATTTACAACATTACGTTACAAGCCATCACAGCACTTGTTTTTTTTTTAAGTGCTATTTTGGGTGGAGGTGAGTCTTCTGCAACCCTGAAAAAATGTCACCACAAAAGTGTCCCTGGTTTTGATTTTGAAAAGCTGGTCATTTTATGTAAACTAAAAGTCATGTGTCAACTGGCAATTCAGTTGGGGTTGGTCCTGCTTTGAGCAGTGGGTTGGAGTAGATGACCACCTGAGGTCCCTTCCAGCCCTAATCTTCTATGGTTATAAAACAGGAATAAGTAGCAAAGTAGATCCCTGCTTTAGTATTCCATGGGGACCAAAGCCCTCAAGACAATGGAGTTTCACTCTTTACACCACAGCTAAATGTATGCCCGGGGGGAAGGTTAAACACAGTAGAGTCATAAATTAAAGTAAAGTCCTGGTTTTATTTTACACCCTCATGATAGTTGCTTTTCACCTTCACCTTCTGCCCTTGGCATGTAAGTAGCTCTCATCTGCACACTCAGTGAATGCCAAATTGGTGGAAGTTATTCTATTCAGACCCATCTAGGGCTTGATCCTGATAGAACAAGTGTTCAGTGCTGTCCTTAAAAGCATAATGATTAAAAACAGGGGCCCTGCTATGCCATTGCATTAGTCCAATTTACATAGTAGTAACTCACTGAAACCAAGGAATTTGCACAAGCATAAAGTGGAATAGCACCAGGGCACCTGGTCCTGCATTAAATTAGAATGCTGCCGAGTGGCTGCCAAGTTACTCCTGTATAGTAGCAACAGTCAAGACTAAAGAGGGGAACACAACCATGCAACTCGTTAGCATGAGGAGGATTATGCTTTAGATCATACCTCTTTATTCAGTCCCATTCTCCACTCCGTTTTTAAAATCAGCTTGCAAGGAAAGGAGGTGGTATGCAGCGAGTTTGAGATTTACTTCAAATCAGGACTTCATGCTGCAGTTCAGAAATGTGTAAAGGCAAAGTAAAAAAATGACAAACAAGACACAAAGGACAGGGGAACCCAATTCTGTTGTGACATTGCACTCCATATGTTTTATGGAAATATGTGAATATAATGTAACCGGATTATGCTTCATGCAAAAGGTCTCTTGTAAGGTATCATGACAAAGCTTATGATCTACTGAGTGTGTTCATCTTATTTGTTTGCATGCATTATTTCTATGTCTGGAGTTAGGAGAAGAAGATATAAATTTGTATTACTGATGGAAATATGTTAAGGGGAAGCCACTAAGGGTGCTTCAGAATAAATGAACTGTGAATGGGTTTGTTTACCTGCAAGCCTTCCTGTGTACACATCTCCCAGCTACTAAGTAATGAAGGAAGTCTTACAGTGACATGCAATCATGTCACCTGAACTGGAATCCATCTTAAACCTGGTGTTTTTCCATTTAGAAGGAGGGGTGGGGATCCAGAGAGAGACAAAAGATTCCCACCTTGTGCCAAAGCTATAAAAGGGAGTGGAACAGAACAAAGAGGCAGCCAGTCATGAGCAATTCCCTAATTATCACCTGAGCTGGAACTAACAAGGACTGTACCAGCGGAAAGAATTGGGCCCAGACTAGGAAGGAGTCCAGTCTGTGAAAGAACTTATTGGAACATCTGAGGGCGAGATTTACCTGTATTCTTTTTCTTAATGTACTAGCCTTAGACATGCGTGTTTTGTTTTATTTTGCTTGGTAACTTACTTTGTTCTGCCTGTTATTACTTGAAACCACTTAAATCCTACTTTCTATACTGAATAAAGTTATTTTTGGTTATTAATTAACCCAGAAAAAAGAACAGAAGTACTTGTGGCACCTTAGAGACTAACAAATTTATTTCAGCATGAGCTTTCGTGAGCTACAGCTCACTTCTGTCTGTGTGTTCCATTCTATGCATCCGAAGGAGATATTTATACATACAGAGAACATGAAAAGGTGGAAGTATGCATACCAACAGGAAGAGTCTAATCAATTGAGATGAGCTTTCAGGAGAAAAAAAACCTTTTGAAGTGATAATTAAGATGACCCATAGAAGGTGTGAGGAGAACTTAACATAGGGAAATAGATTCAATTAGTGTAATGACCCAACAACTACAATACCCCCTGCTGAAGTGAAAAAACAGATTGACATTTGACCGAGCCAGATAGAAGTATACCAGAAGCCACCTACTACAGGACAGGCCAACAAAGAAAATAACGAACGCCACCTCAGCCATAGCTCAGCCCAACTAAAACTTCTCTAGGCATCATCAAAGATCTACAACCTATCCTTAAAGATGATCCTCACTCTCACAGATCTTGGGAGACAGGCCAGTCCTCACTAGACTTATAGACAGCCTCCACCTGAAGCAAATACTCACCAGCAACGCGACACCATACAGCATAACACTAATCCAGGAACCTATCCTTCCAACAAAGCCTTATGCCAGCTCTGTCCACATATCTGTTCAAGTGACACCACATCATGGACCTATCATCATCAGCCACACCATCAGGGGCTCGTTCACATCGCACATCTACCGTGATATAGCCATCATGTACCAGCAATGCCCTTCGCCAGTACATTGGCAAACCGGATAGTCTCTACGCAAAAGAATAAATGGAACACAACTGACATCAGAATCATAACATTCAAAAACAATGGTGTGAACACTTCAGCCTCTCTAACCATTCAGTGATAGACTTGAAGGTGGCAATTTTGCAACAAATAACTCAGAAACAGACTCCAAAGAGACGTGCTAACTCGACTCAATATGCAAATTAGATACAATTAACTCAGGCCTAAACAGAGACTGGAAGGTTGGGTTCATTAACCTAATGAACCTTTCCTATGTTAAGTTTTCCTCACACCTTCTATGGGTCATCTTAATTATACACTTCAAGGTTTTTTTCTCCTGCTGATGATAGCTCATCTCAATTGATTAGACACTCCTTTTGTATGCATACTTCCACTTTTCATGTTCCTGTATTGTAAAATCTCTGCTCTGCGTGTTCCATTCTATGCACCAAAGAAGTGAGCTGTAGCTCACAAAAGCTCATGCTGAAATAAATGTGCTATCTATGGTGCCACAAGTACTCCTGTTCTTTTGGGATACAGACTAACACGGCTGCTACTCTGAAACTTGTAATTAACCCAGAGTGATAATACCCAGGGGAAGAAAACAGCTGAGCATATCTCTCAATCAATGTTAGGGCTTGACTACATGGCACTTACAGCGCTGCAAACTTTCACGCTCAGGGGTGTGAAAAACACCCCCCTGAGCACTGCAAGATGCAAAAGTGTCAGTGTAATCAGGGCGGCAGCTCTGGGAGCGCGGATCCCAGCGCTGCACGCTACACCCATAAGGGATGTGGTTTACAAGCAGCGCTGGGAGAGCTCTCTCCCAGCGCTGTGGCTCTGACTACACTCACACTTCACACCCAGCAGGTTCTACTGATTACATCCCACAACTCCATTCTAGGTGTGGCAGGCAGGACTAATTGGATAGTGCTGACTGCCTCCAGGTCTTAAAGGGGCAGGCCACTCCATTATTGGCACATACCAAAATCTGAGCTTTGAGGAGCATTTCAACATCTAAAGGCTAAATTCTGAACCTCCTTGCTGGAATTATAAAATCACTTATGCTGCAAATTAAATTAAAAGAGCAGAGTAACTCATTTCATTAAAGGGGAGTACTGCTGGAGTGAGGTAGTAATCAGATTAACAACAACGCCTCTTATAAAGCACTTTTCATCAGTATATCATTATCACTTTCTTATAGATGGGAAAATGGATACAGAAACCTAGCAAGCCAGTGGCAGACCTAGGAATAGAACCCAGATCTCATGAGCTCCGGTCAAGTAATAGATCAGCATCTGGCCCTAATAAAAATATGCTCATTTCTTGTGAGAAGGTACCAGTGGAAGCCATTTTTGCATTACAAAGAAAATGAGGTGCTTTTCACTTGCTTCACACTGGATAGCTCCATATCCCTTGCTGGAGTCAAAGTGGGTATCTGAAAATCCATTACAGCTACACACAAGGCAGTATTGTCCAGCATGACCTGGTGCAGAAGCATCCTGATCTCTGGGGGTAAAACAAGTCCTTGAACTTTTATCTGGAATCAGATAAAATGCTTCAGAGAACTCATTCTACCTTCCCTGATACCTTGAGGCTAGATTTGCAAGCATGTGTAACAGAATCTCTCAACTGTTACACTAGCTCAAAGCAGGGCTCACTTCGAGGTCTGCTAACCACTCCATCTCCTCCTCAGATGGCCTAATTATTTAAAAAAAGAAAAAATGCTCCAGTCAGGTTTAAATGGTGTTTCTCAGTATGAATGATCAATAGTTTCTCTATTCTTCCCTTCCCTAATTCAAGCAAGAACTATTTTACCCTGGCACATCAAGAACTTAAACCTCATTATTCCCTAGTTTGCAACTTTGCTGGACTGGCAATCTAAATGATTGATCCACAATCTTTGGAGCTCACAGTTAATTACAAGGCGGCTTGTGGGCTTTGCTGAGCCAGCTTATTGGTTCAAATACATGAGGACCTAATTCTCAGTAAGTGAAGTTTCTTTCTTTCTTTCCTTTTTTTTAAAGTCATACTGTGTGAAACAAGAATCATGCTTATAAATGGATAACCTTTGGGGAGAAATGAAAATGTTTAAACATTTTTCTGAGGTAATCACGGTGTTAAAATAACTGTAGTTTCTTCTGCTTCAGCTGCCACAATGCTTAATATAGTGAGTCTCCTAGTACCACTACATTACTGTAAATCAATCAAGAAGTCAGTTCCAAGTGCCCAAAACTTAAAGAACATGGAAAACACAAACCTTGAAAGTACGCATAAATTGTTCTCTGCCCCCATTGTAGCTTCTTGCTGTGAATACATGGTGGCACAATGTTGTGAGGCCATTTTCCTGCAGGACTGAGGAGAGGAGGAAGAACTCATCGGTGGTAACTTTAATAAGACACTTGTCAGACTTGGAAGATAAATGTTGTTTTAGCAGAGTTCAGCAAAATGTTACAAGGAGGAGCAGGTAGTGATGCCTGTAGTTAAATTGGGCCATCACTTTCCGTTATAACTATTTTCACCTTGTCACCCCTAGGCTCAGCCTCTCCCCCTCTGCATTCCACATGGACTGCCTCCTCACTACCTGGGCACCAGCTGGGGAAGCACTGAGAAGTCAGCATAGACAGTCTCCTTGCTCTCATTTCCTGTGCCTGGTTCCACAGCAGCCCCTGGTCATCATGACGAACAATTGCAGGAAAAGTCCTCAGCTGCTGCAGTCCCATTATTTGGGGCTTTGTCTTATATAAGTGCCTATTACTCCCCCAACCCAACCCACCCCACCCCACCCCACGTCCGGATTTTTCACCCTTGCTGTATGGTCACCCTAGCTACAAAGCATGGAGGTACTAAATCTTCTCAATGAAACAGCTGTAACACCATTTTAACATGGGCAAAACAATGTATGTTTCTCTAACCTCATTCTCAGCAACTGCTGAACCATTCTGGCTGAAAATTAAAAACATTCAAAAAAATAAAATAAAAGAGCCTGGAAGCTGACACCCAGCATGGAAAATTTCATCCTGTACTGTTAAAGTTTGGCAAAAAGTTATAAGCAACTGAAAATAGGGTCTTAGAATGGAAAATGGTGGGCATCTAACCATAGGCTGCACGACCTTTAATATCTAGATCTTGTCTTTAATAGTTCATAACATAAAATGAGTTGAGGGAGTTGTATTGGGGAAAATTCCAATCTACTTATTTCATGGAACACAACAGAAAGTAGCTGGGGCAGAGAAATATAGATAGGTGTGAGGTGCAATATCTAGGAGGAGGATGAGCCCTTGAAAGGCAACTACTAATCATCATTAAGGATCTTGATATCCTCAATAGGCTATCTCAGAGGGAAAAAAAGCAATTCAAACCCCATTATATACACATGTAACTGGAGAAAACTCATTTGGAAAATGGGGGTGGCTGCCCTGGCTCAAGGCAAGCTTGTCTCAATGTACAAGCTGAGCGAGACAGATAAGTTTGTTGAGAGGTCTCTGGACCCCCGCAGTAGTTAGTAGCTATGCACAAAGGGACTGAATGACGGTTGCACAGGCAACTTAATTCTGGCATTTCCTAGCTTGACTACTTGACTTGCAACCTTAATGTTCCTTTTAATGTAGTGTTTGGTGTGTAATATATTTGCCAAGATTTTCAAAGTTAATGAGTGATTTTTGGTGGACTTAATTTTTGGGTACTCAGCTTGAGAGGCTTTTAGAGAACAGGTGCTCAACAGTTTCAGACAATTCAGCCTCTTTAAGATGTCTCAGAGTTGGACATTCTCCCCCGCCTCCCAGTTGAGGCACCCCATCATCATTTAAAAATTTTGACCATAATATGCAATCATGTAGACCCAGGCACATATTCATGCACCTATGACTTTTGCACCTGCGTTCTACCCACTAATTAGACTACTTCTGACATTCCAGGAAGGTGAGGCCTTTCAAACAACCTCCATTTTATTTTATTTTTTAAAGATTGAGAGAAAGGAAGGAACTTTTCTCTGGCAAATGTGGAATTCCTGTTGCCCCTCACCTGCCTCCATTTCCAAATTACACTGGACAAACAATATTCAGAAAGCTGTAAGACATTGAGCCAATTACTCGTGCAGGACTGACTTGGAAACAGAAATCTTATGCCACTCTAAAAGGGAATAGTCCAAACTTTTCAACATAACACACGGCACTTGTTTCTAATGTTGAAAAATTTAAAGTCAACATATTTTTAGGCCTAGAAGAGTTATTAGATCATATGTAGAGGTTTCTTTAGGTCTTGTTAGCCCTTTAAGGCTAGACTAACAAAGCAAAAGGGCAAAGGAAGGATCTTGCCCCAGATATACATGTGGAGTGGATCTGTCATGTGTGGAAAGGGTACTCAGCTGCATTTCCACTGGCAAATCCTGCCCTCCTACAAACACAAAGGGTATGGTCCAAAGCCCACTTAATTCAATGAAAAGACTTCCAGTGACTTCCACGGGTGTAAGATCATTCCCAATACGAAAGAAGTTCAGTGGAGGGATCCTCAGAGATTTTCTTCTCTGGAACTCCTTCCTCTGGGATTTCCCCTGGAAGGGGGCAAGCTGGCCCAAGATAATTAAAGTACCAGGGCTTTGTGAGTTACCATGGAGACAAAACATTTATAAATTCTGTCTAGCTACTTCTGTGGCCCCCCCATCACTGAAGTATCTGAATATTTCCAAGCCCTATACAGAATGCATGATGATACAATGTGGATAGGCACTTTGATGCCACAGATGAGCTCAGCTAGTACAGTGAGGGGGACCATCACATATGTACCTAGATAGAGTGTGTAAATGTTGCATCAGCCCTTCTTTAAAATGACCTGCACACTGTCACTCACTTGTTACTAATGTGCCATCCCAAGTGAACGTCAAGAAAATCCTTGTATTACACTCTCTGGTTCTGTAGTTTTAGATATATGCTAAATTACAGCCTTGGATGATGTGGGTGTCAGCACCAGACTAAGCTTGTCAAGATTTGCAACCTGACACATCTTACATTGTCTTCTCTGAGCTTTTCTTACAATTCTTAAGATGCCAGTGTGCCTTTTTGTCTCTGTCCAGGTTCTCTGCGTTGAACCTGGACAATGCTTATCTCGTGGCTAAGCTTCACATTGCATAAAGTGAGTACAAAAGGACTTCATCCCTTTTGACTTTCAGATCCTCCACTCCATAGTGAGTTATGTCAGTTTCATTTTTGTTCTTGGTGAACCAGACCAAAAGTCAAAGCAAAATGCATGTGTTTTTTTGCCTTGGACACAACAAAAAGGCAAAATTGTTTACTTCTATAATCTCTCTCAGATAAAATGATATACAAAGATTTCCCTTCTGTAGTCCCTGTTTCTGAAAAGTAAAAAAAGAAAGAAAGAAAGGTCCAATGCTTTACACATTGGGACTTTTGATTTAAAGTCCCTTATAAACTTGTCAAAATTAGTGGCTATTATTAATATGACCACCAGGGGGCACATCACAGCTTGCAAAACACAGTAGAGCTTTGTTTATAAATAAAAAACAGTGGCCTTGGCAAAGCATCTAATTTCAAGTTAAGCCCTCTTTCATTACCATGGGTCTTCCTTGACTTTATTTAGTATGTTAAACCTCCTTCTTATTATGGTAACTTCCATAACTACTGATTCAAATAATATTTGTCTACAGTGACTTTATTTTAATTAGAGGGGTTTTTTTGTACAAATTAATTATTTGGATCATAATCAAATACAAGGTCATATTAAACAGTGATCAGTTTAAATAAGAGTGATTACAATACAAAAACTGTAGGAGACCCAACTTTAGCCTCAGTATATTCTGTTATGTAGGTTAATGTGGAATCTCCTGTTTTCATGCTTTTAATATCTTCAGAGATAGTGAAACAGAAACGAAATATTTTCATGTATTTTCAGTAGATACATGTATGTGATCAATTTATTACTCTAGCCAGAGCCAAAAATTAGGTTGTTTTGTGCATTTGTCCTCAGGGGAACTGAGAAATTTCAACAGCGTGGATCAAACCATATGAAACGACAGAAGTTTAAGGCAGTATGTGGTAGTTTTATTTTAGATAAATGGTTCAATCTTCCTTAGCCTTACCTCTTAAAATGAGAAATACAAGAGGCTATAAAACAAGGCTGAAAATTATTAAAATAATTCAGATTAAGAGGGAAATTTTCTTATAATAAGTTTATTTAAAAACAAAACAAAAAAACCACACACCAGTTACTCAAAAGCTTACGGGAATTTTCTGCTATATTTTGCCCGAAGGCAATGTTCAGGTTTTTCATGGAAATGCTGGGAAAGTACAAAGTTTAATTTCATAAAGGCCATGGTTCCAGGATATTTTGCAACATGAATAAATGCAAAGATGATTAACTTTACATCTCTGACTGAGACAGATGACAAGTTGCAAAGTTTTCCTGGCAGCTAAGAACCAAGGATCCTGTGGTGCTCTGAAAGGATTTTGCTATAAAAATGAGACAAGAAATAATATTCTGCTTGTTATCGATCCTTAACTCATAGTCTGTTGATTTGAGCTCAAGGTATATGATAGCACTTACTAATGTAAACAATTCCAGACCTTTTTACTTTAGAGTTTTTAGTACTACCATCCATCACCACAGTACTGTCTGAGACCAATGCAGGTTCGAGTAAGTTTCTGATTGAGTGAGGAAAATCAAAATGTGACAGATCGAAAGTTCAAAACCACATGGCCGTTTATTGATAGGGGATAAATTGCAACTTGGGCTGAGGAGGAGCGCTTTTACTAACTAACAATACTATTAGAATAAGAATCTACACACAACTTGAAACAATCTGTTTACATCCAACAATCTATAATTAACTGCTTACTAAAATCCAGAACAGATACACAAAAACTAAATAAACTGTGCGCACGTTAACCAAATACTGTAAAATACAACAATTAACCACAATAGCAATTAATACAAAAATTTAACTCTCATATACTATATACACAACTTTGCACCAAATAACAATAATACAGTTCTGTACCAAATAAGAGAGGGAAAAAGAGAAGAGGCTAAGCAAACAGAATATTCACAGAAATTAGAATGCAAATACCACACTCCAGGCGCAGCTGACCAATAGTACAGACATCAAGGGCATGACGAATTGGCGGGAAATAATCCTAACACGACAGGACACGAGCCGGCAAAATCCGCAGGAGACCCTTCCAGCTAGAATGGGGATCCAAGCCTTCCAGCTAACATGTGGATACTCCTGCAGATCTTGGCACAAGACATAGTTTTATTCAAAAGCTCTCTTACTCATGTCAGCATCTGATTGGTCCCCAGGTCCTTCGCCTTCCAGGTTCCGAGCTGGAGCCCTCCACGTAAACAGGATCTGCACATGGCACGCTACCCTTATGGACACAGCATGCTGGTATTTTTGCACAAGGCACTAGCCTGACCCCTAGGTGACCAGGCAAAAAGGCGGGAAAATGCACACGGCACTATAATGTAGCACACCGCACTACAGTGTTGCACACGGTACCAATGTGACCTTTTGACTGACAATTGGCCATACAGACGCTATGTTTGAGCATAGGCTTAGGGCTGCTACAAGTACCTGAGGTCTTATTAAGAAAAGAAGAATGAGTGGGGACCCGATAACCATCTTCAAATATGTTAAGTGCTGTGTGACATGCATTCATTCACCACTGCAGTGCCTCCTACTGGGTGTCCCAGGGATTAGCTCCGCTAGCCAGTGCGCCCTCATCTGGAGGTGTCTCTCACACACAGTCACTTCTGCACCTGGAGGTATGTTGGTCCAAGGACCATGGCATCTGCTTCAGAACACAGCCCTCCAGCCATATCATGCTGTGTTCTTTCCCATTCTAGGGGAACTGCAGTCCACTGTCCAACCCCTTCCCTCAGTGGCAAGTGCAGCCAATCATCTGGCCACTTCCTCAGTGGCGGGGATGGGGTGGGGGGGAAACTAGGGCCCACCCACTATTCCATGTCCCAGCCCTGGGCCCTATAGATAGCTAACACTCACTGCATCCGCTCTGACTTCTTAGTTTATTTCCCTAGGCCTCTTCCCCATGGATCCCAGCATCTTCTTCACCCTCGCCTCAGGCCTCAGCCTGCAAATCCCTGTAGCCAACCAGGAACCATTATTAGCGTCCTCAGTTGCTGTTAGCACCACTATTCTGGCATACCTTCTTCCTGCTAGGAGCCTGATCTTCCCTTCTCAAGCGCCAGCAAGATACTGATCTTACTCTGCCTTGCAGCTCTTCTTATATGGGCCTGCCAGGCCCTGACTGGCTGATCCTCGCAGACCTTGTCTAACTGGCTCTATCCTGCATAGCCGCCTTAAGTCCTTCTGTAACTGGCTGCTTGCTGCACAGCTTCCCTATGGTTCTGTTAACCCTTTATGGGCCAGTGTGGGGCAGACACCCCATCACAGGCTGTTATAAAGAAGATGGTGATCAAATGTTTTCCATGTATACTAAAGATAAGAGAGGAAGTAAGAGGTTTCATCAGCATCTAGTCAAACTTCATAACTCCGCATATGACAATAAGACATACAATCCAATGAGATAGTAATGTCTATTAGATCAAGACTTTTAGAATGATACCTCGCAAGGCATACTTTGTGCAAAACATATCCTAATTACATGGCAGTGGTGAATATTAGGGTCTCAGGGTGTCACACCAATCATCTGATTCCCAGCACTTGCCTGCTATGCTTCTTCCTGGAATAGGGCTGATTCCTAGCCCCTTTGGCCCTTAAAGGAGCAGATTGCTCTGTACTCTGTACCAATTCAATTGCATGCTATTTGTTCCCTTGCAAATATGCAAAGAGGTAATCGGTAAGTTTAATATGCAGACTGATAGCTGTGAACTTCAGCCAGGTGATGACATTTAAATACCTTGCAGCTATATCAGTGAGACACTAGTTCTTTGGTTTACTTTGGTCACGTAGGTGCTTCTTGTCAGAAAGTTGGCATCAGATGAAATTGTGTTAAATGTTATGGAAACCACTGGCATTTTTAATCAAGCAGCCCTTTGGCTGCTTTCTGCCAGTGCCCCCTGATGAAGAGATACCTTACCCTGATGCAGAATAAATCAGACTGTACTAAAACCTTGAAAATGATAAATCTTTCAGAAATGAGCAATCAGACTTGTTTGAAAATGGGAAGTGTTTGATACATGATTGTTTCTCAGATTGAAATGGTTTCCTTTTTAATCTACATCAAACCTCCTTGTACTAAATTAACCCCTCCCCCCATGTCAGTCATCATGGGGGGAGGGCAATTCTTACCATGCTGCTGCTACTGCTGCCGATTTTCCTGAAAGCATATGATTCATTAGCTTTAAACATCATTAATGTGATTACTTTAAAACAGGGGTTGGCAACCTTTGGCACGCAGTCCTGGTGGGCTGGGCCGGTTTGTTTACCTGCCACATTCGCAGATTCAGCTGATAGCAGCTCCCACTGGCTGCGGTTCACCACTCCAGGCCAATGGGGCAGCGGGAAGCAGTGGCCAGCACATCCTTCGGCCTGCACCGCTTCCCACAGCCCCCATTGGCCTGGAGCGGTGAACCACGGCCAGTGGGAGGCACGATCAACTGAACCTATGGAAGCAGCAGGTAAACATGCCGGCCCGGACTGCCAGAGTGCTTACCTTGGTGAGCCGCATGCTGAAGGTTGTCGATCTCTGCTTTAAAGGATGTTGCCAGGAGAAGGAGGCATCAAATGTGGCCTATATTTTTTCTTATGGCTGGTTCCAAATTCTATGTGTGTTTCTAAAATAAATGGTTCAGTGTTGCTTGTTTCATTTAAAAATAAGCTACCAATGTTCTGTTTACATTGTTTTTTCCCCAGAGTATATTATCCAGCAGTCGCTAAGCTACCATCATGTCGCCCACTTAATTGCTTTTGTTAGCTCCTTCACCTTTTTCCTTAGAATGCTCCTTTTTGCTGGGTGATCAAATACTATACTCAGTTATCACTTTCTGTACTTTGAGCTGCAGGCCCCTCTCCTGTTGCAATGAGGGACACATTAACTTCAATGGGACTTAATTAAACATGTGCTTAACTGAAGTATTTGTTTAAGTATGTTGCTGAATAGGGATGGATTTTGCCACCTGCTTAAATAGGCAGCCGGGAGGCTTCTTTTGCCTATTGGGTCCAGAGGAATTCTTAGAGCCTGATCCTAAAGGGTTCTGAGCCTCACCTTAGAGGTAACTGAGTGCTCTCAACTCCCACCGCTTTCCATGGGAGTTGAGGGACTTCAAAGTTTCTCAGGAATTGCTTGAAATTTGCATGATCAGCTCTTTAGTTTATAGTACAGCATAGCTGAAGTAGAACTGCCAGGCCAAACACAAAGAGGACTAATAATATTTTTAATAGTTTGAGATAAACTGTTGGATAATGCTTCTGATACCCAGCAGGGGCCTATAACAAGAGTTTTAAAGTGGTTCCTTTACACAACACTGCCCAACATTTACTGTACACTCATATCCATGAAGAAAATCTAGTGTTTAGCTGTATTGTATGACAACAAGCTGATAGCACTAAACAGCAGAAAAAGCCTCTAGTGAAAGTGGGAAAGTACCTTAAAAATATTACAAAATAACTGTTGATTTGTTTTAAATAACTCCAGAGGGAAAATCTTGGCCCCACTGAAGTCCATGGCAAAACTTCCACTGATTGAGGAGGGGCCTAGGATTTCCCCCCAGTTTGTGGAATACCCAGGGGTGAGATCCACCACTTGAGGCCTGCACCTGCTACTTATGAGCTAGATTACACAGAGAGGCTTTTGGTTTATGAAATTGCTTCAGGTGAAAATGGTGTGGGGAGATGTTAAAAATAAAACAAAAACAAGCCCTAACATTTCTGATTTTCTGTGTTGTTGCACAATACTCAATCCCTTCCCAATATCTAAATGGAAAGCCCCCTCATTCTCTCCTCCAGCAGTAGGTGCAGCCTCAGGAAAGGCCAGGATTTGTTTTAAAAGCAACACACAAAAAAGGTGTCCTTTTCCTGTAACAGCATTTAGCCTTGTGTTGAAAATCCCTTTGTAGATCAAGGCCAATAAAAATCTCCCTCTTTCTTAGGGACAGTTTTCCTGATTTCTGAAAGGCTGAGCAGTGTGTGGGCCCTGACATGGAGGTGGTTATTGCTGTGGTCCTTGTATACCCAGCTAATGAGAGAATAAAGAACATTTCAACAGAACAGTTGTATCCACAGCAAGACTTTTGGAAGGACAATACAAAACTGCTGTACAATATGTACTCCTTTCTAGTTTAAATTTTTGGTACATTCAAACACTTGTTGTAGTGACAGTTAAAAAATATTGTTCTGCACTGCAGCTGTGGAGGAATGTTGCCATAAATTGTGGGCATCGGCATTAAAATCCATTGTTTCCAATAGTGCAGAAGTAACTAAAAACCAACGATGATGTTCATCCTGCAGGAAGCAAGGGGCTATTGTAGCTTATCCACCTATATTGTTCTCCCCGATTCTGGGTTGTTCCAGGGTCTGGAGAGCCCCGCTCCTCACATAACTTAGACAGCCCTAGGAGCCTCTCAAAGTTACAGCAGTCTTCCTGGAACTTCCCTATGGGCTGCTGCATTGCACAGGACCTCTGCAGTTTTTGGGCCTTGCCCTAGACATGCCTCTCCTTCCCCTAGCCCTACCCCTACCCAAAAATGCCCCAGGACTTTGAGGGGGTCCTAAGAAGGCAGTCCATCTGGCTGTCATTTGCAGTGCCTGCCTCCATGGAATTCTCCCTCAGCCAGAACTGAGGCTTTTATAGCCTCTTTACACTGCTCTGGCTCTTTCACCTAGCATGAAGAGGCTCTGGTGGGGGTGAGGAGTTCATCCTGATATTATGCTGCTTGCATCATCATAGTTAAGAGTATTAAAGTGAATGCCCATAAACTCACACAGACCCACAAATTCTAACCAGCTGGATAAGTCTAACAATGAAAACTAGTGCATTAATAAATAAAATATTTGTTTGTAATAGTTACTTTGTTTTTCCTTCTTACCTTTATACTCAGCATCAAAAGACTACATTTTGTAGAGGTCCATTTGTGTGTGCAGTTACACATAGTTCTGCACCCAGTTGCTGTGACTGCGCACACAAATTATGGTATTTGTCACCGCAAATTACCATTCTGGCACCTAACTGGCTGTTTGCTTCTGTAAATACCTGATTTACACATACAGTCATGGTAATTACATAAACAAATGGAGACACAATTGTGCATAAAAGTGAGCCTTCTTTTTGTTTCTTACAGAGCCATTGGGGTCACACATGGTGTCAAGGCTGATTCCCCACTCTGGCACTTTGATTGCAGAAGGTGGGGGCCTGAAATTAATCCTGGGCACTCCAAGCTTGTATGACACTCCCAAGATCACAACTTCTCTCTGATCTTGGATTGGTAGATGCTGCCACTACCCAAGTGCAGAACACTTTTGAGAGTCCAGGAAGGCACACTTGGGAATTTCTTCTTGTAGGGTACTCTCAAGCCCTTTCACCCCGCCTCCGGGGGAAGAGCTGAGAATTGAAAAAGGAAATCAGCTGTTGCCACCAGCTAATTAAATATGTGCACAAACCTCTTAAGACACAAAAATCCAATCCTGTTCCTTAAAAAGGTAAATTTTATTAATAAAGAAAGAAAATATATCTGGGAACTCAGGCTACTGCTAAATTTTAAAAGACCAACTACAAGGATTAAGCATCAGGAATAGCTTTCTTGAGGTCCAGCTTAAAGGTTACAAGCAAAACAAAAGCACCTGGGGTTAGCACAGAGGAATCCACAAGCCATAACGAAATAAAAGGGATAAACCTAATTGCGTCTTCCTAGACATTTCCTGATCTACTTATATATCTGGGGTTTTAAATTAGTAGCTTCTAGGTATAATACTTTTCATACCTGGCTCAAGTTTCTTATGGCATAGCTCTGCCCTGTCCTCCTCTCCCCAGGAGAAAACAGACGGACAGACAAAAGGGGAGTCTTGTTTCAATTTTAAAAAGTCCTAGTCTTCCCATTGCCTCTTTTGGCCAGGTGCCCACTCACTTCCTTTTACCTATGCATAGCAGTGAGACTTTAACCCTTTACAAGTAGAGCAATTTAAACAGCTACTAAGAGGGATTTTATAGCTACTGGCTGTCTGGGTGTTCATAAAAAGGAGCTACCCCCCCCCCCTTCATTTATCACACATGCTATATTGAATGGAAAACAGTATAGACTACAGTCAATATTATTTGAAGTTTCTTCCACCACATTCATAGATTCATAAAGGCCACAAGGAACCATTGTGATCCTCTATTCCGAACAGCTATACAAGACAGGCTATAGAACTTTACCAAAATCATTCCTAGATCATGACTTTTAGAAAAATACAATTTTAAAATCAAGATTGGAAGTGATGGACAATCCACCATGACCTTCTGTAAATTGTTCCAGTTTGTAAATTGTTCCATCACCAGGCAGTAGTTCAGAGAAGTGAATATTTGGTAGCACTGTACTATTTTCCTGTGAATTTGCTTTCTTAGTACTTTGTTATAGACTATAAAGAAATTGCTTTAGGACTTTCACTGCCACCCAGACAGTTTCATTTGTGTTAAGTACACCATGCTAGAGTCATTAATTCCCCAGGAAGGATCTGATCTCACAAGGTGCTCAGGACCCCTCTACACGCATAGCAGCCCAAGACCCCACAGAATAAGGTCCTATATATATATATGACCTGATACATATACATACACATACACACACACACACGTAACACATTTTCTTATCTAACTCATCTTAATGTTATAGCAGCACTCAAATGCCCAGGCAGTATATTTTCTAAGAGGCCGTTTGGACCTTATAATAGGACTAAGTGAACTGGCTTGGGTAAAATTATAAGAACCACCTCATTCCTCAGGATTGTTTGATTGTTGCAAATGTCTATTAACTTTACTTTAATGCTTTTCCACACCTTTTACCTGCCTTGTCATGGGTTTTGCTCTACGTTAGGTAAAAAGTAGAAAACTTCATTTCAACAGCTCAGTCAAGGACATGGAATTCTACATGCTACATTGTGAGAGTGCAGCTGATACAGGGATGCTTTTCATTCTGCCTAGAGACTCATGTTGGAATCCCTCTTTCATTAAGATTATTTAAGATTGGGGACAAAGAAATCAGTGGTGCAATTCAAGCATCATTACAATATGCCCACTCTTAATCAGGCTCCATCTCAGACCAGAAATACACTTTTCCCATCTGCTGCACTATGCTGGTAGTTTCTTAATGTTAACTACTTCATTTAAGTTGGTTTATTTTGACACCTTGCCCATTTGTAGGCCTCAGAATTTGAGATGTGCTCTGGACAAGCATCCATAATTGAAGGAAACTTCAGCTTCTCCAAACCTAGACAAATCTACAAGATTTCTGAGACCGGCCCAATGCTTTTTGGATGGTTGAATCCACTCAGCCTTTGGGTTTGTTCCTCAGAATGGGTAAAATTCATCCATGAGCAAAGGACCAGACCAAGGCCTGGTCATCGCATGAGTTCAGCTTCAGCCCTCAGAATAGATTGCTCAAAACAGGATTTAAGCAGGATCAGGAATGCAGAGGCTTTTTGCTGGCCTTCTCAGTGAGGGGGAATTTTACTCTGTGCTCTCAGGATGTTCCCTGCTCTCCCTGGAAAACATCTCTCTGTTTAGCACATCTTATTGCTTACAGCTATCATATTTGTTATTCCCACAGCCATTAACAGCATGGATATAGTCCACACAATAGAGATAATTTTCAGCATTAAAAAGCAGCTGTATAATTACTCTCAACTCTGCCTGTTCACTGAATGGGTTCCTTAATTGTGTACCTTACAAAGAGAATGGCCAGAGGCAGGAATCAATAACTCATTACACAGCCTGGTTGGGATAAATGCACACTGAATCCTGAAGCAAACAAATTCACAGGTAAGGAATTCAGTTTTTCTTAATAGACACACACTGGTACTGATACCTCTACAATCAGAACAGTGGGAATCAAGCTAGAAGAAGCAAACGTATGGAAAAGTATGCACAGTTGTTACAGCAGGTAGTGGCAAAGGAATGAAAGTGTGTGATCTTGTGCAGGGATGCAAAGAGGCTTCCCACACCTTATAATGCTGTAGCAGCTAGACACAATCCCACTCCTTGTACTCAGAGTCAAAGACTTTCCAGGCTAATACAGGCATTTCCTCCCCCCCCCTCCGCCCCCCAAACCCCGTCATGGCCCCACACGTCCTGACATTCACCAGAAGAGCTGGTAGCCAGAGTTTCTACTTTTCTATCTTCTAAAAGGATGTAGCAGGGACGCGGCCATGCTTCTCTAGGATCCTTAAAGCCACTATGCCGGGTTTAGATACAATACCCCTAAAAATGCCTGCTGAGTACCATGCTCCTCCATGCAGCATACTGTAACCCAGGCTCTGCTTTAAAGGCATGTTCTTGTCCCTGTTGCTATTATGCAGTAATGAAATCCTTCAGGTGCTCATCAGCTGCTTGAGCACTTCTCAATTAAGAGATCACTCTCTCCTTAGAGGGCCTGTCACTAGCTTGCTCAGTCATTGCATACCACAAATTCATTCTCAAAGACAGCATTTTATAACTCCTAACTGATTCTCTCTGGTGGTTCTTGACTTAAAAGAAAGCTACCTGAAGTGGTGAATATCGCCTTGTCCCAAACCTACTTTCAGGAATTAAATAACATTTCTTACAAACCAAAACTGTTGTTTACAAAAGCATTTGGAAAAACTCCTCACCCTGTTTGTTGAAAGGAGCTGAGGTTATGTTGACCCTGCTCAATCAAGAAGTCAGTACTGCCCTGGTCTGATCCACAGTCCACTGGACATACCATATATGTACCCGCACCTGGCACCCTATACTCCTGCAACACAGTATACATGAAATCCACCAGTACTGGAGGTAATACAAAGTTAATAAAGGCTCCAGGTATTTCCCACAGTCACAGTGCCAGCTGCAACATAAGAGATCCTTGAGAAGTAGAGGCTATGGAGTAGCCATCACAGGAGGGCCATATCTAAACTATGTGAGTTACCTGTTCACAATAGATGCCAGCAATGAGTGCTGGACTTGGTTTATCTGCAAGTGAAACCAATATCCCAAGGCCTAGGATGAAACATGGGGAAGTTGGAAACAAAGCATTCTTGTGGCTATGGAATAAACTTCCAGAGGAGATTAACATAACCCAGAGTCTCACTGTCTTTAGGAAATGCTGCACAACCTTCCTCTTTGACAAAGCCTCTCCATGATAGCAACAACGACAATCACAACACTAACCCTCTAAAACAGAAAGCAAACAGAAAAACAGAAATCTCAACAAGCAGAGCTTTTATACCCCCCCCAAAAGGGAGAAGAGCCAGATACTCCATATATCCTATGAAGGACATCTCAATTGCTCATTGATTTTAGGTGGAAGGGGCTCAGATATTATAGCAGTGGGGCGGCAGTATAAAAATCCTTAGATGGAAGAACAAACAGCAGTTGGCACTGTTTCAGGAAACCCATCAAAGGGGGATGCTGGGGGGAGCCATGAATAAGAGGCAAGAACAAAAAGGGTGGCCTAGGACACAGCAGAAGTCTGCTGGAGCACCACCATCTGATGGCAACAAGCAGGAGGAGAAATCACCTAGCTCTGCATGGCGCCTGGAAACAGCCACCAGGTTGCTGCAGCCCCTAGGCAGCTCCTTGCACTGCCCTCGCCCTGAGTACTGGCTCCGCAGCTTCCATTAGCTGGGAGCTGCTGGGGGTGGTGCCTGCAGGCATGAAAGCAGTGCTCACCATGCAGAGCTGCCTGGGCCGCTCATGTGTCTAGAGGCTGCAGGGACTTGGAAGCCGCTTCCTCAGAGCCACTGTAAGTGCCGCTAGGACCCCACACTTCCCCCCTGCACCTCAACCCCTAGTCCAACCTGGACCCCCCTCCTAAACCCCAAACTCCTCATCTCCAGCCAAAGCCATCAGCCCCCCTCACCATGGCTCAGCGCAGAGCCTCATCCTGCACCCCAAACTGCTCATCTCTAGCTCCACCCCCAGCTGGAGCCTTCACACACCCCTGCACCCCAACTCTCTGGCCCAGCCCGGATTCCCCTCCTGCACCCCAAACCTCTCATCCCCACCCCAAAGCCTGCACCCCCAGCCCAGAGCCCATACCCCTTCCTGCATCCCAATCCCCGGCCCCAGCCTGGTGAAAGTGAGTGAGGGTGGGAAAGAGTGAGCGATGGAGGGAGGGGGTGGGGCCTTGGAGAAGTGGTAGGGCAGGGGGAAGGTCTGGGGTGTTCAGTTTTGTGTGATTAGAAAGTTGGCATCTCTATGTTAGCAGCAGCTCTTGTCTAGTTGAGGTTAGTATTGTTATGTAACTATTGCTCCTTGTTCTTTCTTGACTCAGTAATATTCTCCAGAGCCGCTGGCTGGGATTTGTGCAGCTAGCCTTGGTCTGCTAGAGCTGCCTCATTCAGTTCTACAGGGTTAAAAAACATATTGAAAAAAAGGTCTTTTGTTGTCCTGGGAATTGTTTTTTCAAAATTTGGCAAATGTACAGCCTTTTTACAATCCACAGAAAAATAGACTCCCCACAGTTCGGACATTGCTCTGGATCACCCAGTTCTGCCACGTGTCTGGAAATGAACATCTCATCTGTGACAGCACTGACAATGAATTTATACGGGGGTGGGGAGAATCTGTTTCAAGACCTAAAGAAAAACCTTTTTGCTGTAACTCCCAGAGATACTGCAGTGAATTAAAGGACCATGTATTATAGAAAAGGGTCAAATGCTGGTCCCAGTCATCTCTTGAAAATTACCAGAGGACTGAAGTACTTTTCAAAATGAAGTCTGCCCATGGTCCATTAAATTACTTCACAGTGCAGCCTTCTTGTTCCTATTGTTCTCTTTAATATTTACTGTAGATGATATTTTACCCTAATAGAGCCTCCTGATTGTAGCAGAGGGATCCAGAATCAGCTAATACAATAAATGAAGTAAAAATACAGTACTTACCTAGTAAAGAATGTAGGTACTCCTGCATAGTGCAGTATCTTCCTCCACAAGTAGTCCTGCTGAAATCCATAACTGTGGAAGAAGGTACTATGCAACATCAATAAGGATAATGCAATCTGGCCCACAGAAAAGAAAAAAAAAATCCAATACCTTTAGGAAACATAGAATCAGACATGGGAAGCATGATTTGTTACTGTATATCCTTTATCCCCCCTTCCCTTAACTCTCAGCCTGTTTTCTTCTTAAGTATTCGACGGCCCCAGCCCTGCAAACAATTGTGTTTGAGTAAATTTACACACATGAATAACTTTAGAGGGGTTCTGCACAAGTGCAAAGGTCTATTCACATTAATCCAATTGCAGGATTGAGGTGTTGCATTGTAAACTCTGGGGCATGGTACCATTTTTAATCTGTCTCTGAAGTAGCTAGAACCCTTGGGCTCTGTATAAATAAATACTATTACTTAGCATTTCCTAGTTCTTACAAACTTTGTCTTTAAAGTGTTTTGTAAGTATTAAAGGGACACCCTCAACTTATTTCATCTCCACCCAATGGCATGCACAGTAATTTAAGTTTGAGCCCTTTTGTTCAACACATACAAATGAAAGGTGAGTGAGGATCCCCTGATTTCTTGGGATGCCTCCGGCAGGAATGCCCAGCAGTGAGGAGAGGAGGCAGTGGCACTCTGTGTCTCTGCAGTCCAGGGAGGTAGGAAGTAGCAGGGACGCTGGCTGAGCTTCTCCTCCACCTCAACTCCCACCCCTGCTGCTGCTTCTCCTTCCCTGCTACTGGAGTCCCAGTGGCTGTTGCCTGCTTTGCAAACCACACACAGGTCAGGGGGAGCAGGCAGAGGCCAATAGGTGGAACTCCAGCAGCAAGGAAGGAGAAGCAGCAGCTATAAGTGTGTGAGGAGGAGAAGTTTGCCTCCCTGGGCTGCTGGGTGGCATGGAGATTTGGGAGTTGGGCGTGTCCCTGCTAGCTCACCCTTGTACACATCCCTGTTTCCACCTGAAGACTTTGTGCACACTATTGTTAGTGCACCTTGTAGCTGAAAGAGACTGAAGAAAAACAATGCTATTTTTCAATTTCTAGGCTTTGTGCATTTGGCAGGACCCTATGTATAGTTCTTTTGTTTTGTTGATAATCAGTGTTGATAATACCCTGGTCTGTGTGTTACATGTGTGCCTGACCCACAGAGAATAGGAGTCTGTGACAGACCCAGCAATAATCTCTCTCAGTAGAGATTGTGCTTTTGTAATACTGACAGGCCCTGGTCATCAGGCAGGATCGAATCTGGGACCTCTGGAGCTTAGTATATGAGCCTATACTGCATGAGCTAAAAGCCAAGCCATGTACCTGTTAGCTAAGGTTGTAGAGCAGACTCATCTCTCTTGCTCATGGACAGAACACCATGCCCAGGAGGTGTGTGGGTTACACTTTCAGTTCTGGATGAGCCTAGTGCAAGCCCTACTGTCAGACATCACTTATGTGGTGGCAGTAATAGACTTCCATCTCTCTAGATTTAGAAAAAAAAAATAGGGATGCATAACCCACACTGACCAGTGGGTTACAGGTGCCTCCCAGACCCAGGCACTTAGTATTATGATCTCACTCTCTGCACGTTATTCCTTGGGTCCAGTAACAGCTGCAGTGAAACTGAAGAAGCAAGCAGGCATTTACGGAGAGGGAAGAAAGGGGAAGGCGGGGAGAGAAGAAGGATTGGTAGGCCTGAATATGCTTGCTGGTTTTTTTCCCTCTCAGACTTACTATCCCTCTGCTGCTTAAAAGCCCATTGTAATTCCCATCATCAGGAAAGCAGAAAAACCCTTACAATTAAATGTAGCTGTTATTAAAGAGTTCCCTATTAAAGAGGCTGAATTCTTTCCAGGGTCAATCCTCACAACATTCCCAGGAGGTTGGTAAATAGTTACTCCAGTTTCCATGGGAAATTGACGGACAGAGAGGTTAAGTGACTTACCTGATGACAGAGATGGCTCCAGTAGCACAGCAGCAAGTATTAGCCTTCAGCAGTTTCTGGGTCCCAATCCTGTGCTAACAAAGAAACCACCTCTGAAGGGTTAATAAAAGGGCAGCAGGAAGATCAAAATAAATCCTTATTAGCAATGAACTGAAAGCACCTGGAATAGACAAATTTCCTCCTGCTCAGTATCCAGCATATCCAGAAGGCAAAAGAAGTTGTCTTGCAGCACAGCATGAGTGGTGAGAGCTGGAAAAGGAGAAAGCAGGCAGGGGCTGTACTCCTGCTGCCTAAGAATGCCTGAAAGTGTGTGCCCTTAACAAAACTACAGCTTACATGTCTTCTGACCTCCTGCCCTGTTCCGTGTTGTTGAAGAAAGATATTCTCAGAGCTGCTTTCTATATTCTTATTTCCACAAGCCAGCCAGGACTAGAGAGGGCACTATCACGGTGTTCATGAGTGTTGGTTTTCCTGAAGTCTGGGCTATTGCCATCCAGAGACTCTTCAGCTTTTTCCTCCCTAGAAGGGATGAAATACCTGAGAGGACATAAAGGGTGCCAGAGCTGCTTCTGTGAGGAGAGAAGAACCATTAGACCGCATGGAAAAATCTTGATGTTTGAGAAGACTTACCTTAGGGAGTTAGATAAAATGCCATAACCCTTGAAAGGTCTGTGACCTAACTGTATGGAGAATTCAGAAAAATGGCCTTTTGATGTTAACCAGTTGGAGTAGACCAGTTTTGGCTGTAAGTATCATTTTTAGTTTATTTAAATAACACAGTTTAGGGATAAAGCATGCACTAGCCTAAAACCTTCCTATTCTGGATCAAATGCTGATTTAAACCATGATCCACTTCCACTGATTTCCAATGAGGTGGGCTGAAGCACAGTGCTGACTTGTTTTTGCTGGTGGATGCTCACCTCTGCTCTGGAACTCTGTCTCTGCCTCTTCCCCTGAGGCCTCCCCCTGCTGCTTGCGCTCCACCCAGGGCTGGTGCAACCAATTAGGCAACCTAGGCGGTCGCCTAGGGCACTAGGATTTGGGGGGCACCATTTTCTTCGGCAGTGACCACAGTGGCCCAATCTTTGGCCACCCTGGTCGCCGCCGGCATTTAGGAGGAGGGAGCTGGGGCAGGGGAGCATGGGGAGGGCAGCCTGCAACAAGTAAGGGGTTGGGGGGCGGCACGCAGGGTAACTCCCTGACCCAGCTCACCCCTGCCCCGCCTCCTTCCTGAGCACACCGTGGCCGCTTCACTTCTCCCACCTCCCAGGCTTGCAGCGCCAATCAGCTTAGGTGCTACAAACCTGGGAGGCGGGAGAAGTGAAGCAACCACAGTGTGCTTGGGGTGCTCGTGTGCAGAGCAGGGGTGAGCTGGGGTGAGGGGGGTGCCTCAGGGCGGAGGATGTGGCGTGGGGAGCTGCCGTGGGGGGGAGCGCCTCAGGGCAGAGGGGGAGCTGCCGTGGGGGGGGTGCCACAGGGTGGCAGTGCGGGGGGGGAGGGCACAAGGTGGAAGTTTCGCCTAGGGCGCGAAACATCCTTGCACCAGCCCTGGTTCCACCTGTTCCCCCTAAGCCTGACCCCACCTGCCTGTTGCTCGCTCCTCTCTGTCCCATCCCCAGAAACCCACTCACCTTCCCTCCCTCCGCTCACTCTGCTCTTCCCCCTCCCCGCGAGGGCCACCAGCCTGCTGCTCATTCTTCTGTCCCTTCCTGCTTTAAGGACAAGTGACAGGGGAAGAGAGGAGTGAGTGGCAGGAGCTTTGGGGGAAGAGGCACAGCATGGGGAGGGCCACAATGTGTGGGTGCTGAGCACCTGAAATTTTTTCTGTGGGTGCTTGCATCTATGGGTGGAAGTGTATATTAGGGTAAAATTTGGCCCCCTGAAGGAAATCTCGGAGTATAATCCCAGTCAGATTAAAACCGTGCTGATGGCTTTTAAAATATGCTGTTTGATACGATTTGACTTATTCCACAGGTTTACATTTGTAGATTTAGTTTATTTTATATGGGAGAATGGTTTTAAATTTGAAGCTCAATCTCCCATGAAATCTTGCAGGAAGGTAGAGATTCAGATTTGAGTGAACCTCTCTCCCTGGCCTGGCATTCAGGCTAGAGCCAAACACATAGGAGAGCAAAAGTTGAGGTTTGGATGTGGGGAAGCAGTAGGAGAATACTGTGAGAACTGGCTGCTCTCACCCAAGAGTGTCCCTTACCAATGCTCCCTGAATCACCTTTAAGTGAGGAGAGGAGTCTAGTGTCCTTGATATCTTCCCCCCACCTGGAAAATAAAGTCTGGTTTTGTGTGGAGAGGGAAGGAAGGACTCAGCCTGTCTGGAGATGGAGACTGAGTAGAGAAGAGCCAGCCCATGTGTGTGGAAGAGGACAGGGTGGGAGGTTGCATAGCTAACTCATCGGTGTATGTGTGTGGAGCTCTGGGAGGGTGGGGATGGGGGTGAAAGTTCCAGATACATGTGTGGGGGAGGTGCATGTTGCCAAGTGTTCATGCACTTGTGAATACAGTCTCTCTGGGGGAAGCACCAGGCTGAAAACAAAGGGCCATATCTGCAGCTGGTGTAAACTGGCATGCTTATGATGAGCTCAGTGCAGCGATGCCCATTTATACTGATCTGGCCCTAGATTTCTATGGGATGTCTTGCCACACAAATGAGCCCAGGTTCATTGGTACAGAAAGGAGACACAGCACAGAACAAAAGCTAGGACAGTTACGTCAACTTTCCCCTAATGGACCTGATTTGATAGGGAAGTATGAAGACCAAATGGTTCAGTTCAGATAAGCACCGAAAGGAAGCTTATATTTGAACTTCATTGCACACAAAACCGGGCTGGCAGTCTCACAAGAAGTCTCTCTCTCTAATTTCCCAGGACTTTCTTTCTGTAAGGTCTGATCCATCTCCCACTGAAGCCAGTGGGAGTCTTTCAGTCAGTCAATCAATGGATTGGCTTCCCCCGTTGGAGCAGAGAATAGCTTCTCCCATGGATTTATAGCATTCTTGCTTCTGAGAAGAAATGAAATACAATATAAACAAGGAAAACTTTCAAGTGGTTGATGGGGAACTGACTGATTATGGCCTCAGTGGGATGACTCACAGGCTTAAAGTTATATGGCGTGTTTTTGTAGCCATGTCAGTCCCAGGCTATTATGAGAGACAAAGTGAGTGAAGAGCTCTGTGCAGCTCAAAAGTTTGTCTCTCTCACCAAAAAAAGTTGGTCCAATAAAAGAAATTACCTCACCCACCTTGTCATGCTTAGAAATTTAGGCACGTTTAAGTATCTTGTTGAATCCAGGCCTAAACTATTGTTGCTTAGATGCAATCATGATGGGATCTCTTAATAGGTATCTCAGGGCTTGTCTTAATGTACAGCATAGCAGACAGATGTACCTTCCCATACTGGGGGGACACATGTCCTCCCCCTTTAGATTGTGACTGCCCCACATCTCTCCTCTGCCCAGTGAGCCCTCCCTCCCGCCCTGTGCATGTTCAGCTGCTCTTTCTGGCAGCTGTACTTGCAGGCGATGAAGGAAGGGGGCGGGGAAGGGAGTGGGACAGAGATGTTTCTGAGGTGACTCAACTGCTTGAGAGCCTGGCTGGGCAGAGGGGGTACTGGCTTGCTTGGCCCCTATCCTGGCAACCAGGTCTGGGACGGGGCCACCACTGCTGCTCGAGCTGGGCTCTCGCAGGCACCTGCTGCGTTGCATGGAGCAGTGACCCACAGTTGTCAATGGGATACGGTGGTACTGCCCCCTCTGCTCCTCTGCCTGTTCCTGGTGAGCATGCCGGAGGGAAGGCCCAGAGGGAGGACAGAGCCCCTCTTTCTCCTCCCAGCAGGCCAATTGGGGGGGGGGGGCACTTGACCCCCCCCACCAATGCTGTATGTGAAGACAATACTTCTCCTGTCGGCGTAGGTATTCCACCTCCCCAAGAGGGGGTAGGTATGTTGCTCTCCTGTTGACACAGTGCTATCTACACAGGCGAGGGAAATGTAGATGGATATAACTTTGTTGCTTCGGGAGAGAGGGATTTTTCACACTCCTGGGTGATGTAGTTATACTGATATAAGTTTGTGTCATAAACAGATAGCTAAGGGTTAATGTTTCTTTTACCTGTAAAGGGTTAACAGGGATCCAAACACCTGAGGACCAATCAAGAAACAAGATACTTCAAATCTGGGTGGAGGGAAGTTTTGGGTGTGGGTCCTTTGTTCTGTGTTCTTCTCTCCGGTGGTCTGAGAGGGACCAGACATTTTTACAGGCTCTCTAAGTTTCTGATCAAATAGTAAGTAGGAACAGGCGATTTTAGTATTTTTGTTTGTTTTACTCTATTTGCAAGTGTGGATCTGGCTGGTTAACTTCATTTATCAATTCTTTCAACGTACTAGGGTGTGTCTGGGAATGACACATCTGTTTTCCACTTTTGGGTCTGAAACGCCGACGGCATGATCCGGGGTTATCCCATTCTGTATCTGGCTTGGTTTGAAACAGTTTATAATGCGTTCATTTTTTTCTTTGGCATTTTCAGCCGCCATTCTGCTAAAGGGTTCACTGAGCAGTGGCTCATTTCTACCATATACTGGTTCAGAGATGCTGTACCCAAGGCAGGTTCTTTCAAAATTTTCTAAGAAGGCCTCAGGTTCATCACCTGCCTTGTTAGGGTGGAATTTTCTTGTGCTATGGAACGATTATTGGTGAAGGGTTGTTAGATTGGCTGTGTTCCGCTTTAGCCTGTTCTTAATTCCAGGGCCTGCGATGGGTCTCTCTCTGGAGTTCTGTCTGTCTTCTCTTGGGCTGCACTCTTCTTCTTGTTTTCTTTTGTGGGCTGCCTCTTCCTTGGCTAGTTCTGCACTAATTAGTTCTATCCATCTCTATGTTCATTTTTTTGTCTATGGCTTGTTGCCATGCTCTTCCTGTCTTATGCTTTTTGAACTCAGGTTCCTCTTTTGTGTGGGGTGCCCTCTGTGGTTTTGTCTGAACTGCTGGCTCTCTGTTGTCTCCTGGGTCTGCCCAGCACCGTGTCAGCTTGTTTGAGTTTTCCTAGGTGTAGCTTTGATATGTAAATTAAGCAAAACAAAAGCACTTTATTTACATGTGTGTGTTTTGCTGGGGTTACTTGACTCCCAATGGGAGTGCTATTGTTTAACAAAAGCCTTTTTGTCACTCGTAATGGCTCCTTTGCTTAAAATGCAAGCCAAACTGAGCAGGAAGAAACAGACGAAAAAAATTCCTCTCTGGTTCTTTAAACCAAACCTTTTTCTCTGCTAAAAGCCCCTAGCAGAGAAAAAAAAAAAATTCTATTTGGCTCTGGATTCTTACCTCGCAGCGCTGCCACCATGTTGAAGCTCCTACTCAGATATATAACTTAGCGTGTCATAAACTGAGAGCTAGCAGAACCTCTAGCTTAATTACGCTTAGATCTGATATCGCTCCACCACCAAAATATTGTGTTTTGGGGCACTCTGACTCCCCACCTTCCTTGGGACCCAAGAACCCAAATCCCTGGATTCTTAAAACAAGGAGAATAACCATTCCCCACTTCTCTCCAGAATTTCTCTTCTGGGCTACACCTGAGAGATACTATTTCAACTCTTTAATCACAATACCAAGAGCATGTCCCTTCTCTTCCAACAAGGGGCAAACAGATACAAGGAAACAGAGAAGATTCTATCTCTCCTCTCCCGTCTCCCACAGTCCTGTGAGTTACAGGGATATAAACAAGGAAACAAGAAAGAGTCAGTCAGGTTTCTTAAAAAGAGCTTTTAATAAAGAAAGAAAAAATAAAGAATTATCTCTGTAACTTCAAGATGTAAATATCTACGTTCCTGATTAGAAAGAAACCCGTACCATACTATATATTCCCAGCCAAACTACAAATAA
>NC_133769.1:220524587-220643218 GCF_003597395.2 Chelonoidis abingdonii | reverse complement strand
TTATTTGTAGTTTGGCTGGGAATATTATTAGTATGGTACGGTTTCTGTGTCTGTAAACTAGGACCCTGTAATATTTACATCTTGAAGTTACAGAGATAATTCTTTATTTTTTCTTTTTTATTAAAAGCTTTCTTTTTAGAGAACCTGACTGACTCTTTCTTGTTTCCCTTGTTTTATCCCTGATAACTCACAGGACTGTGGGAGACGGGAGAGGGGAGAGATAGAATCTTTCTCTGTTTCCTTGTATCTGTTTGCCCCTTGTGGAAGAGAAGGGACATGCTTCTTGGTATTTGATGTAAAGAGTTGAAATAGTATCTCTCAGGTGTAGCCCAGAAGGAAATTCTGGAGGGAGAAAGGTGGGGAATGGTTATTTCTCCTGTTTTAAGAATCCAGGGATTTGGGTTCTTGGGTCCCCAAGGAAGGTGGGGAGTCAGAGTGCCCCAAAACACAATATTTTGGTGGTGGCAGCGATATCAGATCTAAGCTGTAATTAAGCTTAGAGGTTCTGCTAGCTCTCAGTTTATGACACGCTAAGTTCATATATCTGAGTAGGAAGCTTCAACATGGTGGCAGCGCTGCGAGGTAAGAATCCAGAGCCAAATAGAATTTTTTTCTTTTTCTCTGCTAGGGGCTTTTTAGCAGAGAAAAAGGTTGGTTTAAAGAACCAGAGAGGAATTTTTTTCTCTGTTTCTTCCTGCTCAGTTTGGCTTGCATTTTAAGCAAGGAGCCATTACGAGTGACAAAAAGGCTTTTGTTAAACAATAGCACTCCCATTGGGAGTCAAGTAACCCCAGCAAAACACACACAGTGTAAATAAAGTGCTTTTGTTTGCTTAATTTACATATCAAAGCTTACCTAGGAAAACTCAAACAAAGTGACACGGTGCTGGCAGACCCAGGAGACAACAGAGAGCCAGCAGTTCAGACAATAACCACAGAGGGCACCCCACACAAGAAGAGCAACCTTGAGTTCCAAGAAAGCCTAAGACAGGAAGAGCATGGCAACAAGCCATAGACAAAGAAAATGAACATAGAGATGGATAGAACTAATTAGTGCAGAACTAGCCAAGGAAAGGCAGCCCACAAAAGAAAACAAGAGAGAAGAGTGCAGCCCAAGAGAAGACAGACAGAACTCCAGAGGAGAGACCCATCGGAGGCCCTGGAATTAAGAACAGGCTAAGAAGCGGAACACAGCCAATCTAACAACCCTTCACAATAATGTTCCATAGCACAAGAAAATTCCACCCCTACAAGGCAGGTGATGACCTGAGGCCTTCTTAGAAATTTTGAAAGAACCTGCCTTGGGTACAGCATCTCTGAAGACCAGTATATGGTAGAAATGAGGCCACTGCTCAGTGGACCCTTAGCAGAATGGCGGCTGAAATGCCAAAGACAAAAATGAACGATTATAAACTGTTTCAAACCAAGGCCAGATACAGAATGGGATAACCCCGGTCATGCCCGTCGGCGTTTCAGAACCCAAAAGTGGAAAAACAGATGGTCATTTCCCAGACACGCCTAGTACGTTGAAAGAATTGATAAATGGGGGAGAGATAGAATCTTTCTCTGTTTCCTTGTATCTGTTTGCCCCTTTGTGGAAGAGAAGGGACATGCTTCTTGGTATTGTGATGTAAAGAGGTTGAAATAGTATCTCTCAGGGTAGCCCAGAGAGGAAATTCTGGGAGGGAGAAAGGTGGGGGAATGGTTTATTTCTCCTTGTTTTAAGAATCCAAGGGATTTGGGTTCTTGAGGTCCCCAAGGAAGGTTGGGGAGGTCAGAGTGCCCCAAAACACTATATTTTTGGGTGGTGGCAGTGCTATCAGATCTAAGCTGGTAGTTAAGCTTAGAGGTTTCATGCAGGTACCGAAATTTTGGACGCTAAGGTTCAGATTTGGGAAATATACCTTATGACAGTTTGTAGTGTAGACCTGAGCTTATTGTAGCCATACTAAAGTGTAATTCTACAGTGGAAGGTATTTCTGTATAAATGGTGATGTGAGATTTTATATTTATTGGGTCTCAATGATTCCAGATCAGTTTACATGTAAAAAGATGGCTTTTCTAGCTGCCATTCCTGCAAGCTCCACCTGGGATCTGAATCAAGCTGGATTCTTTCTAATTCACATGCATCACCAATAGAAAGAAAGATCTGGAACCAATCAATCACATTTCATCCTTTGTTATATGTAGGGTTGCACAAACTGGAAACCGATTAACAATTCTGTTGCTGATGCAAGAGCGAGAACAGCCCTAAACAAATACTAAATAAAAATAACAGTTATAAATAACCACAGCTTGACAAAAGGTAAAGTTAATAAACTATATCAGTGTTATTCAGTCTATACTGGTTTAACAGGCAGAATTGCCTTGGAAGGAACTTTCTTGGGACAGGATAAGATCTTACCTGACACAGCCAACAGCTATAACCAGACATGATATGTTATTCTGTATCACCTTCACTACAGTGAAATATGGTGTCATTGTTCAAACAGCAGATTAGGGAAGTTAGAAACACCACTAAATAAAGTCAGCAGGATAATGCCAAATTTATGATCCCAAGCTATGTGACTGATCAGGTAGAATTTTTACAGAGGCAGCATCCCCTGAGGAAAGGAAGAGAAGTAACTATAAATGTGATTTATAAAATGTCCTCTTATCCACAAAGCCAAACATCACCATAAACACAAATTAAAATACAAAGAAGGACTTCAGGATGTGGCCCATAATGGAGGGGAAAAGAAATCACACTTCTATATAGATTATCTAGCACCCAACCTCCTCATACCCAAAAGAAAAATCCAGCCCAAGAGACTTATGAATATAATGCTAAATATCCTCAAATATCAGACTTGTCAGGATATAAAATAAATTGGACAAAATCAGAAATCTGTTCAGATTGTTCCTTAACTACTTTATTTGCCCTTTTGAATCTACAAAACTTCAGGAGTGGCATTTTCAAAAGCTCTAGCATTGGCGTAGCTCTGCTCCCATTGAAGCCAATGGTGAAGCACCTGTTTATTTCAGTGGGGACAGAAATAAGCTGATCCTTTTGAAAATAAAAATCTAACTGCAAAAGTATATGGTAACCAGTTTCAAAGCGCCTGTGACTGAGACATCTACACCCCATTGAAAGATAATGTGCCTGAACATTTTTAGGGACTCTTGAAAATTTTGCTCAGAATTCACTGTGGACCATGCTTACGCTGAACCTATGTAGAGTAAAACTTTTTTTTATAGTAAAGGTGGGTTCAAGCCATAACTTTTGAATATGGATTTAGATCCAGACTTCAAAGTTCCTCTCAAAATTCATTTCTAATTTATAATGAAGTAGAAACAAAGGTCAAGTTCTGCTCCACAGTCTATTGCAGCTATTGTTAATTCTTATTGCACCATCATTGTTTTATTCAAAGACAAAGCAACTTCAAAATTCATATACAATAAAGACGACAAACATGAGATCCTTACAGATTAGATGTGCATGTAGATTTCTGGAAGTGTTTTATTTCCAAAAAATAAAACTCTTCTAAATGGCACTCAACTTAATTCATACCAATACACGGTGGCAAAAAGAACTTTACTATGTTCTCGGAAAGATACAGAGATAGGAATTAAAGAAAGTGGATCATAATTAGAATATACATTCACTCACCAGCTAAAAAATTGGTTGCAATATGTAGTATTTTGCTATACATTCACCATTCTTAAAATAGGTTTCTAACCAGGTACCGTACTGTCATTAGGTCATTAAGTCTGATTAAGACAGTGTAATAGCTGTCCATCTTGAACTTAAATTATACCCCAGGGGTCGGCAACCTCTGGCACACGGCTCACCAGGGTAAGCACCCTGGGGGTGGCGGGAAGCCGCAGCCAGCACATCCCTTGTCCATGCTGCTTCCCGTCACCCCCATTGGCCTGGGACGGTGAACCGAGGCCAGTGGGAGCCGAGCTCGGCCAAACCTGCCAATGCAGCAGGTAAACAAACTGGACCAGCCCACCAGGGTGCTTACCCTGGCAAGCCGCATGCCAGAAGTTGCCAACCCCTGGTATACTTATTTTTAAAATCGTATCTAACATCTTGATACTTAGAAGCACGTGATCAGACATACTCAACAAGAGAGAGGCTCATAAAAAAAAAAAAACAACTTACATACATGAAACAAAAATTTGGATATCAAAAAATTCTCAGTTAAATAATTGCATGAAAAATTATACTGGAAGAGCTTGTGGAGTGTTTTAAGGATAAAATAATTTCTAGTTCTACGAAACCAAACCACGTCAGAATTTGAAATGAAAGACAAAGCACACCATACAAAATTATGACACCTCTGTGCTACTATAATTCTCTCATCCAGGGGAATCCAATGGTGGTAAAAATAAATAAATAAAATCTAAATCACACTAAGCAGCCCTAACATTCAGTGAGTTTTGAAACTTAAAAATCTAACACTTAGACATAAAACAGACAGGGGGAAAATGACAAGAAGAATCAGAACCAGAACGCAATACCATGTGTCAGATAAGAACTATAAAGCACTGAAGTTTGAAACTAACGTACTTCAGGACTTGGCCCTCAAGAGGCTGAGTCTCACCTCCTCAAAGGTATTTAGGTGCCTAACTAATGAGAATTAGGTGCCTTTGAAGATCTGGCCTCAGTGCCTACTGCCAGGGGCTAAGAACACTCAACTCCCAGTTACTTCACTAGAAACTGAGTGTGCTGAGCAACTCTCAGGAGTCCCTCTACAAATTGTAAGCTCTTACACTCTATGTAGGCTATTATACTCACAAAAGAGGACACTTGTTAAGATTAAGATAACTAATGAAGGCTGCAAGGGCACCAGACATTCAGGCACAGGTGGTATGGTCATGTTCTAAAAGATATGACATTGGGGAGAAGGTAAGAAATGCAATGAGAGAGAATGAATACTGCAGACGAGTATCTGAGAATCTTAGTTTTCATTAAAATAAAATTGCTAGTCCTCATGATTGCAAAGAAAATCATACTTATGTGACCGTATTGTTCCCTAAAGACTCTGAAAGCAGAAAACAATTACCTCCCCCACCCCCAATTTTTTTTTTAAATTAATGATTTATGACCAACAATCTCATGATTTCTTGGGGCTTGACTCATGATCTTTGAATATTTGGAGTTGGCAATACTGCTGTAATTTGATTAGTAACCAGATGTAGTGTTTCACTGATAATAAGGCAGATTTGAATGACACTTTTAAAAAGATATATATCTTTATAAAGTAAAACAGCACTGACCATGCTATAACCTACCCTGGCTGCTATCTGATAGTCCCTGTTATACATACATGAATGATACCAATAAAAAGAATAGGAATGTCAGAATATTGTTTTATTAATGAGGATACATAATAATTACATCGCAAGAGACAGTTCTCAGAAATAACTTGCGTTTCTCAAAGGTTTGCCTGCAGCAGAAGAAGCCAGGGACTCTTGAGTTCTGGCACTCTGTGGTCAGCTAGGGCTAGCTCAACTGGGCTGAATTCCAGTACAGGGACACAAGATGACCTAAGACCTTGGGTCTGGGCACTTTTCTCTCCATGACCAGAGCAGAGACTGGTGGGAGAACAGGCAATAATGTGCCTTCTAGGATCTGACCCAGCTTGTGAGCACTCCTGGGAAGGAAGATCTGTAGCTGATTGCTACCACTCTGGAGCAAGTGGGAAGTAGGCAAAGAACTGTGGCTTTCTGATGCATAATTCTCTGCCCACCTTTCCCTGCTCTTGGGATAGCACATCTCCATATCTCCCCACATAATCAGTTCTAGAAGCACCTTTAACTGGTGCCCTCAATTTCACTGTAAAGCAGCGTTAACAATACTTGAGGTGTTGGGAAGCTTAATTAGCTAATGTTTGTACAACACACCTTGAAGATGTAAAGTGCTATGCTCCATTGTGTCACATGAAGAGACTAAGAAGAAGACAAAAAATGTGAGTTGCAATAATGACAGAAACCCAAGTGTTCATAAAACTTCTCTCTATCAGACAAACACATGTAGAAATAGTTATTTTAACCAGGTCAGAACGCTTTCAGGAAAGAGATTTTTCCTGTTTCAAGTTCACCTGATGCACGTGCATTGTCAGGAAACTGAGGCAAATGCTGTTATAACAAATTTATATGATACAGTGTCTTTTTGAGTGCTGTCCGTCTTTGTCAAGTAAAATGTAGCGACTTAAGCTTCAGTCTTAAGAAAATAATATTTTGGCACTTCCACCTTATAGCATTGTGCCTAATCTTGGGCCTTCACGTCAGAGACTGGCAGCTCCCTGCTGATACTACTGCCATAGAGATAAGTGAGATGCTTTACACCTTTTATTTTGCTCCAAAGGCTCAAGCCCATATCTAGAAAAGTATAGAACATCTTCACTCCAACATCTATATACTACACAGATTTTATATTCTGACTAAGAATATGCTCAACAAATGCATCATGTTCAATGATATCAAGACAGACATGGTTTTTGCTGGACTCTGCTGGAATAAATCTTTCCTATCTTCAAACCCTTTGTGGCTGAGAATTTTGAAAAACCAGGCAAAGAAGTCAGTGTTGAATCAGAATCATTAAGTCAAATTACCACACCACACTCAAATCCAAACAGCAGCCAGGTCCTGCTTTGCACCAGAGATGGATGAAAATTAGTGTATAGTCCCTCTTTTTTCCTCTCTCACAGACTGCTTGTGGTTTCTTGCTGCATGCCATGGTCTAGCTTTCAAGAGTGCCTTTAAACTACTACTTCCAGTAACAGGACCGGCACCAGGGTTTCTGGCGCCCTAGGTGCTAGGCCATTTCGCCGCCCCGAGCGCGGGTCTCACGGCTTCGCAGAAATGCCTGCGGCAGGTCCACTGGAGCCGCGAGACCAGCAGACCCTCCGCAGGCACACCTGCAGCAGCTCCACCGGACCCGTCTGCTGCCCCCCCAGCAAAATGCCGTGCCCCCCCCCCATAATGCTGGCGCCCTAGGTGACTGCCTAAGTCGCCTAAATGAAAGCACCGGCCCTGTCCAGTAAACTCCAACAGCTGGGATGTGTCTGAAGTTAGGGTGATAGTGAGCAGAGACGGGCTTTATCCATTCTAACTTTTTGAGCTTTTTTTCTCATAGATAAAAATGTACCTGAAGCTCTAGATTTGTTCACTGCCTGAAAGCACGCAATATGTTTAGGCCAAGTTCAATATATTAATAATCATTGCTGTTATTAATTACTTGTGGAGAGAGAATGTATGCTCTGTGTTGCATGCAACATAGAGAAAGGGACACTCTCCCTGCCTGAGGTACCTGAAATGCTCCCCTGCACATCTGCATATGACAGAACATAAATCTGCAGATCCCACTGAGGGCATGGAGGAGGAGAATACAGCCAGATGCAACTCCACAGGGTGTGGGATTTAGGCTGGGGTAGAAGCAGAAGGGTCACTATCCAGAGATTTCTCCCTTTCCTAAGCAGCAGACATCCATGCCTACAAGCAGAAGCTCACTCCACCTCCACAGCTGCACATAAACCACCCTCTCTCCACAATGGGGGTTTTGCTCATCGGCAGATTGCCAGGAAAGAGGAGTAGAACAGCAGTGTAGACAGACTCCAGGGGCCTGCAGCTAAGAATTTTGCCTACACAGTAGGAGGAGAAGCCAAACCACTGATGAGTGCTAACAATCCCCAATTGTAATTTCTGTGCAGTTGACTTACTCCAATACATTTGGCAGATCAATCAATATTTTTGTTCCAGGTTCAGACCAGGGCCTCTTTTAGAAAATAAATTCTGAGCTGGGTAACATTGCTAATGAACTGAACCATTAAGTGACTGTTGCTACCCCTCAGAGGCTAGGCCCATTGTGCTACCTTCTATCTCTTATTTTCTCTATATGATATAGGATTAGGAAGTGTATGGATTTAAGAATCCCAGGGCCCAAATCTTCAAATAAGGGTGTCTGAATCTAGGTTCTAAAATCCATATGTAGGCGCCTAAAATACTGGCCTGATTTTTCAAAAGTTTTGAACACTCAGTGGCTCTTGACATCAATGGGTGTTGCTGGGTGCTCAGCACTCCTGAATATCAGGCCACTTATTTAGGTGCCTAAATAGGGATCTAGGAGCCTAGCTTTAGACATCCATATTTGAAGATTCGGACCCTTGGATTCTTAAATCCATGTATTTCCTCAGTCTATACCATACATTGAAAATAAGAGGTGGAAGGTAATACAGTGGTCTAATGCACTAAGATTTCATTTCTATGCTCTTCAAATTTTGCTTGTGGTTAGAAGTGAAAATGAGTTTTGTTCCCCTAATTTTACTCACTTATCGATCCTCATTACACGACCAGCCTGACAAAATTTCACCTGATGGACAGTGGAGTTTAAGAACAGGTCCAGGACTGGAATAGCAGCGTGATTAGGTCAGAACTGAGGTACATGGGCTTCTTCAGGGAAGTGAGTATATGCTTGTGTTTCTCTAGTTAAATTCTATAACCAATCAATCCTCTCATTTTCTTGTCTATAAGAGGTTCTGAAGTTAAGCCCCCATAATAATAAGCCTAAAAAAGTGTAAAGCCCCATCCTGGGCAGAAATTACCTCCCTCTGACAGAGACCTGAGGTATTGTTACACTTGTATATCCTGATACATCAATGAAGTATTATTGAACTGGTATCACTGAGCAGTATTTTTATCTTCTGTTTTGTGTGATTCTGTATTTTCTGAAGAGTGCTGACAGTACTCCTGCCTCAGAAAACAACTTTGCATTAGCGGGTTTTTTCCCCTTTTTTATGACCTTGGTGATAATTAAGTGTCTCATTCTCACAGTGCAAAATGTGAAACATGACTTGGCCCCGCTGGTCTGTCTGTTGATTTATGGGTCAAGTCTCTGCTTATTACAGACAACATTTTTAAGTATCTGATTAAGAAGCCCTGCTGATTTAAGGATCTCACAAAAATGTGTGCCTAATTTATTATCTACAGATAATAATTCAAATTGTTCCTTGATGAGTCATATCACCTTCCTTTATTAAATCATCATTTCAGGAGTCTAACAAGGGCAAGATAAAATCTTGAGATGAGGCATTAGCAATGTATGTAACACATCAAGAGAGGGACACAACTAAAAAGAACACTAATTTTGGAGGACGTATCAACTAGTATTTGGCCCAACCTTAAAAAAAAGTTTTAAAAGAGGAGCCTGCAGAATAGAGGCTCCAAATGGGTCAGGAGAATAATGAGCCAAATAATCAAAGCTGTCACACTAGCAATGAATGTTGGTCAATATTCACCATTCCATTCCTTATGCCACTGAATCTCTTGTCAACATTTTTGACCGCAGCTGCACTATGAGCAGATATTTTCATTGACTTGTCTATGTGATGCCCAGGTCCCAGTATAAAAAGATGGTAATCATAAATCCTGTTCAGGCAGAGCTAGTGTATTTTGGATACTGCTAGTGTTAAGCTATGTATTGTACTATTTATTTGTGAGATTACAAAACATGATTCAAATCTGTATGTGGGTGGGGTAATAAGATAAAAAGTTTTTTTTATTTGGTTTGAATGTAACAAAAAAAGAAGTGTATTATCCTCAAACTCCATGGTTTTTAATATTATTAGCTGGGGGTTTGTCAGAGAGAGCTCTAGGGTGATCTGTAGGCTTTAACCCTCATGTGTCCTTTTTAGATGATAATCTACTCCAAGGATGAACAAGTATTTTTATTTAACAGTGGCTTTAGTCTACTTTCCCCCAAACATTTTTCTCTAAATATTTCCTTTTTCTAAGACGGACTAATGTGCATCTACTCATTCTATATGTCTGGCCCCCTCCATCTAATTTCCCTGCAATGGGGAATGCCATGAGTTTTGGGAGAGGGGAGACCATTGGGCATAACAACTGAGCACTGTAGTTTCCTTCATGATAGCAGCTTCTCTTGTGCACATGTATGCCCAGTAAGGTATAAGCAGGTGTGAATTTTGCTCACTTTTTCCCCTAGGAATGTTAGGAAATTGCTAGGAACAATTTCTCAAAAACTCACAGTTGATATGTCCTCCTCATGACTCCTGAGTTTCCAGGGTCAGAAGCAGGGTAGGTGCATGCTTCTCGGATCCATTCCTTCCTTAACAAACCTTCCCTCTGTTAGCTTACTCATGCTGATGGTCCGAGTAATCTGTACAGACATCTAGTCTAGACTATTTGAGACTTTGTCTGGAAAGAATTTGTTGGGGTCTATAATACTGCTTTTGCTGGTGCCACCGAGCACAAACAAGGGTGAGAGAATCAGGCCCCAGGTGATCTGAAGCACTTATCAGTTGGTCTGTTTATAGAGGATGTTAAAAGGTGTTTGGGGGCTATTTTTTAATCATCTTAATTTCTATGGTGGTTCAAGCAATCAGAATTTTTTAGAAACCATCAGGCAACCATCAAACCATATCTAAGATCCTAGTACCAAAGAGCCACACTCAGGTGTTACCTCATTAGGCTAATTTGTCAATACAAGAATAATTCTATAACTCTTTCAGTCACTGAAACAGCTTTTCTACACAATTTAATTTCATTATTTTACCCTTCAGTCTATTTTATTTACCCTCCTGCTATACCTCTTCTCAGAAATCTTCTCCAGCTCTGTCTTTTCCTCACGAATCGTTTTTCCTCCAAATACTTATCCAGTTTCTCCACTTTAATTCCAAACCTTATTCTTCTACAACTTTCCCAAGCTACTGTATTCCTCCTGATATCCTAACACCTCTTAAGTCTCTTTACTATGTGGTTACTGGCCTCCACTTATATTTGACCATGATATCTCTGACCTTGAAACTAATTTTTAAAAGCTATGAACTTATTTCAGAGGACTCGATACAAAATAAATATGTGCTCCTCAGAATGCATAAAAAAAACACCCAGCGAAATCATTTGCAGAAGAGCAGTAAAGTGGTGTGGCTCCAAAGACTTTTTCCAGTAATTTTGCTACAGAAGAAGTAATGAGATCACTCCAGTGCAAAAACAGAACAAACTGTCCTTATGCCAAAGCCAGCAGGGGTGAGCAAGTATCAAACACTAGAAAACTTCCTAGCTGCTGTGAGGCACCAAAAAAATCCTCCAGCCTCAAATTGAAGCAATAAACTCCAGTCCAAAAAGGGACATGCCTATTAAGGAATCATGAAACAAAATCTAGATAAAGGAGAGAGTCTACCTCTGACTGCCCAGTCTGGTACAGTGAAAGCATTTAATGCACTGACTATCCAAGGACACCGAGGTGCAGGTTTCAGCACTGGCTGTGCAAGCCTGCCTGACTACCCCATGTACATACTCATTTGTGCAGCAGGTGCTGAAGCCTGCTATTTTTTAGCAAACTAGCTACAGTACAGTTAACACAAGGAAGCCTACATGAGCTGCCTTTCACATTCCTGGCTGTAGTACAGACCTGCCCTCTGCATTGGGGAAAATCTCCAAAATATACATGGCTCTATTTGTTTCCCCAGTGTGTGTAAAATGGCTTCTCCTCATTTCACAAACCAAATAAATCAAAATACCCTGCTTTTCACTAATAATCTCTTTTAATTGTCTATATATTTTCCTCTTTTTTAAAAAAGAAACTTATTATAGTGTGCTCAATAGTTTTCTCTAAGGTATTTCAGCTCATCTCCAGTCTATTGTATTGTCTCATGTGATTTGTGTTTTCCTTTTAGATCCTTATGTCTTTTCCTCTTTCTACCTCACTATTTCCATTTTCATATTTGTTTCAACCTATAGACTACTCTGTATATCTACTTCATGCACACTTGTTTTGATTCCTTTATTCTTTCTCACCTCTCCCTGTGACTCTTCTATTCTCTCTTGAAATCATCAGGAGGGAGATATAGGGGCCACTTTATTTCTCACTTCCCTATTCTATTTTGCTACATCTTCCACTCATGTTCTTGCCTGTCCCAAATCTCTCATCCTTCTTGCTTTTTTTAATGGAAATCTGCTTTTCTTCTTGTGTGTTTGTGTACATGCATGTGAATATCTGATCTATATATGCACACACACACTATACAGAGAGCAAGAGAGAGTAATGCAGGTAATACCTATAATAAAGGTTACATACCGCTTCCCACTGTAAGAGCCTATTTTTAGTTGCTCATAACTTTTCCAAATTTAACAAACTTTAAATGTACTGGCTGGGAGTTTCAAAAGTGCTCAGCACTAGCCTAATTCTGTGCCCCTGGAAGTCCACAGTAAAACTCCCCTTGATTCAACAGGAGAAGCGTTAGGTCAGTGCTGAATGCTTTGGAAAATCCAACCTGCTATATCTGAAAAGTAAAATACTTTGAGGTAGACAATCAAATTTCAGAGAAATCCTGTTTGATCTCATCTGGAGAACAGTGTCCCATGCAGGGAACTGTACCTAATTCTTACAGAAACTGTTATCTCCTGTTGAAAGCTCTTGACAAGAGCAAAGTTGCCAGGTGTCCGATTTTCGACCAAAACGCCCAGGCGAAAAGGGACCCTGGAGGCTCCAGTCAGCACCGCTGACCAGGCTATAAAAAGTCTGGTCAGCGGCACAGTGGAGCAAAGGCAGGCTCTCTGATTGCCGTGGCTCTGTGCCACTACCGGAAGCAGAGGCACGTCCTCTGGCTCCTATGAGTAGGGACAGCCAGGGAGTTCAGCACACTGCCCCTTCCCCAAGTGCTGGCTCCGCAGCTCCCACTGGCCAGGAACTGTGGCCAATAGGAGCTGCAGGAGCAGTGCTGCAGATTGGGCAGTGCACAGAGCCACCTGGCCGTGCCTCCACATAGGAGCCGAGGGAGTGGGGGACCTGCTGCTTCCGAGAGCTGCTTGAGTTAAGCGCTGCCTGGATCCTGCAATCCTGACACCCTCCTTCCCCAGCCCTGATCCCCCTCCAGGCCTCCGAACCCCTCCGTCCCAGCCCAGAGCACCCTCCAACACTCCAAACCCCTCAGCCCCACCCCAGAGACTGCACCCCTAGCCAGAGTCCTCACACCTCAACCCCCTGCCCCAGCCTAAAGTCCCCTCCTGCACCCCAAATCCCTCATCCTCACCCCACACCAGATCCTGTACCTACAGCTGGAGCCCTCACCCCCTTGCACCCTGACCTCCTGCCTTAGCCTGGAGCCCCCTCCCGCACCCTTAGCCCAGTGTCTGTATCTCCTCCTATACCCTAACCCCCTGCCTCAGACCAGAGCCCCCGCCACATGCTGAGCTCCTCATTTCTCCCCACCTCCCGAGCCTGCACCCCCTCACCCCCTGGGCCAGCCTGTTGAAAATGAGCAAGTAAATGAGGGTGGGGAGAGTGAGTGACAGAGGGAGGTGGGATGGAGTGAGCGGGGGTGGGGCCTCAGTAGAGGCAAAGCAAGGATGTTCAGTTTTCTGGGGGAGAAAATTGGCAACCCTAGACAAGACACAAAAATGGAAGAAGTGGTAACTGAACTAATACACCTATTGCTGGGTGTTGCATACTTTATTCTACAAATAAAGTAATACATTTATTCATAATTAATAACTTTGAGCTCTTTTTCTCATCTAAGTCTTGGCAACCCCTAAGTCAGGGTAAGAACCTTTATATTACAAATAGTAAGGTCACATCCCTGAACTAACATCATGAGAAAAAACCCAACAACTTGTCTTACCCGATCTTGGTTTTGCCAGAGTATAATTTTAGTATAAAATTACTTGGTGTTCAACACGCTAACGCATGTGTAAACAGGCCTTTCACACCCACAGAGCAATCAGCCAGCATTGCCAATGGAGGGAATTCAGAGGGAGAAAAAAACGAGCTAAGGCAGCCACAGTAAGCTGGCATGCAATGTACTATTCCACCCAGAAATGGTGGGCAAGCAGACTGGGTGAGGAGGGAAAAAAATTAATGTTTTTTACTCATTTAAAAAAAATATCCTTCCCTAGCTCAGGTGGGCTGGAGTAGTCCACAAGGTTGTCCTAAATGGAGATTCAAAATTTGCTGTAGGTTTGGAATCCCAAACCTTCCTACCAAGGGCAACAGAGCAAGATAAATGGGTCATTCCTCTGGGAATAATTTAAGAGCATAGCTACATGATAGGGCATTTAAATGGTTGTAAGTAATTGGATGGCCATTCCCACTTATTCCCTGCATCTCTCTTTTTCTTCCCTGTTTTCATTGGATTTGGTGCTCTTTATTCCTGCAGCTTCCTGGGGCCAGCATGTCCTGTCTGTTATTGATTAAGAAGCTGTTGCTTTCTGTCAAGATGGATTTTCCCTGACACTTTTCCTCTCTAATGACATCTCCTTTTGTGCTTTCTTCTGTCTCTTCACATTTCTGGTCTCACCCTTTTCTCCCCCATTGTTTTTCACCCCCTCTCCTCCCGTCATTGTCTACCATCCCCCAATCTTCTTTGTCACTCTTATGTCATTTATATTCCCCAGTCCTGGCTAGCTCTTCTCTCATTCCCCTGTCTCCCCTTGTCATCACTTTCTCCTCTCTACCTGTCCTGTTGCGCTAGCACACTGACATACAGCACTAAAGTGGCTTGACTGAAAGTAGTATCTCCTGAAGCAAAAAATCTTCCCTTGTGTCCTGTGTGTGCTAGTGCATGAAGATGAAAGTAAGATCTGGGAACAGCCATTTTGTTATTCTTTCTACATATTACGGGTGTGTGTATATATATAGCCAGATCCTCAGCTGGTGCAAAACAGCATAGCATGACTGAAGTCAGCAGTTGAGGCTCTTGTCCATAATTTGTAAACTTCCACAGGGAGCAATAGATAAAAGATACTCTTAATATGTCACCATCACACATTTCATACAGTCAAAGAGAAATAATCCTTTCTGTAGTACGTAGACTGGTATGGGGATGAAAAAAAAGACAGTTTTCCTCCTAAATAGAAACAAATAAGAAAACTTGAGGGTGTGGCATTTACTGAGCCTGCAGCAGTTCCATAGGACTAGTGGACTTTGACAGTATGTACTTAGAATAGTAGAAAGGAATGACTGTGGGCAGAGAGATAGGCAAATGAAAAGCCCTTTGGGAATAAACTAGATGAAGTTATAGTTGCAGTGCTGTGCACTAATATTTCCTGAGAGGTACTGAGTGAGAGAGAGGATGGCCCACTGATTAGAGAGAGAGGCAAGGCAGTGGGACACCTGGGTTTAATTCCTTCTATGCCATAGACAGCCAGTGTGATCTTGGGGAAGTCAATGAGGATAAGATTTGCTAAAGGAGTGTAAGTCCTATTTTCAGCTGTAACCTAAGACACTCAGGAGCTTGAATTTCAATGAGACTATAAACCCCTAAATACCTTGTAGGAGTGTGTGGCCGTCCCATCAATCTCACAGGGAGCTCACTCTTTTGCTCTTGGGTCCCTCTCTGGGCAGAGATTGGTGGAGGATTAACAGTCTTTAAGGCTCTGGTCCTTTAAGCAATAATCTCTAAAGCCTGTCAATCTCACAGGGAGGCCACACCTCCTCATTACGCACCAACATGGGACTTAAGCCACTAAGGCATTTAGGCACTTTGGAAAAGATTACCCTTGGTCTCTCTGTGCAGCAGTTCCCCATCTGTCAAATAGGGTATTAGCACTTTACTACTTCATGGGGATGTTGTGAGGATAACTACATTAAGGACTGTGAGGGTCTCAGATACTATGGTGCTAAAGGCCATGTAAGTACCATAGATAGTGTTCTCAGCTTCCACTGATTTTATTGGAAACAGATGCTCAACACCCGGTGAGATGAAGCCCTAAAGGGATGCCATCACATGTGTACCATATTTATAGTCAATATATGCATTAGGTATATATTCATGGGGGGAGGGATTTTTCTAAGGTGCCTAAATGGTGTAGGTGCACAAATCCAATGAAATTATATAGCTATACAAATACATAACTGTCTATCAAGCTATCCATTCTCAGCTGGACTGTTTGTTGTAGGTGTTGGAGTAGAAGTGGGTCTAGAGGAAGGATTTGAAAAGGGACAACTTGGTAGACTTACAGATTAGTTCAGAGATGGTGTTATGTGCCTATGGGACATTGTGCAAGAAAATGATGGTGGGAGGAGAAGGCAAGGCTAGCATTATTGGCAGTGAGGACAGGCCAATGAGATAAGAGACCAAGGCAGATAGGTAGTAGTGAGACAGTTGTGAATTGCCTTGAAGGTGAATAGAAGCTTGAATACCATAGGAAAGTGTGAATCCCTCCATAGGCACCCATTGGGGTGTGTGCATGTGTGACATCAGCAGCACAATAGGTGAAGAAAATTATATATTTAGCCACTAAAATCAGAGAGAACCAACATGAATGTCAGAGAGGAGGTTACAATAATTGTGATGAATGATAAGAGTTTTAGCTGTCTGGGCAGACAGGAAAGGAACCTAAGCAATGTTAATGGAGAAAGAAGCAGTAAAATGTGGACGCTGCCTGGATGTGTGGGGAAAAGAGGGAGGAGTCAAAAATGATTTCTGGGTTGTGGACCTAAGTGAGGATGACTCTATTATCAATACTGCAGTGACAGAGACAGGGGACTGAGAAGGATTTTGGCAAAGACAGGGAATTCAGTTATGGCCACGTTAATAGTGAGATATCCAGCCCAGTGGATGGAGGGCATCAGATCAGGAGTGGAGAAGCAGATCGGTGAGTTGGCAATAAAAATGGAAGATGTAGTGTGAGCAGTTAAGATCACCTAGAAACAGGGTGCAGCGAGAGACATGGAAAATGTGCCAAGGATAGAGGCACGTATAAATGGGTGTGGGGAAAAAGAGAAGGAACCACCAAAAGAAGTGCCATGAAAGCCAAGGGAGATCAGTGTCAAGCAGGAGGTTGTGAACAACTGAGTCAAATGTACCAGAGAGACTGAGGAGATGAGGATGGAATAAAAAATCTGGGATCTGGCTGGGAAGAGGTTTGGGACCCAGTGAGATCAGTATAGTGGATGGGGAGAGTGAAAGCTAGATGGGAGAGGATGGAGATAGAGAAGAGGAATTTCGGACAGGGAGTGGAGACAGCACAGTTGATGAAGGTGAAGGAAAGATGATAAATGTGGTGGAAGCTGCAGAGGCAGAGCAGAGTTGAGAGTCTGGATTTTGATGATGGGAGGATTTAATTGGATTTATGAGTTCAGCTCTTGTGTGAGCTTAGATAAGTGACTTTTCTTCCTTATTTCTCCCCTTTGTCTGTATTGTCTCTTTAGAACATTGGTTCTCAACCTGAGATCCAGTCAGCACACCGCTGTACCCCATGTGACATCCTCAGGGCCATGCAGGTAGTGTGTATATATATAGTATGTGGATGCAGCCAACGTAACAGAGAGAGAGCTGTATATGCAGGTTGAGAACCACTGCTTTAGATTGTAAGCTCTTCGGGCCAGAGTCTCTTACTATTTGCACCATGCCTGGCACAATGGGGCTCTAAGCCAGATCTGAGGCTTTAGGTGCTATGGTAATATAAGTAATACACAATAGTGACAATAATAGTTTTCAGCTACAGAATAGATCAACAAGGGGGAAGCACCTTAAAAAAACCCCTCTCTTCACCCAATTTTCACAATCATTCAAGATTTCAGAATCAGAAAGTGCATTGCTGTAAAAAGGGAAATTGATACTGTTGCAGACAGAGGCTGTAGAGGGAGAAGGAGTGTGTGCCAAGGCCAGAGCCTTGTGAAAATGGGGGTGGGGTGAGAAGGACCCACCAAAAGAAATGCCATGAACAGTAAGGGAGAATAATAAGCCACTCAGGAGAATGTGATCAGCTGTGTTAAATGTAACACTTAAAGAGGCGAGGGGCTCACAGCCTGGTCCTCTCTGATTTCTGAAATAAGTTCATAGGGAACACATTGCCAAAACTGCTGCAAGTCTCCATAAGTCTGAAGCTTCTGTATTAAAAATCAAAACAAATTCATGCATTTACAATGGTTCTGTCTCTGCCTTTATCCCCTCATCTCATGCTGCCTTCTTCTCCCATTCTATTCTGTTCTCATCCTCTCCTCCTGTGCATCAATTTCTACTGCCTTTTCTGTTCCAAAAGTGCAGAAGCAGGCAGCAGCCCATTTCCTACACTACTTTTTGGTCATTATAATGATTAAATAAATGGGCTTTTTTCCCTTTGTTACTAACCAGTAGGTGGAGCTCATCTCCTGTTTTAAATAATAATGGGTTCTCTTTTTCTATAAAACAATCTATCATTTCTACTGCAGTGAAAACAGTAGTTGTGAGGTAGTGTAATGCTAAACAAAACAGCTAATCTTGGCTAGATCACAGCATCTAATACTGTGACTCATGTCAGCAACGCAGGGCCAAACACCTGCTGATCTAGATGGGTAATATTATCTGAAAAATTACAGATGTTGAACAGTTTTGTGCACTGTTCTTTTTTTGTTATTTCCCCCTCCCCCTAAGAAAATCTATTTGGTGAAGAAGCCCAAGCCAACCCCCTGGCATCTGACACACTTTCCTACACTTCAAAATATTCCAGGTATAATAAGCCCAATTCAGAGCTCACATCAATTTTATACCAGTGTAACTGCACTGACTTCAGCAGAGCTACTCCTGGATAGAGAGATCAAAATCAGGTCCAGTTTAAGCAAAGCGGCTTCTCCTTTTCATAGGCACTGCTAGTGTGCGAGAAATCTTTTGGCCTTTCATCACTTCAGTCTACACTCTCGCAGTATCCCCGGGAGGTATTTTATGAAGCATCCTCACTCGCTCTCAGCGAACTCTGCACACTTCGCATGAAGGCTGTGAACTGTACAGGCTACTGTCAGGTAGCCCTTGGCAAAATGCAGACTGACCCTTTACCTAGTACAGCTTTCCCAAGGTCTTCAGAATTTTGCAACTATGGGGATGTCTATGCTGCAAGAGGTGGTCTGATTGCAACAGCGACTGCCACGCCCACACTAGTGTTTGTCTAGTTAGAACAGCTAAAAACAGCAGTGAAGAAGTGATGAGTGGGCTGCAGCATGGGTTGTACAACCATGCTGGGGACCCTGGCTATGTACACAAGTTGCTTGCTTGCTTCGGGGGCTGTGTCTCCGCACTTGCACTGCTATTTTGAGATGCACTAGCTAGATTAAAGCTAGCATGGGTATGCCAATACATGCCACAATCAGCACACCTCTGAGTGCGGGGCAGACATCCCCTGTGTGGATTCTGCTAGCCAAAAGTAAAAAACCCTTCAGATTACTCACAAAGCAGTGTCTCTTACATGCAGTGCGATGCCTCCACCAAACTGGCTCATCTCCAGGATACTGTTTTCCATTAAGAATGGTTTTGTTTTCAGTGTGATGTATGAGGAGGGGGACATGGATGGTAGGAGAATAGTTTTTTGTCGAGGGGGAGTTAGGGGTTTAAAACATGACCTTTTGAACCTCTTCATGAGGCATAATAATATTCAGCACTTACATAGCACTTCATCTCTGCAAAGCACTGTACAAGAATGTGATTAGGAGGCTTGGTTTGAACTTCAGCAGCTAGCGTGAACTGGCATATCACCATTGCCACCCACAGAACAGGGCCCATTTATGCCAGCTGATGATCTGGCTCTTTTGCCTTTTTCCTTCAAAGTCTGATTTTGTCATGGAGACAAGGTGGGTGAGGTAATATCTTTTACTAGACCAGCTCTGTTAGTGAGCGAGAGAAGATTTTGAGCTACACAGAGCTCTTCAGGTGTAGGAAAGGTACTCAGACTGTTACAGCTAAATACAAAGACCTGGAACAGAGTTTAGTATTAGTAGTTAACACATATTATTAGGGACCATTCAAGGTGAAGTGGCTTGTTAACATCTCTGCAGTCATAGGACAAAAAAAGGGAAGTTAATGAATTATAGATTCATGTAATAAGCCATAAATCCAGAGTCTCTATTGAGTCCATGATTTTTAGTGTCTAGCAAAATTATGAATTTAAGCTCCCATGCTCATCTTTTGAAGGTGTTGTGTAGATTTCCTTCGAGACTGGGGACTGAGATCAAATATAGAGTGATCATTTTGTGAAAAGTGTTTGCCTACTTTTTGTCTTTTATCATTTTGCAGTGTGATTTCATTCAGGAGTGTGATGGGGTGGGGTCCCCATCCAATGCAGGTGAGTTCACCGCATCCCTCAAGCTGTCCTTTACCTTGAGGCAGTGAGTGAGACCTAAGGACTAAAGTCAGTAGGGTTACCCTGGTCTGTAGGGGAGTAAGGCGTCATGGCTGGGTCAATAGAGTTACCCTGATTCACCGAGCAGTGAGGCCTAGTTGCTGGAGTCAATAGGGTTTTGGGCCACCACCTGGAGGTGGGTGGCAGCTGGGGGAGGGGAACCTGGGGCCCTCCCTTCTCCACTGGGTCCCAGCCCAGGGCCCTGACAGTGGCAAGTGGGGATCCAGCCACAACACACCAACTATGCTCAGGACTATGGTTAGTCCCTCCCTGGGCTACTTCCTACCATGACTCCTGGGTCAGTAGGCTGGGCGGCTTCAGGGTTCCTCTACCAGGGCAGTTCCTGGTGGCTCCAAAGTCCCTGGGATGTCCGCAGGTACCAGGGTGTCTGCTGGTATCTCGGCACCTTTTGCTTTCGCAGTCAGGGGCTGCCATGGATCCTAGGTTGGCGCCTGCAATGGTCATCCTTCCTCTCCAGCAGTCAGCCCAGAATGAGCTGAGCTGCTCACTCTTATACTGGTACTGCACTTGGGGCATGCCCAGCAGGGACATGGGGGTGGGATTTCCTCAGCCCAGAAGGAGTTAACCCTTTCCCGTCTTGTGTTGGGTAAGTTTACCCTATCACTGGGAGCTTAGTGGCTGTTTGGTTTCACTTACACAATCGATAGTTGGGCATTTAGTGCCTGAGTGCCTGGGATGAGTTACACCACATGTTGTGGTAGACATGTGTAAGGCCCATGGCTCTTGAAAAGTGTGTTGAGTGGTGTATAGATCATCACAGCAATAGAGATATGTCAGCAGGTTTTGCAGCTGTTGTTCTGGCAGGGACTGGTGCCAGTTAGAATTGGTGAGTCTTGGTCTTTGGGGAACTTGCTTCTGATAATGAGCTTGGAGAGGTGGGAGTGGATTTTTTTGAAGGCCGGAAGAGAGAGTTAAGAAAAGAGTTCTTTCAAGATGTGGTCCCCATTGAATATGGGTTGTAATTGTTTAATGATACCTTGTATCAATTCCAGTGTGGTGTGGTAGATGACAATTAGGAGTGTATGGTCTGAAGGTTTTTTTTTTTAAACCATATTGAAGCAGGCTATCTTTGGGTGGTCCATTCCATAATACAATCTACTTCTCTAGTGGGCTAGCCTTGTTTGGTGAAGGTGATTTTAAGTGTTTAAAGTGTGTATCTTGACTTTTCTCCTTGGATCATTTTCTGTGGTATCTCAGTGCTTTCCTATAAATAACAAATGTATTGGTGTGTATGGGGAGGTTACCGGATCTGTGCAGGTAGGTGTGGTGATCTGTTGGTTTCTTGTATATAGTTGTCTGTAGGGGTCTATTGTTGAAGCTGATCTTGGTGTCCAGGAAGTTGATGCGAGTTCAGGAGTGTTCTATATTTTGTCACTGATTTTCATAGTGTCAGATCTACTTCCTCTGGCTCAGACTCAATGGGCAAACAATTATATAACTAGCTGTACTGATTTCAATAAGAGATGAGTAAAGGCCTCTCAATCTGGTACTATACGATTTCAGAAATAGGCCAACACATCACAAACATTTCCTTGTTTTTACTATAAGCTGGTATCTGTGCTGTTAAGATTGTAATAGACCTTCATTTAGCAACCCTATAAAGTCAATGCAGGGAAGGGAACAATTTGGTTTTTCCTTACCCTAGGGCAGTGTTCTGGGTGTTCCAAACCTCTGACTGCCACCCCAAGCAGGAAACAAAAAAAAAAAAAAAAAAGCCGTGATCGTGATGCTGCAGCTTTAACCGCCGCTGCTTCAGTCTTGGCAAGCAATTCAGCGGCTGTCCCTACGCTCTGAAGGGACCGAGGACCCGCCGCCAATTCTGCCGAAGACCCGATGTGCCACCTCTTCTCCCGTTGGCTGCCCAACACCTGCTTGCTGGGCTGGTGCCTGGAAGCACGGCCCCTGCCCCTGAGCAACTGAATGGGTTTCCAGTTAGCACCATTGGCAACCCACAAACCTGTACACCACCAGTGGACAGAGGCGTCCTTTGCATTTCTCTGCCCCTGGATAATCACCATCAAGAGAAAAAGCTTCTCATGCTGTATTTTACTGTGCCTATTTCAGCTTTTTCAGAAAGAGCCTTTGACAAGTCTCTATCAAGGCTCTTAAGCAAAGAAAGCCAGTTATGGGATATCGAGCAGTTGCTTCCCTCTCATAGGTCAGTAACTGATTAAAAAGACCAAAGAAACAAAGGTAAGGAACTAGATAGTAGTTTCAGAATGGAGAGAGGTACAATAGTGGAGTCCCCCTGGGTCTGTCTGGGACCAGTGTCCTTTTCCAATGTATTGATAAGTGATCTGGAAAAAGGGGTGAACAGGGAGTGGCAAAAATTTGAAGATGATACAAATTACCCCAGATAGCTAAGTCCAAAGCACACTAAACAAAGAGATCTCAAACGAATAAACGGGCAACATAAATGGGATGAAAGTCATGTTGATAAATGCAAAGTTAAGTGCACTTGGAAAACATAAATACCGACTATACATACAAAATGATGGGGTCTGAATTAGCTATTTACCGATTCAAGGAAAGAGATCATGGAGTCACTGTGGATAGTTCTCTGAAAACATCTACTCAAAGTGCAGTGTCAGTCAAAAAGGTAACAGAATGTAGAAACCACAAGAAAGGAGTAGATAATAGAATAGAAAACACCATGATTAATCCATGGTATGCCACAAAGTTGAATACTGCAGCAGTTCCTGGTCGCCCCATCTCAAAAAGGATAATGTTGAATTGCAAACTAGTACAGAGAAGGGCAACAAAAGTGATTGGGGTATGGAATATCTTCCATGAAGAAGAGATAAAAGACTGGAACTCATTCAGCTATGGAAAAGAGCTGACTAAGTGGGGATAATCATAACTGGGTGTGGAGAAAGTGGAATAACGGAACGTGCCTTATTTACCCCTTCACATAACACAAGAATCAGGATCACCCAACTAATTAATAGGCAGCAGGTTTAAAACAAACAAAAGGAAGTACTTCTTCACTCAACAAACAGTCAACCTGTGGAACTCATTGCCAGGAGATGTTATGAAGGCCAAAACTATAAGTGGGTTCAAAAAAGAATTAGCTAGATTAGTGGAGGATAGGTCCATTAATGGCTAGTAGCCAAGACCATCAGGTATGCAAACTCGTGATCTGAGTGTTCTAAACCTCTGACTGCCAGAAATTGGGACTTGATGACAGGGGATGGATCGCTCGATAATAGCCCTGTTCTGTTCATTCCCTCTGAAGCATCTGGCATTGTCCGGTGTCGGGAGACAGGATGCTGGGCTAGATGGACCATTGGTCTGACCCAGTATGTCTGTTTCTATGTTCTTAATGAATTAGCCATTTACAGCCTTATAAATTGAGTCATAGATGCTTATAAGTTCAGAGGTGGAAAACAAAATGAGCCTCTGAGAGAGCTAGTGTAAGGACTGCAGCTCATAATGACTGTATAAGTCAGAATGCCCAAGGTGGCTGCTTTTGGGGTGAAATGAAGTGTAGATCCTGTTACACATTAAAGAGACATGCTCTCCCCAATGTTCCAGTATTGCTGCTCTCTGTTGGATAGGGAGGTAACAAGTCTAGGGCCCTATCCAGATACTCCTGCTGAGGTCTGATATAAGAGCTGCCAGCAAAGTGAGACAAATGAAGGCTGGCAGCTGTGTGTGAGCACAGGGGCGGTAAGTGGGTGCCCGCTCCCCATTCTAGCCCATATTCCATACCATAATTTGACCCTCATTTTGCAGGGTGGTGGCCAGGAAAACACAGAGACTGATTATATTCAGTCATGACCAGTGGTCACTGCTACATCTGTTTGGAGATCGGTTTATGCCAGGTTGGTATTCCTTTTCTTTAAAATGGCTTACTTATTTAAATTTGAAAACTGGATGATGTGTTGGCCATAATTTTGCTGTTGAATATATGCTACTGATATATTTAAAAATTGTCCACCTGCTACAGATAGGCACTGCTAGTTTGGAACTATTTGGAGCCTCTCTTCCAGAAACACAAAGAAACATAGAAGATGGGGATGGACATTGAGTCACCTATGCCTATCATTGCCCTGCTGTAATAGAAAATCATTCGTGTTTGATACATCCATCTGATCCTTACAGACAGTCTTGTTCTGTGTTCCCAAGGAATGCAAAGTCTAAAGTTTCTGCCAATATGTCACTGGGGAAAATTCCTTTTCATCGCCAGACTTTGTGATCAGTTTGTTCAAGTCTGTGTATGTTAGCAAGAGTCACTGGGCCAAATTCTCCCCCCAGTAAGGTGTAAATCCAGACAGAATCTGGCTTAGTATCAGGTTGACAGCATGATTTGTTTGAAGGTTTGTCTACACAGCATTAGCTGTGTAGGGGCTAGCTTGAATTCAGCTAGTGCAAATAATAGTAGCAGCAAAGGGTACACAGCATGGGCTTCAGTACAGATATTACATGCCTGGCACAGACCCTGGGTATGTACTCAGCTCACTAGCCCACTCTGAAGCCCTGCTAGATTCAAACTAGCTTGGATAGACTGTTTTCCTGTGTAAACATACCTCGAGAAAAATGCTTTAATGTGTCAGGAGTTGAAAGGCAAACTTGTACTTCAGCTATAGCTATTGGCACCAGAATGTATTTAATAGATCTGTTGATGCAAGGAAAGGATGTCAAGGAGTTATAGGGAGGGAAATGGGGACAAAGCTCCTTAGGCCCTTTATTGCAGTGAGAGAGAGAGAGAGAGAGAGAGAGAGGGAACTACCAGAAGAGATGCTGAAGGAACAGACAGAGATGTAGAAGGGCAAACTGGAGAGGACAATACAGTGAAAGCTTGGGGAGGAGGAGAAGTTATCAAGGAAGGGAACATAAACTGTGTCAAAAGAGCAGGGAGGATGAGTAGAGGCCTGGAGTTGTGTCTGAGAGGACATTTTTCAGCATAGATATTTCCCTCTGCTCCTGCTTGAACCAACACACCTGAATTAAAAATGAGTCATTGTATATTATCAGACACCTCTTTCCAAACAAGACTAAAGGGTTCATCATTTCTTTATTATCTCATGGTCAGTTGTGAGTGATTTTTTTATTTCACTTGAGAGCTGGGTTATTGGGAAAATCCCCAATGCCAGTTTAGCTATCTGTTTTGTTACTTAATCAGTTCCAAAATTTCAAGAAATGATCTAGGTATCGGTGGGCAGAGCTCTGTTGATTTGAGTGAAAATCACACCACCAAAAACCTTTTTCTCTTACTGTCATGGGGCTGGTACCCCCCATCACCCATTGTGGGAGGTGAAGGGGTTTTATGGCCCCGCAGCTGGGTTTTGATGACTGTCCCTAGCCTCGGGGCATATAGCCTAATGACCAGCATCCCTAAGGCAGCCCTCTCAATTGGGGGCCGTGCAGCCTGATGGCTGGAGTCAATATAATGACCCTCACTGGCAGTGCTGTGTGGCCTAACAGCCAGGGTCAATAAGGTTGGAAAGTTGGCTGCCTCCCCGGGGAGGGGAGAGGGAGAGGGGCAGCCAGAGTAGGGGGCCCTGGGCCCTCCCTGATCTACCAGGTCCTGACCCAGGGCTCTGTTGGTGATGGGGTTGCCTGCCACCAGCTTGGCCAAGATCCTGCTGAAACATGCTGAGCTAGTCTCCGTTTCTACAGCCGATTCCCAGCAGAGTTTCCCTGGGCCACTTCCTATCTGTTCGTCCATGGTTTGCTGTCTCGGCATTCCCATGGTCTCTCCTCTCTCTGTGGTGTCCATAGCCTGGGGGTCATAGGTCATCACTGGCTGGCTGGCTGGCTTCTGGGTCCTGAAGTGTCGACAGTCCTTCTGCAGGAACCTGCTGCTCACCTCCTTCCTCTCCAGCGGTCAGCCCAGACTGTGCTGAGATGCTTACTTTTATATCCTGGTTCCAGCTGGAGCAAGCCCAGCAGAGCGGGGGGAGGCATGGTCTTCTTGGCCCAAAGAGAAGGATTAACCCCTACTGCACCACCTGTGACACTTACAAAGGTGCTCCTTGCTTTCCCTAATAGATAGGGAGAGGTTGCTCAACCAGCAGCGGGAGTCAGAAAGTGAGGACAGCAAAGGTAGCTTCCTTCCTTCTTCCTGATGCACTCATTCTGCAAAGTTTGAATCATGGTGAGGGAAAGAAAGAAAAAGAGAGAGAGCAACACCTGCCCACACATCTCTTCCAGTCTGCAGGTGGGGGAAAGAAAGGTACTTTGAGGGGGGGAGGAACGACAACTTCTGGAATTGGGTAGGAGGGAATGGGGGAGTCAGGGGACATGCAGAGCTTCTGGCATGGGAGACGGGGCTGAAATAGATCTGAAATAGATGGGGTTTGGAAGGGTGGCACAGGAGTTTGTGGGGTAAGGAATGGCACCGCTGGTGTGTGCATAAGGTATGAAGTGTGCTACCCTTTATCTGTTAACTTTCCATAACTAATATAAGAATAATTTAAAAAATGAACACTAAAACCTTGCTATACATATACATAAACCAGGTACAGAAAGTTCTAGATCTCCCAGGGAACAGGCCAAAGTGTTGCTTTAGATAAAACAGATTAAATAGTAGAAAGATAATCAACTGATGTGCAAATATATTTGTTACTAGAAGCACTGAGTTCAGCTGGCTATGATTCCTGGGATCACATAATTCATTACACCATTCAAACCACCACCAGCTATTTGGAACTCTGAGGGTTTCATGAATTTTTGGGATAAGTGGGTAATATTCTCAAAAGTCACACCGGTATGGAGTTATTCGTGACTTTCCTATTTAAAAATGTTTCATTGTTAAGAAAGTTTTATTCACACCCTCAGGGAGCAGAAGCAATAGACTCTGTCGTAGGTGAACAATCATTTTAAAACACTAAGAACCAGGACCCCAGATGAAGGTGCTGAGTGTCCTCCACTTCCACTGCTCAGCACCTCACAGGATTGGGCTCATCATGAAGAGTCAAGTTAACAGTTTGCAAACAAGCTGAGATCTAAAAATTCTACAGCCTGAAGCCAATGGAAGCTTTGCCATTTGATCTCTGCTGGAGCAGGACTGGGTCCTAACGCAGCTAATTATCCAGGGCTAAATAGAGTCCCAGCTTTTGTGGCTGCACTGAGGGCTAAGGAGGTGTAAGGTGCCATGCCAAGGGTAGCTGTGTGGGAAGAACAGCAGCTCTCCAGAGCTCGGGCTACTGTAGTTGCCCTGCTGCCCCAGAGAATGAAGCTGCACCAGGTACTGAGCTATCTGAGGATACTTCCTCCGTGGAGCATGGGGGAACCCAAGAGGCAGACAGACTGTAAATCCTAGGGCAGCACAACCAGCTGCCTCTTGCTTGGGGCTTGTTGCAAAGCTACCGTTGAACCCTTGCACGTCATGAACACTCTTGGAGAAAACCAGGATCAGTTTGCAAATGATTTCCTAACCAAGAGGAGGCAACATTGGTAATTAATATTATTTATAATCAGTAGTTTGACTAGTTATATCCTTGATATTGAAGTTCACAGAAATTTATTATTAACTGTATAGTTATATTTTGAAAACAGCACATCCTCCCCCCCTGCCCCCGGACTGCATCAGAAACATCAAGCAGTGGTGTATGAATTGGGCCTATATTTTGCCTATCCCTGACTAGTGGGGAAAAAGGAATATCACACCTTTGTAGGGATGACCTTTTAGTTTTTACACTAGGCTCTGTTTAACACCAGCAGTTATTAATTCACATGACAGGCCATTATGGTAAATACCCTCTGAGTGGGCATGACACACATGGTTATCTTATTAGCTGATACACTCTTTTTTTAAAAGAGTGCACAGAAATTTCAACTGCCAAATATCTGTGCTACGTGTATTGCTGTTTCGTGTTGTTACTTTTGTGCAGCGCATAAATTGGGTTTCTGCAGTCTGTATATTGAATAACTGAAGCACAATACATGGCTCAGTCAAATGATTAATATTAAAATGCTAGTTTGTGCTTCCAATATATATATATTTTTAAATTCTGTGCATCAGAGCTTGGCAGAGGGGTATGAAGTTGAGAGAAGGATCAGGAAATCACAGAATAATGGATTACTGGCTTGGAACACATCATCTGGTGCGTGTTCATGCATCAGCTAGAAATATACCCCACATGACTCCTTTCAGAAATTAAGCTATTCTTTTCCTTAAAGATGCCTCATGATTTTCACCACCACAACACTGCTAAACAAACCATTCTACTGTCTGAATGACTTTGAAAATATCCTCCAAAATGTTTGGGCTGATGTGTAAACAAAATCTATGATTTATCATCCATTATAACATCAGTCTAACAAGTTCTCTCTCCTCTGCAATGTTTCCTATATTTATAGTTACCACTCCTCCACTTAAGCCACGTTTTGTGAGGCTGAATTGATTAAGATTCTATTTGTGTGTGTGTGTAGAAATTACTCTTCTGAAGAACTGGCAACAATGCTCTCTATGTACGGGTTGCCAGCTGCCTCAGGGGCACTTACTCCTGCTGCGGGGCTGAAGAAACTTTTTCCCGCTCCATGGCTACTCTGTACCTGATTAGCGGTGCCAGAATAGGTAGGAAGTCAGCCTGCCCTGGTGATCCTTACTGTCTTCCCAAATTCCAATCCCTCTTCCCTCTTGCAGTTGAAGGCACAAGATTGGGATATATAGGAGACTGAAAAAGAGAAAGAGAGTGATGGAGACACTGGGAAATTTCCTCTAAAGGTGCAGGCCTTTGGTTATTGGTGCTGTAGGAAGGGTGCACATTCTTTTTGTGCTCCTGTGCCACCCAATGCAGGGCAGGATCAGCATCTAACAGTGAGCCAGGAAGAAAGTGCAGAAATTGCTCTGACAAAACCATTGGGCCACTGCCTGAGTCCAAACTGTGTGGAGCAGCTTGCAGGATCAAGGCCATAGTGTGCAAATAGAGATGCAAACTTTAATGTAAAGATACCAGGGAAGTTTCAGAAGACCGAAAGAGTGCTAAAGATGTGTCAGTATTCAGAATGGTGAAGCAGGATGATCTAAGTACCCATGGACCATTTAACCTGACATCAATCCCAGAGAAAATAATGGAAAAGATGGTATGGGAGTCAACTAATAAAGAATTAAAAGGTGGGAATATAATTAATGCCAGTCAACAGGGTGTTATGGAAAACTGATCTTGTCAAACAAACCTGATTGCATTCCTTAATGAGATTAGAAGTTTGATTAATAAAGAGAATTGTGTAGATGCAATATACTTAGACATTTATAAGGCATTTGACTTAGTACTGAATGACATTTTGATTAAAAAATTAGCACAATACAAAATCAATAAAACACATATTAACTGGATTGAGACTTGGCTAGCTGACAGATCTCATAAGGTAATTGTCACTGGGGCTTATCATGGAATAGGGGTGTTTCTAGTGTCACCCTTCTGCCCCTCTGAGTTGGCAGTTACCGGGTTCAGTATCCAGGAGTTCTGTTTCAATAACACAATGCATAACCGGCTCGAGCCCCCACCCAGTGACCTGGGACACTTACATACCACCTCTAGGAGACAATACTTCCCCTCTCGCAAGCACGCAGTTTGAGTGTAGCAAAATTCTTCTAATAAAGGAAGGAAACAATGCAGCATTCCATTGGAGAAACACCACAAACGGGATTATGACAAAACCATAATCAAAAACCCACCTCCAAGTACGTTTGGCAATGTCCTTTCCCCCTTAGGGTCTTAAGCTCAATCACCCCAAAGTCCAACAATCCGAAAGTCTCTGGTCAGTACCACCCCAGAATTCAAAAGTTTATCTGCAGAGTTTTACCCCCCCTAGCCTGGGTGGAAATGGTGGCAGGGGGGAGTCCACACAAGGTGTTAAGGGGCACCTTAGGTGGGCCAGGGCCAACTGCTCCGTCTCTCTGTGGAATTCTGCTGCAGCCTTCACCATGACCAGCTCCATTACACCAGCTGTGCCACTCCTCCAGCCATCCCTGCAAACCGCTTCACTCCACTCACTGTTCCATGGGCCGCTCCAACATGCTGCAAACTGCTCTGCTCTGCCAGTCACTTAACGATAGGTCTTCAGGCTCCCCCACTAGTTAACACAGCACTCAGCAATCTCAGCTCAGCTCTTTCAGTGATTTCAGCTCTTAGTAGGGGAGACCTGGTGCTGGTGCACCATTGGCCCAACATGAATTCAGCTCAGCAGTCTCTAGATGGACTCCTGATGGAATGAAAATTAGTTCTACTCTTTAACAGTGGAGAGAAAAGAATGTGCAATTGGTGTTCCAGGACCTCAAAAGGGCCCATACAATCAGATATTCACACACCAGTCCCCAGCCTCTCTTCATTCACTGGGGTTTGGAACCCATGTCCCTTCTCTAGAAATTGTCACTTAATTTATATTGAGACATCTCTGTCATAAAGCAGTCATGTAGTTTCTTATTCACATAATCAGGTGGCAACACTTTATTTATCATGCCCCGATAACAAAGAAATTGGGGATCCCAGAGCTGTCAAAATAACCATCCCAGGGTGCCTTGGGCTCTGCTGGGTGTGCCCATGCAAATACTCGAGATTTCACACTTCCTGAAATTCTTTTCACACTTCCCATAATTCACCACCAGATGTCAGGGTGGAGCTCATCCTGACTCTTCTTACACTAATGGGGTTCAGCAGGGATCAATCTAGACCCAACCCTATTCAACATTTTCATCAATGATCTAGAAGTAAAGATAAAATCACTACAGATAAAATTTGCAGATGACACAAAGATTGGCAGAGTGATAAATATTAATGAGGACAGGGTATTCATGCAGAGTTTTTGATTGGCTTGATACATTGGGCCCATTCAAACAAATTGCATTTGTGTTGGATAATCAGCTGAACATAAGCTTCCACTGTGATGCTGTGGCCAAAAGGGCTAATGGGATGCATAAGCAGAGGCATTGTGAGTAGAAGTAGAGAGGTAATTTTACCTCTATATTTGGCACTGGTGTGACTGCTGCAGGAATACTGTGTCTAGTTTTGGTGCTCATAATTTAAGAAGGATGTTGAAAAATGTGAGGGCATTCAGAGAAAAGCCATCAGAATGAGTAAAGGATTAAAAACATGCATTACAGTAATAGAGTCAGGGTGCAATCTATTTAGCATAGCAAGCAAAGTTTAAGGGGTGACTTGATTACAATACATAAGTTCCTGCTTGGGGGAAAAAAATTTTTTAAATGGTCTCTTCTCCCTAGCTGACCAAGGTGTAACATGATACAATGGCTGGAAGTTGCAGCTAGACAAACTCAGATGGTAAATGAGTTGAACATTTTTAAAAGGGAGGTTAATTTACCATTGGAACACTTGGGATTCATCACTGGCAATTTTTAAATCAAGATTGGTTGTTCTTCTAAAAGCTATGTTCTAGGAATTCTTTTGGTGAAGTTCTATGGCCCTGTGTTATGCAAGAGGTCAGCCTAGATCAGGGGTCGGCAACCTTTCAGAACTGGTGTGCTGAGTCTTCTTTTATTCACTCTAATTTAAGGTTTCGCGTGCCAGTAAAACATTTTAACGTTTTTAGAAGGTATCTTTCTATAAGTCTATAATATATAACTGAACTATTGTTGTATGTAAAGTAAATAAGGTTTTTAAAATGTTTAAGAAGCTTCATTTAAAATTAAATTAAAATGCAGAGCCCCCCGGACCTGTGGCCAGGACCCAGACAGCATGAGTGCCACTGAAAATCATGTCGCGTGCCATAGGTTGCCTACCCCTGGCCTAGATGATCACAATGGTTTCTTCTGGCCTTACAGTGTATGAATCAGGCTCCTAACTCACTTCCATGAACACTCTGTGTGGATAGAATTCAGCAGTGGAAGATGCTACACAGCTGTAACTGGGTTGTAGAAAAGTGACTGTATGAAATTGTATTATCTAGTATATAGGATATGATCATGTAATTAAATAGTATTATAATGCATATACACGAGGGGGCAGAGTTGAGGTGGTGAGTAGTACTTTAACTTTAGCATTTGTTGATCTTAGCAATGCTTAAACATGTAACCTTAATTGTATAGTCAAAAAATAATAGCATTATCGCCAGGGACAAGGCAGGTGAGGTAATATCTTTTATTGGATCAACTTCTCTTGGTGAGAGCGCCAGGCTTTTGAGGCACTGCGAGCTCTTCTTCAGGCCTGGGAGGCACTTTGCTAGTCCTTATAAAGAGCTCTGTGTGGCTCAAAAGCTCGTCTCTTTCACCAGCAGAAATTGGTCCAGTAAAAGATATCACCTCATCCCCTTTTGTCTCTTGATTATCCTGAGACTGACACAGCTACAACTACACTGCATACTATTATCTCCAAGGCAGTCACTTATCTATCTCTTTGTAACAGTTTTCTTTTTTTGCATGGAGCTGAAGGCAAAACAGGTCAAAGGCTTTGTATCCATTGGATGGCTGCTTCAACTAAGTCGGTTTTCCCAGCTTCAGATACCAAGATGGACACAATGTCCTAGTGTCATCCAAAGACTCCACTTGGAAAAAAACTCCAATCTTTCCCCTCTGTGTGTGTGAGATAAATAAATGTTCTGTTTCCCAGGGAAATGGAGAACTTCTGTCAAGGGGGTAAAAAACTGTCAAAACAAAATCAGCTAACTACATAGAAAAATAGAGCAAATTGCAGTAAAGCAGCAGATTCAGTGATAACTAATGGGAAGTGGGTATTCACCCACGAAAGCTCATGCTCCAATACTTCTGTTAGTCTATAAGGTGCCACAGGACTCTTTGTCACTTTTTAATGGGAACTATTTCATGCTGGGTCTATCTTTTTGTGCAAAAATACTCAAGTTGTTTGATTGCAAACCAGGTACAAGCTGTCAGTGATTGCCATCTATTAAAGGGATTTCACTGGTTGAGGCATCTAAAAGTCATCTGAATTCCTAAATTATTCATCACAGTTAATTTGAAGCCATATTTGAACCTGAAATGGAGTTCCCCTTTCCACTAGTCTGTCTTGCTATTATTATCATTTGCTGCTCTGGTACCCATAGCAACGGCCACTATGTTAGCCACTCTCCCAGAGCAAGGGAGTACAGCTAATGCTGACATTTATCCAGCTGTGTTTCTCATGATGGTGTTTGCCTGTTCAAAGATCACAAGATTTCTAACTCGTTTGATGCTTGTGGGTGGGGCAGCGGAATGAGAGATCAAAACAAGAGGAAAAATGAATTTTTCTAACCGGGGTGCTTAAAGTTAGGATCCTAGAGCCATATTCAACAATCTAAATATCAGAGGCCTGATTTTGAGAGGTGTTGGTTATCCACAAAGCCCACTGAAAGCATTAGGTGCTGCAGGGATTCAAAGTTTTCAAAAATCAGGTTGCTTTTATCTAGGTGTCTAAAGATGGCTTTAGCAGCATAGCACAGTATACGGTCCCCTTTAATAGCAAGCACCACCAGCCTCCTCGGTACAGGAGTTCAGTCCTGTAAGTTGGCATATAGGGTGTCATGGGTCCCTCTTGGTCATATGATCCTCCTACAGCAACCACCACCTGAACTACAGCAACCTGGCCTTAGAGGACCAAGCCCCAGTGACAGGGTGGGCTGGTTGTTTCTGATCTTAAAAGGATCAAAAAGCCCTTTTACAAGGTGCCTAAACTTCTGCATCATGTTTGAAAATTGTGGCCATTATGATTCTTTTTTGCTCAAAGCACAAGAATTGACTGGAAAGGCGAAAGGACAGGTGGAATAAAACATGTGCATAATAAATCCCTCAAAATGTTCTTAGTATTTTCTTCCTGCACAGTCTTTCTAAAAGCTATCTTTAGTTTGCTATTGAAGAAAAAAATGTTAATTTTAGAATTTGAATATTCTCCAATGTCTCACAATGCTAGTCCCTGCCAGCTGTTTCAGTGATTAAAAAATAAAAACAACTAGATATTACAGCAGGGCCACTGTGCCTGAGGCACCTTTCCTTGGGAGTCTAAATTTTTGAAGAAACTTAACTGCTGAATAAATTATTGAAACTGGTGGTTGTAAAAGGTAGTCTACTGTAATTTAGAACAAAATCTGACTCCTATAAATTGCCAAGGCCCCATTTTCCTAGACCTCAATACTTCTACTTCCTTTTACTTAATGCTTAATAGAATTCAGCAGAGCAGAACACTAATGGTATCTGTGTATGTGGTTGTGGTGGTGGTATGATTAATTTTTCGCATGTGTGTGTCTAGAATTTATTCTAACACTTGCTTCATTTTTGTCATGACCAGGAATCCACCTAAGTTTCTTTCTGTATTTGGGGGGAAACTTTTCATTTCTTACTGTTTGCAGCTGGTTGATAGAGGATTCAGACTTTCAAGTTTATTCTCCTGTGAATGCATTGGGGAGTTATGTGGGTAACTCCCATTAATCTTATGTACAAAATATGTCCCATACATCAACAAGAGACTAGAACCATTTGTCTGGTGAATGATGCACAGCTAAAATTCATCCTATGGTAGAACTAAAACCCACTTATGATGTTTGATTATTTATTAGGCATACCATAGATCATGAAGAAGGCCATCTTTATATACTGTGTGCAATAACTGTTGTGCTTTAGAGATCTGATTGTTTATCTTCTGGCAGGCCATACCAATACTATTCCTGAAAAGAGTCTACTTTATGCTATGCTTATCACATGTTTAGTGGATAAATATGCCTATTAAGCTCTTGCTATGTCTACCAGCTTTACATTTCCATAAACAATGCTTTTCCCCTTCCCCATTGCTTGCTTGTTGTCTAGTACTAATTATTCCATTCTGCCTTCCTGCTATCTTGCCGCTCTTAGTGTGTGAGCCTTCTTCCCGGCACCTCCTGTACCTGGAACCAGCCTTCCTGTATTTCTCCCCTTCATCTATCTGCCCATTTTCAAATGCCGAAAACACCTTTCTTTCCTCACATGCTCATTCTGCTTAATTGTTCTCCTTCCTTTGCATGGATCTTTATTTTGATTTTGCCACACTATCAGCTCTCAAATCTCTGGAGCTGTTGTTTGTATTAAAGATGCTATACATCAAGGGGTCTCACCTTTTTCTTTCTCAGCACCCACCCCCTTCCAACATGCTATAAAAATTCCATGGCCCACCTGTGCCACAATAACTGGTTTTCTGCATATAAAATCCAGGGCTGGTGTTAGGGGGTAGCAAGCAGGGCAATTGCCACAGCTTCCCCCCACAAGCTACATTGCTCAGGCTTGGGCTTCAGCCCCAGTTGGCGGGCTCAGGGTTCCAGGTTTCAGCCCTGCACAATGGGACTTCCATTTTCTGCCTTGGGCCCCAGCGAGTCTAATGCTGGCCTTGCTTGGTGTCATAGGTGCCAACTTTTCCCAGCACAGGTGGATGCTATACCTCCCACTGCCCCTACCTCGACTCCACCCCCCCACCCTGCCCCCATTCCAACCCCTTCCCCAAAGTCCCCACCCCCCAACTCTGCCCTACATTGGACTCCTTCCCCAAATCCTGGCCCCGGCCCCGCCTCTTCTCCGAGCACACTGTGGTCCTCCTCATTCCCCTACCCTCCAAGGGCTTGCTGCTGCAAAACAGCTGTTTCACAGCAGCAAGGGCTGGGAGCGAGGGGGAGAAGCAGGGGTGCAGCGTGCTCTGGGGAGGAGGCGGAGGTGAGTTGGAATGGGGGGATGGGGCAGGGAGCTGCTGGTGGGTGCAGAGCACCCACCAATTTTTTTCCTGTGAGTGCTCCAGCCCTGGAGCACCCACGGAGTCGGTGCCTACGCTTGGCGGACCCCCTAAAATCTCATGGTCCCCTACGGGCCCTGGACCCCTTGTTGAGAACTGCTGCTATAGATACAAAGTTGTATTTTGCTGTGTGGCACCTGCAAGCACTAAAGATAAACAGAGCAGGTGTGGAGGCATTTGGGCCCTCAGAGAACCAAGTAGTGAGGCTGGATGAGTTACTGATACCCAAGTTACTGCCTTACCACCAGATGTGTTTTTCATGGAACTTTGGGTATATGTTGCAGCTTGGATGTTACTGGAGATAAGATATTACTGCTGGTACTACTCTCGTCTAGAGGTGCTCAGGTTGGGCAACACAGTATTCACCATTTGCTCATTTGGTATCCACAAGGGGCAGTATTTATTTTTCACTGGGGGAAGGGCAAGTCCCATAGGCAATGGATTTTAGCATTCAGCATCTGGTGAGCATTTGCTTGGGCTTCAGATAGCAAAACTATGCCTGGTGTCATGGAACAGTCGATTAAATAAATTATACATGTATGTTAAGAGTAAGATAAAGATAAGTCTTGAAGTTCCCTATACCTGACAGTAACCAAAGTGACTGACAAAAGCAAGCATCAGGTCTGCAAGCAGTAAGGCTTTCAGACTTCTTATAAAAGAATTCCTACTATGCAGAAACAGTGACGTAGAATACATGTGTAATGACTAGACTTCAGTATGTACCGACAGGATTTTTTCAAATCACTCCTCTTTTAAACAAGGCTATAGATAATTTTTACCATATTTTATGCAGCTCCATGCTGTTAAATATATGGCATCGTTATCACCATCCCAAACAGCGTTGTTTATCAGCTTACAGGGACCACATGCATAGTTGTTACAGTCCTGTTTTTATTTAGTGTAAACTGCTCTTCTTGCTCACAGCATGGAACCTACGATATGTATCTACATGCTTGCTTTGAAGTGAAACAAGTTGGCAAAGGAGGGTTTGGGAGTGGAGGCGGAGGTATCTGGGGAAGTTGTTCTTAAACACGCATGCTTGGGCTTGTGCAAATGAACAGTGGGATGCAGTTTAACAGCTGCTTTTTTTACCTGATTTAAATGGATTTACCTCTAGTTGTTGGATTTAGTCAACTGAGAGTTGAGTCTCTCTGCTGAGGTAATTTCTTTAGTGCCATCCATAGCAATGCAGGTTGACAGAACAGCCCATTTACTGGAGCACACAAATCAGATGAGGCCTGATCGTGGTCTGTTTGATGGCAATGGGAGTAGCCATTGTGGCCTAGAACGCTGTCCTTCCTTACCTTTTCCCCCACCATCTCCAACAAAAAATAAATAAATCTTAAAGTACTATATTTAAGTCATTTACCTGATTTGAACACTGGCAAAGTCTGAAAAGGCACTCTCTCTCTCTCTCTCTCTCTCACACTCTCACACACACACACACATACACACACACATATAAGTTTTGGTACTCAGGGGTGTGAACCTAACAGGGATGGTATTTTGTTAAGGTCTGAGGAAGGATGAGCTTTTGGTTAAGGCACTAGTCTGGCATTCAGGATATCATGGATCAACCCCAGGCTCTGCTTGAGTGAGTTTGGGTAAATGACCGCATCTCAGTTCCTCATCTGTAAAATGACACTCAGTAATACTTCTCCACCTCCTAGGGCTGTTGTGAGGGGAAATTCATTTTTGTTTGTGAGGTGCTCTGATGGTGGAGCCATCTAAGCGCACAGATTAAAAAGCTCACTGTTATTTGGGAAAAGATTGCAAGCAAGTGCCTGTGGGTGCCCACGGACCTGCTGGGAGAAGAATGTAGTCAACACAGCAATCTGCAGAGCAACTGAGGGGGTTTCCATGTGAGGAGGCCTATCCAAACTCTGTACTAGAGCAGGAATATCCATAAAAGAAGGAAACTGACATGTTTAGGCGGTTGCAATGTTTCCTCTTTCTCCACCCCATCAACTTTGCCTCTTTTCCGCTCTTGTCTGAAAGCATCATCTTTTCTCCATCTCCTCAGCCTCTTAATTTCTCTCCCTCTCTGCTATTGTTTCATAGCTCCCTGGCTGTATTATTTAACTCTGTACAACAGGATATGGTTGGTGCGAAAGGTATTCTACAAAATAAAGCTGGAGGCAGAATGGAGAATGTCAGTCAATTGAGCTTGTGTGTTCTCAGCTGCTGTGTTCGAGGAACACGTGAAAGAGGAGGAAAGCATTTTCTGAATAAAAGTAAAACCACCTTTAGTCATAAGTTGCCTAATCAAATTAACCTGGAGATATTGATTTACACAGGCTGAGAATTTGGCCCAACATCTTTAGATTGTTTTCCAGTTATACAGGGAGGCTTTGGGAGAGCTGGGAAGCGTAGTCTGTTTATTCTTCTGGAAAACTGATTTCTTCTGCATTTGTAGCTAACATAGAATCCAGTTTACTTGAACTGCTAGAGCCAGGTTCCCTACTATGCCCAGCTTCTGATAGGTGCAGCAGAGATGGGGTTGTCAGGGCTCTTCCTGATTCTCTGCTCAGAGATTCCTCTGTGCTGGGCATATGTTAAAGCAGCCCTGGGTCTGCACTGCATAGGTGGTCTCTAGCCCTCAAGTGACCATATTTCAACTGGGGATTGCTGGAGCACATTGCACTGTGGCCATGACCACTCCCCACACCGACTCACTCAGTGGTTGGAGGCTGTGGAGAAGGAAGTGTAGAAACCAGCTATGCCAATTCTGCATGGTAGGTTGTCCCTAGCAGGGAAATTAAAGGCAGCGTCTGCTCCTTTTGAACCTCTACAGAGGTATACAAAGGAGTAGGATGGGGATGAGGATTTGGCTGCAGTTATCCAAATCTCAGTTATGTCCCATGTGCAATTTGTTCCTCACTAGTGAACTTCTGTTTATCAGAGTATTTTTTGATAGAGATGAGCCCTTGTGAACTTTTTGGCCCTGACTCCCCCCTGCCTTGCCTCCTGTCTGGTCATTCGTACCAGACAAAGGGAATGCAAAGTGGTATCACTGATAACACTTTACACCCACATTGCACTCACCTTGCAGCAGAGTAAATGTCCAGAGAAGGCACAATCCAGTGGAGAATTAGGCCCTATCGCTCTGTCCTGAGCTGAAACAAAAACTTGTTCTGAAGACTCACTAAGTTAAAGGACTGGCGAAGAGGAGTTAGGGCAAATTCTTCCTTCTCAGACATTCTGCCTCCTGCTTTTCTCTCATCCCGAAAGATTCCAGACTGATTCACACACTTAAAGGAATTAAGACACTTTCTGGAGCACTTTCCAGCCAAAGTCCACATCAGCTGAGGAAACCAGGTCCACTCAATAGTGAGGGTATGAGGAGATGACAAGGTTGCTGCTCTATGCATTTCTAAGATTGACAACAGGTGGGATTTTCAAAAATGCCCAAGTGAATTAGGAGCACTGAAAGTCTTTCCTGGCCAGGCCTTTTTCCAGAATGTCCTGTTATGTTAGGAAAAATAAACTTGCTAAGTTGCAGCTTGGTCAGCTTTTGCAGTCCCCGATCCAAGAGGAGAGAGAAGGCTTTGAAGATCTCTGACCTTTATTGGAACTGCAAAAGCAGCCAAGTGGGTGCCTGGATTTGCAGAATGACTGAGGCTGAAATTTAACATATAACATACAAAGAATGGAACATTATTTTGGTGAGGAAAAAGTTGGATCTGGGTAATAGAATATTAACTAGTTTCTTAACATGAAATCCAGGGCAGTGTGTCCACATTGAAAAAGTGTTTGGCATATCTTGGGATAAGGGAGATCATAGAATATCAGGGTTGGAAGGGACCTCAGGAGGTCATCTAGTCCAACCCCCTGCTCAAAGCAAGACTAATGACAGATCTGTCAAATCCCCTGACAGATTTTTGCCCCAGATCCCTAAATGGCCTCCTCAAGGATTGAGCTCACAACCCTGGGTTTAGTAGGCCAGTGCTCAAACCACTGAGTTATCCCTCCCCAGAATGGCATCCAGCAAAATTTGCAGAAAGACTCGACTGTCCTGGCACATGAAGGCCTTCTCTAGGGATTTATCTAAGATGAGCCTTCCTCACTTTTATGATGAAACCATGCTGAGTTAGACAACACAGGACTATATCTCTGTTTCCTGCATAGCTTTTCTAGTGTTGAAGCTCAAATCAAAATAGTGTCTCAATAGGGACAGAAATATGTTTGTTGAAGATGAAGGTGAACCATCAGGACTAAAGAGATCTATGTAAAAACCAAAGGGCACAAGGAAATGCTAAAGGTCAGGTAATGAACTGGAAGACTGTGACCCACTGCTACTCCTGCTGGTAGGAGGTGTGAACAGAGATGTGGAACCACATATCCTGGAGGCTGCCCAGATATAGAAACTGAAGAATGGAGTGAATGGGTGGTCATGCAGAAATGGAATCTCCAAATTCAGCAGTTTAAAAGGTGGAGATCCAGGATGAATCCAAACTGTTCACGCCTCTTGGAGACCAGGAAGTAAGAAGAAAAATAACTTGTTCTGCTCCATGGTTGGGATTAGGGAGATCAGCCCTTCCTCCATTCTCCCTGGAAGGCAATTAGACATACTTCCTAAAACAATGTTTGCCTCTGGAAGGATGAGAGAGAGCAAGGCAAGTTCCTGAAAGAACTTGGGTTTGGGCCCTTGAGGAAGTTGATGGGATACCCTCATGCTGCTATCTCTTAAAGCCAAGGATTCAAGAAGCCAAGGGCTCCATATTCCTGCCAAGCAAAAAAGACCCAGACACAGGGTGATATGGGGTTGGCAGGCTGGTGCAATATGAAGGCTTTTCTCTATCCAAGTGTACTGGAAGGCGTACAAAGAGAGGATGAGGGAACTTCATCCTCCAAGGGTCACTAGTGGAAAAGCAATGAGGGGGATGGTAAATAGCGAAGAGGGCAGGTAACTTGATACAGAGCATCGCACTGGGAGCTCAGGTTCCGCTGATTATCCACTATGACCCCCAAATCTTTTTCAGAGTCACTGCTTCCCAGGATAGTGCTGGAGAGGAAGGACGTGTATACAGGACAAGATCACCTGAAGAAGCCAGCCTGTATCTGGAAGGGACCAACCAATTAGGGTCCAGGCTAAGGGGTTAGGGCAATAAGAGACATCAGGCAAAGTGTCTACCTCAGATCTGCACCAAGGCTTGATGCTCACCAGTGGGGGTTTTCTTTCTTCTTAGCAGTTTCTTTCCTTCCTCCTTCATCTTCTCATCCATGTGCTTACATTCTTCTCTCTCCTTTCCTTTTTCAGAGCGATTGCCTTGGAGGTGCTAAAATGAAGGAGAATGGCAAGGGTTAAGCACAGAGCTGAGTAGTTACAATACTTCAGGATATAAGGAGACAAGAAAATTGGGGATTAGGAACAGCTGATGATTAGATATAGTGGGTGAAATCCTGGCTCCACTGAAGTCAGTCATAAAACGCCTGTCAACTTCAGTGGAGCCAGGATTTCACTCGTTGTCGGGAGATACCTTTTTACTCTGTTTGTTTGCTTCTGCCTGGAGGGGCTGATAAGACCAAGGGAGTAGAACAGTCTGGAATGCTCCAGGGTGGAATGTCTGATAACTGTATCTTCTACATCGGGGGTTGGCAACCTTTCAGAAGCGGTGTGCTGAGTCTTCACTAATTCACTTTAACTTAAGGTTTTGCGTGCCCAGTAATACATTTTAATGTTTTTTAGAAGGTCTCTCGCTATGTCTATAATATATAACTAAACTATTGTTGTATGCAAAGTAAACAAGGTTTTCAAAATGTTTAAGAAGCTTCATTTAAAATTAAATTAAAATGCTGATCTTATGCCACCAGCCCAAGGTTCCGTTCACCTCGTTTGGCAGTGGGCTGAGTGGGGCCTGCAGCCGGGACCCCAGCTGACAAGGGGCCAGCAGCCAGGACACCAGGCCAGCAGTGGGCTGAGCAGCTCAGCTCGCTGCCAGTCTGGGATTCTGTCCGCTGGCTCTGCCAGCTGGGGTCCCGGCGCTCAGCCCGGTGCCGGTCTGGGGTCTCAGCCCTGCCCACATAGAGTGGGTACCTAACTTCTCCCTGGTTTGAGCCCATTCTCTTCCTCTCTCTCTGCACTGAGCTGAGGGTGGAAGTGCATTGATCATCGGGCTGGGGAGAAAGAGCAAGCTGGGGGTGGGGGTGCAGGGTCTGGCCAGGAGCTAGAATGAGGGAGAGGGCTCAGGGTTGGGGCAAGAGGTTTGGGTGTGGAGCGCTTACCAGAGACAGCTCCCATTTGGTGCGAGGCGTGCAGGTGGGAATGTGGAGGAGGGGTGCAGGAGCTCCTGTTTGATGCTCAGGGTGTGTGTGTGGGGGTGCAAGAGTCAGTGCATGGAGTGTGAGACGTCTGGGTATGTGTGTGTGGGGGGGTGCAGAAGTCAGGGCTGGGGCTGTGGGAAGGGATTCAGGGGTCAGGGCAGAGGGCTGGGTGTGTGTGGAGGGGGTTCAGGGGTCAGGGCAGAGGGCTGGGATGCTCAGCTCGTGGGGGTGCTCTCAGCCCCCTGCCATGAGCGGCTCACGGCAGGGGGCTGAAGGGAATATGCCCCGATTCCCCCCCTTTCCCCAAGGCCCCGTCCCTGCCTCTTCTCTGCCCCCTCCCCCTAGCAAGAGCCATCAGCGGATCGGCCCAGGGAAGGAGAAAAGGAGGGACAGGAAAGGAGCATGCTGGGGGAAGAGCGGGGGAGGGAGGAGCTTGGCTGCTGGCAGGACCAGGTTTCTGCCTCCTGCCCCTGCAAGAGAGAGCTGTGGGCGGAGGGGCTGAGTAGGGATGGGACCCCATCAGGCAGCAGCGTGCCATTAAAAATCGGCTCGCGTGCCATGTCGCAGGTTGCTAACCCCTTTCTACATTTTTAGTAACAGCCTGGTTTTTTCAAAGTGCGTTTAATTGTGACTTTATCTGTTAGGCCAAATGCCATAGGTTACTGGTTTCTTTCTCTCTTTTAATGTGGTATTCTCCTTCTAGAGGACATGTCCCAAGCTGTGGGCCCTGGAGCACTTACAGGTATCTGCTGAGACCTGGCTGATTAAATGGTGTCTGCGCCGCCTCGTGTTTTCAGCTGCTAAATTGTATTCAAAGGCAGCTGAAAATACATTAAATACTCTTCTAATATCACTTGTTCGCGTTTACAGTTCCTGAAGTCATCACAGGGATACCGATCAGTCATAGTGGAGGAGGAGGTGGATCCATGAGGCAGTCTTTCTAGTAAGATGCCACCAACTCTGTGAAAGTTTGAAATTGCTCATATAGACAAGCTAGCAGACATTTTAGATTTCTTCTAATGTGCTGTTCATGTTATTTCTGTGCAATTCTAAGGCATTTACAGGAAGCATATTTTTAATCAACTGCATGGCTAGACAAGTTTTCAGTCTGAATACAGATAATATATCAGCATGTAGTATTTAGAAAATTATTAAGCAAGACCAGCTTTTAAAACATGCTGTAATAATTATACCAGTACAAAGTTAAGTAATTATTTCCTGGATCTGAAACAAGTTTCATTAGAGGTTTCTATACAGCTAAACTATTATGCATTACACATGGTTTTGTGCGTCATCTAGTTTAATGTAACATTTAGCTGCATTTCCCACGCTGAAGCAGTTTACTCTGCCTTCATTATACCTACAAAGAGTCACTGCAGTCGATGTTTAAAGTTGTGAGCCTTACCTTTAGACAAACAAATTCTTCCATTGTATTTATGACTAGACCTGGTCTGTAAGGTCCTCAGAGCAAGCTTGCATTTTATTCCCTGGTTCCCTAGACGTAGACTGGGAAAGTCACTGGTGGAGTAAGAGCTATCTCAGTCCAGCTAGATTAGTGGATGGCAATTTGGAAGGTTGTTGTTAAACTGCCACAGTAGTTAGTACAATAGAACACCACTACTAAGAACACACTGTTCCTGTATCCAGTAAGGAACATGAGACTCAATGCAAATACTGCACTGAAAGCGGAAGAAATCCATGGTGCATCTAATAGGCCACTTCTCAACACATTGAGATAAACTGATTGTAAAAGCCAAAAAACACAGGGAAAAATTGATGTTCTTTAAATGGTAAAGGGACTATGGTTTTTTTGGAGGGAGGAGATTAGGACTCAGTTCTTATAAACAGAAAAAAAATTCACTGAAAACTTTTGGCAAAGTCTTTAAACTTATTACTATAAACGGTACTCTTATAGCAGGTGTTCCTATAAGTGGTCCCACCACATTATGCATGGTCTGCTTTTTGTGTATGTGAGACGTGATTGACAGCACATTTCAAAAATGGGTTATTCTATTACCAGGTTTGCACTTGAAGTCATCTGAATTTAGTGGTGAGAAGTCCTCAGGAGAAGGTATAGCATTAGTCACTAGTGACATGTCTCGTCTACCTTTCTTTAAGGTGCCAATTCAGCAAGGTAGTGCAACGGGCTGACTCATGCTTAAGTTAGGCAAAGTACATTATGGAGGCAAAGACCCTTACTGCATCAAAGCCTAAGTTGCTAAAACCAACCGTGGCACTGCCAATGCAACCAACTTCTTCACTTGGCACAAAGAGGAAACTAGCTTCATTTTTATTTAACTCAGCTAGATTAAGCAGGTCTCTTTTTGTCCACTGTGAGGCAGTGGAGCCAGTGGACTGAGAAATTCAGATGAATCTTAATACCCAGAGGCATATTGTGATCTCACTTACTCTGAAGCCCGCCCCCACCCCCTGCCCTATGTAACTCCACTTTGCTAGGGATTGCTTGTTTAGCCCAAATGAGTGTGGTAGGGGAGGTTCCTATGTACTATCGCACTAGTCATATACATGTTTTTTCTTAATTACTGTGTACATGGCCTCTTTATTCCCAAATGCTCCCTTGCAGCTTGGTACCCTAATGCTGGGATTAATATCCCCCTTCCCGTCTCTTGCCCCTAAAGACTCCAAGCCTTAATATGATCCCCTTGCCCCTGGAGGGGGGATGTAGTTTATTACAATAATGTAGTGCAAACGGTCCATAACAAAAATCCCAAACATAGTGCATTTATCACCCCCCCACCCCCGTCCTTTGCTTATGGCCTTGAAAAGCCCACTATCGGTAATCCATCAACGTAGCATATACTATACAGCATCTCTTCTTCACTCATCTCCTGTTCATCTGCCAGGCTTCCCCAGCCTTTCTAGCTGGAGTACAGCCCTGATCTTCCTAGCAGGAACCCCCTACAGTCACTCTGCTGGGAGTCCATTGTCATCAGGGAGCACCCCTCACTCTCCCATTCCATTAACCTTTGCCAGGTTGGAGAGATGGCACCAGATTAAACCCCTCTGCTGACCCCTTGCCTTTAGTCCTCTCTGCCCCTTGGCTGGGGTTCTCCAGCTTACAAGTCAGCAGGTAATGCCCTCTGCTGCTCAGGGGCTTTTAGCCCTGTAGCTCAGGGAGGTCAGGCAACAAACACCACCCACTAGTCTCCTGCCTTCCTCTCAAGAACCACCCACTTCCCTGACACACTCTCTCAACTCTCTTAATTGACCAAACTGGGACCACCTGTACTGGCACAAAGGCACAGGGCCTACTTCAGGGAAAGGGACCAGCCACCTGATAGTGGTATAATCAGCCTGCACCATTTAGCAATGTCATAGTCCTGTCTTTGCAATTCACTTAGCTGAGCACTCAGGAAGGTGGCAAGAGGCAGCAGATTATAAAGAAGAAAGTTTACAATATATTTACTCATAAATACAGTTTGAAAAGTGCCTATTGTTAAATACAGCTGTCTGACAGCACTGGAAGAAAGCATTCTAAAAGGGCCAGGAGTGTTGAGGATTTTTTTTTAAAAAATGCCACGTTATCTGGTGCTGTTCTTTAAACATCTTACCAGATGCCCAGCCATGTCTTACAGAGCAAGCACTTTCATAATGCTCCCTGAGCCACATTTTTATCAGCCACATGTGTGTTGTTGGCAACACACCAGGCAGCAACGGTAGCCTGTAGAGCTAGCATTAGCTTTTTATTTTATTTAGCAGTAACACAAGGCCCCTACCTGAGAATAGTGTTTGAGGGGGTGGGGGCGCGTTTGGCCAGACCATCACCAGCCAACTGCAGGAACGTGAGCTAACACCAGCTTTTGGATATTTTAGCAACATCTGCAGCTGTCTGGCCACAAAAGTGCCATGGCAATAAATTGACATACATGCTAATAAGGTGAAAGCATTAATATACTAATCTGTGGGAGAAGGGCACCCCAACATTAGTAGAATGAGGAAATACAAATACAGAAGTGGGTTGAAACCCCTGCTGAATATGCATTAGTCATAGTAATATCAGTGTAATGTATTATAAAAGTCATAGCCCAGCCTGTGGGCAGGAGGAGACAGAAATGCAGGGCCGGTGCTTCCATTTAGGCAACTTAGGTGGTAGCCTAGGGCGCCAGGATTTGGAGGAGGGGGCGGCATTTTGCCGCCCTTGGTGGTAATTCGGCAGCCAGGGGTCCTTCCGTGCTCTGGGTCTTCGGCGGCAATTCTGCAGCGGGTCCTTCACTCGCTTCGGGACCCCCCGCTGAAGACCCCCCTCCTCCTACTGCCGAATTGCAGCCGACCGGGAGTGTGGAAGGACCCCTGCCTAGGGCGCCAAAAACCCTGGTGCTGCTCCTGCAGAAATGTAGCTCTTGGGAGATGCCGGTGGTGATAAGGAGGAAGATGCTGGCTAACATTTCAGGTTGTTTTACCAGGGCTGATGTGAGTATATAGATATTCAGCTCTACATTCTGTAGTATCTCTAGGTATCGTGCGCCATTAGAGTGTTTGTAATTTAGCTAAATGCATTAGTGAACTATTACAAATACAGATGTGTTCCTAAAGTGTGAGTGTTGCAAATGTGCACATCAGGCTTCCCAACTAAATAGTAATTTCAATAATACTGGGCCTAATCTTGGGCCAAGAACCTGTCAAACCTCACAGTGATAACGGGGAATTCTTACGTAATCACTATAATTATTTACAATTCATAGAGCTACACAATGTGGTAGAAGACCTTTGAATTGTTACAGAAATGCCTAGAATTTGATTCTTAGATGTGGCCTCATTCTTCAGACTGAACGGGAAGCGAGGCACTGGCAGCCCCTGGAGGGCTGTGCGTGGGTGAAACACACTAACAAGAAACAGCAATAATAAAGGAAAAGCAATACCAGCCCAATGTCTCCCTGGAGTGTCAATAGGTATTTCTAACGCACTGCTGCAATGCCTGTAGACAAACACAGAAGAAAGTAAGTAGAGACCTTGAGAGGGAAAGTACAAAGCCAAAGAAAGGAGTCTGTGCGGTGGGGAAGGATTAGAAATAATTCCAGCAATGTGGATTTTACAGCTGCTTCATACAACAAAAATATTCGGGGATTGAATCGAATTTTAATTACATTCAAGGTGTAATGGCCTGTTCTGAATGGGTAGTGCTGGTATGAGCTTTATGCCTTAGCTTAGCCCCACGTTACAAAACAACCCCTCTGAGAGACAGCTGAGGTTCCCTGCTCCTTCTACCAGATCATGTGGGATTTCTATGGGTGCTGGCGTTGGGTACTTTGTTGAAGAGAATATGGAGTACATTTAGGGATAAACTAGATAGCATGTCACCCAGTGGAGCTCAATAAAAGAGTGGCTTACTGGAAAAGCAAGCCACTAAATAAATGCTGCACTTCCATAAAGATTAATAACATAATTGCGTGCTTTATTGATATACACAGTAAAGCAGTATATAATACAATAGTAAGGCATATATTTGGTGAAATTTGATATGTTGTGAAAAATGTAGTAAAACTGAAGTTTATAAAAAAATTAGTAAATGTTACAGTGTTGGTGTTAAAACACAATATTTTATGATACCCAAGTAATAAACCAGTACCGAGTAACAATGAAATAACATGCCATATGATATTTATGTAGTCAGTTACAATGATTATGTTTTACAGTTTAATACTTTGTGGTTATAAGGAACATGAAATAATTCCCAAATTATGCTAAAAAACCAGCAATAAAGCTCTCAACTTTTTAAATATTTTTAACAGACTCACTCCAAAACTAATGTCTAGAAAGTAAAAACCAACCAAACTAAAACCCTGATGAAAACAATCGTGCAAGCCTTTTACCTCTGATTTTTTAAAGAGGTTTAACTTACAAGCACAAAAGAAAGAAAGAAAAACAAATCCATTCCCTTATATCTTGATCTGAACTTTCCTGAAGAAAGGCAGTCAGAAGTAAACAGGGTACCCACTGTAAATAAAGCATTTAAAGAGCTTGTTATCAGGAAAGTGATCTGGGTTTCTTTTATTATTATTTTTAATGTATTAATATTAAATGATGAGACGGTTCACACCATGGACAAGTGGTGACATGTAACATCTGTATGTAATTGTCAGGAACACCACAAAACCAAAGTGAGGTAGAAATAGCATGACTAGCCATGTTCAATGTTAACTAGCATTCAAAATAAAAGAAACTCTCTCTCAACTTTTAATTACACTTCGTACAAGAAGAGGTAACAGATTTTTACCCTTGCAAAGTAATGTAAGTCAGATGGTGTATTTCTATGTTTTTAAAGGAAATTAAAAGCTGATACACGAAAATGAAATGGTAAAGCTTTTGCTAACAGCACCTCACACCCCAACCTACCCTAAGGAGTTGCTGTTGAACCGTTTAATCTATTTTCTGTTCTCCCTCTCTCAAGTCATTGTGAATTGTGCGGTATTACTTGCAGAAAAAAATGGGGAAGAACAAATATTGAGGGGACGGGGACGAGGGGGAGAAGAACCTTGTTTTGCTGAAGAACATTTCATGGAACAGTGTGGCACTTTCAACTGCTTATCATACAGGAACAGTAGTAATTCTTTTATACTGCCCCCCCAAAGCTTTAAACTCTGTGACTCCTTGGAACTTGCTGCCACAAGGGGTTGAGATAGATATTGTGCATGTGTTCCCCCCCCCCCAAAGATTGGGTAACTTTATGATAATTAATAACACTGGTAGCTATGCAATCTATGATGATATATGAACAATCACTTCATGCTTCTAGGCAGAAACTGATCACCAGCAGGGGGTCAGTAAGGAATCTCCTTCCCTCCACCTACAGCATCTCAGAGAGGTGGCATTATGGGTAGGGAGGAAGCATATCAAACTTCTGCTGAAGCATCATGTGCTGGCTGCTGCCAGAGGCAGGATACCGGACAATAAGGTCCAAAGGTTTAATCCGGTAAGGCAATTCCTATGTTTCTTTACTACAACATTCAGGATTTTAGTCGGCAGAAGAAACAGATGGAGTATAGGATATTAATTCGATTTACAATTTAGTTTTGCAAGCTCTGAAGAGAGCATTGTCATGTAATGTGCTCTTTCATTTCATTATTGCAGACTAGCTGGATGATTAATGTAATCTTTAATTTTATCTGGAAAGAGGTGGAAAAACTACCTCAGCTGGAAGTTAGGAAGATTTTTTTTTTAAGCCAACCTTAGTCAGACAAACAAAGTGAAAGGTAAGTCAGTTGTTTTGATGTTGCTGCAGAAAATACTTCCTTTGATAAGCAGGGAAAAGAACACAGAACATGAATACATCTCTGGTACAGTTACAGAGCTGAAATGATACTAAATAAATGCATTGCCTCCATTTTTTTGTTTGTTTTTTTTAAAGGGGGTTTCTATAAACAATTATTTTTTATAAAGCACACTTTAGTTTACAATCTCTCTTTATAACTGTTATAAATGTTTTTAAACAACCCGAAATGCGTTCCATAGAAAGAAATGGCAAGTTATTTAGCTATCAAGATTTTACATGTTGTTTTCTTATAATTTTTGTACAATTGCATAGACGTGTAAAACCTGCCATTGTTAACAAAACAATAACAGCCTTAGGAAACTACTGAAATCTACAGTATAGTACCACTACTCTTCACAAAAATATAGATTTGTTTTCTTGTAAACTCTTACAGTCTAATCCTTTTTGTTGTATGAATTTTATAAAAACCATGCGGGACGCCTGAAGTTGTAAAACACATCTTGCTATTCTAATGCCTTGTCATCAGTCATCACTGTAACCAAGGTTTCCATTGCTCTGCCCAAGTCATCTGCCATGTGGAAAAGGCTCCCTACATTGTGGCCTGAAAAACAAAAGGCAAAGAAAAGGACATTAATAACAGGGACAGAACAGTGAATTGTTATGAACATTATGTATAAGTGAAGTAGAAACACATCACTCTCCATGTATATCTCTGCACAATTTCATGCTGAGAACAACATGGAATATTGTACCTAAAAATCCCCATACTACAACACATATAAAAAGTCATTTGTGATAGTGTGACATTCATAGCACAATTGTCAGAAGAGCTCAGTGAATCTTGCAGGAAACGTCACAACCGACCCCTGCTTTGAATTTGTACAGTAATGCACTTTGGCAATGCTCCATGTGCTCGCTTTCCAAACACGTACAAGTGCTCAAGACATATTGACAGGAATATTCATGGCAAGCAAATTTCAAAGTCACATGCACAAGTATCCACATAAACCACATGTTAGATTTGCACATGTATTAAATGGGTGCTGGAAGTGCTTGATCACTCATCCGATCAGTGAATAAAAAACAACTGGACCAATAATAACACACACAGCTTGACTAGGGAATAATCCAAAGTCAGTTAGGGTATGTCTGCAGATAAAAATACATGGCTGGCCTGTGCCAGCTGACTTGGGCTTGGGCTGCAGCCTGAGCTCTGGGACCCTCCCACCTTTTAGGGTCCTACAGCGGAGGCTCTAGCCCAAGCCCAGAAGTCTACATTGCAACGAAACAGCCCCTTAGCCTGAGCCAGCTGGCATGGGCCAGCCATGGGTGTCTGTCTGCAGTGTAGACATACCCTTGAAATCAATGTGAATCAGGCCCTAGTCTAAAACTGTTTGTGATTCAACTAAAGAATTAAGAACAATTCACAACTACATTCCCTAAATCCTTTCAAGGAAACTGCTATCTGTTTGTGGACACTTCACTAGCAGCAAAAGAGGCTACATTTATCAGATACCTTATTTACTGTGGTTTATTTGCTCAGCTCCAGTTACTGGTATCAATGTGAGATCCTGAAATATTATCACTTGGTTATACATCTCAGATGGGTTAGGTCATTACTAGAGCTACCTTCATGGCATTTTAACTTTTTATTAACCAATAACTAACTACTACTTCAGATTAAAATCATACAAAGATATGCTGAAATACTATGAAGAGTTTGAGTCACCAAGAACTCTGGGGGTAGAAAGTCTGTTCAGAGAAGAGTTACAACAGGATGTGGAACACAGGAGCACCCAGAGTTGCTTGGCACAGTCCACAAAGTTAGAGGAGTCAATCGAGGATAGGACAGGACCAGGACACTCAACACCTCTCATCATCCTGGTTCCATCAACTAAAGCATCCCACCCTCATGGATGAATTTCTGCACTGATGCAGCTGCCTCTCCTGATGCAGGGGATACATTTTACACTTCCCCACTCAAGTGGAGTAAATCAAACTTACAAAGCAAAGATACTAAGAGTTAAGATCAGACTCTTTTTTTAAACTGTTGTGCCTAAATATTACAGTATATAAATAATAATGCACTGTTGACATTTCTGCAGTACCAAGATGATAGAGCTGAATTAATGAAAACTTGTGGGTCAGAAACTTTAAAGTATATCATTTAAATTTTAAATTCATTCACTGTGTAAAGGAATCAGTTCAATGCTCATAAAATTGAGGGGGTAATATCACTTGTTTGAACCAATCATGACACAGCCCAGTATTTATGTAAACTTCCCCACACAATTCTGGCAATGCTCCTCTATCCTAACCTCTATGCTCCCTCAGCTATATTGTCATCATTGGCCTCCTGAGCAGATTCTACCAATGCTGCGGCTTTGGGATGTTCACAGTTGCATTTAAGAAGAGAATGTTAAATGTATTCTCATTGGTGATTTTAATTTAAATTAGATAAAAGTATGAGAGAGAATGAGGTAGTGAGCAACCCTGCAAGATGTAGAGTCAGGATAAAATGAACAATTCGCTCTCCTTTCCATGTTCAGTCTCTCTCTTTCGCTTTTGTGAAAAAGATCAAGGATGCTGCTCTATGCTACAGATGGCAAAATACGAACTTTAGAAACAACAAACCCTAAAAGCTGGCTCACACAATTGATAATTGGTATTAAGAGGCTTTCAGCTGTAAGTAGACAGTTCAAATCCAGCTAAGTCAGTAGTGACCAAACATCATCATAATCTAACTGCTACCTTGTGGACTCCGTGAAATAATATTTGCAGTCTCTGTCCAGTTCCTGGTACCATTGTAAACTGGCATCCTTGCTTTATGTTGACCAGCGACATCAAAGACTGAATGGCCACAGGGCATCAGCTAACATGTCACTGCTGGCACTGATCATTTCACAAGGCTAGTAACTATAATAAGGGCTCAAGTATCAGAGAGGTAGCCATGTTAGTCTGGATCTGTAAAAGCAGCAGAGAATCCTGTGGCACTTTATAGACTAACAGACGTTTTGGAGCATGAGCTTTCGTGGGTGAATGTCCACTTCGTCGGATGCATGTAATGGAAATTTCCAGTGACAGGTATATATATGCAAGCAAGAAGCAGGCAATATACAAAAACCTGTGGGAGAACACTTCAACCTCCCTGGCCACACTATAGCAGATCGTAAGGTGGCCATCCTGCAGCAAAAAAACTTCAGGACCAGACTTCAAAGAGAAACTGCTGAGCTTCAGTTCATCTGCAAATTTGACACCATCAGCTCAGGATTAAACAAAGACTATGAATGGCTTGCCAGCTACAATAATAAGGGCTGTGTAAGCAGGGGCGGCTCTAGGCATTTTGCCGCCCCAAGCATGGCAGGCAGGCTGCCTTCGTGGCTTGCCTGCGGGAGGTCCACCGAAGCCACGGGATCAGCGGACCCTCTGCAAGCAAGCCGCAGAAGGCAGCCTGCCTGCCGCCCTCGCAGCAGCGGCAGAGTGCCCCCCTCCCACCCTGGCTTGCCTCCCAAAGCATGTGCTTGGCATGCTGGGGCCCAGAGCCGCCCCTGTGTGTAAGGAAGTCTGCAATACTGCCTCCTTTGCTGTGGATAAATAAAAGATTCCAGCCTCCTGGACTATCCATGCGGCACCTTTCACAAGTTACACATTCACACTTCTAATCTGAAAAAAATAGGGTATTTTTTTCTTTCCTCTCTGCCAATGCAAAAACAGCAGAATCATTTTTGCTCAACCTTCTAAATAAATAAATATTGATATAGAGTGCTCTAGCTCTGGCAGATTTCAATACTGGAAAATTCAGCCTAAAAAGGGAAAGTTTGAGTAAGTCAAAAATGAGTAAAACACACCTTTTGAAATGAAAGTGCTTACATAAAAAGAATGGTAGCTGTCACTATGTGCTCTGCCTTTCTGACATATTTACATGCGTATGTATGGCATGGTATAAAGGTTTTATTGGCATACATTTGGACTGACCTGCAAAATCTGAAACAGTCCACTGAACACTTCAGTCATGCAAGCTACTTTCAAACAGCCTCTGTTTTAGTCTTTAAAGCACCAAACACAAAATTATTTCTTCACTCACATCTACCCTAACCCATGAACTCGGACGGGCCAAAAATTATAATGGCCAAACATCAATGAGTGGCAATATTAAAACTGTCAATGATCCCAGAGTCACACTCAGCAGATCACAAGATAGCTATCACTAGAAACAATTCTGGGATTCCAGTTTTTCAAGTGCTATAACATCGTTCATTTCTAGCCCTGGCAGACCAAGATTCCCAGACCAGGGAATCCCCATTCCCTGGATTTATGGAAAAGCTATTTTAGATCCTTTTTAGAAATGTTTAATATTTGTTCATACTATTTTTCCTGTCATTCAGAGCTCTGGTAACTAAGGCAACCTGATTTTACAGGCAGAGGATGAGCAACAATAACATTAATCAAAAAATTAACAATAAAATATTTTCTAAACTGTGGCATAAGCAAACAAAATGTAACATAATGAATGAGTTACGCAGGCATCCAAAATGAGGGCCAATAAAACCTTTATGCATCCAGACGCCACCTTGTATTCTATTATTATATCCAAATAGTATAACAATAGTGCAATAATTCTTTAAATTGCTGCAGCTGTACTTTTGGGATTATCACACCTACTCCCATGTGTTTGGAGCCAAGAACAAGTTATGTAGGTCATCCCATATAAGTGGCAACAACAAAAACTTTCTCCAGTATGGTATATCATGACATACTTTTTGTTGCAGCCACTCCATTATTTTTAAAGCCACTTGCTGTTTTTCAGTTTTTGATCTCCCTGTGGCTCCCCTCTCCACCCTACTTGTTAGTATGATATATTAGCACTGAAAATATATTAGAATTAGCGATGTAATTTCTGTGAGTGGAGATTAGCAACATCTACAAGAACAATAAAAATTACTTTAACAGAGGAATAGCCTGCAAATAAATGTAGTCTGCCCTGAGTAAAGGAGGGCCTGTCATTGCCCAGCCTGAGTGGTGATTCAGATTCACAATGCCATCCTCTGCCCCTACTTGTTCAGGATGGGGGAGTAAGTTACTGCACATCTTTTCTGCATCATTACAGCTCATTCTTCCAGATCCTCTCACTTTCTGTATCCCCTTGTTCGTGGGATAAGGGTAGGGGAGGAAAGAGGTGAGTAGTCCTTGCTGTCCTCATCGGCTGCAGGCCCAGTTCCAATTTAAGTAGCCCTTCTTCAACCATGCAGGTGAGAAAGGCAATGTGGGTGTGCGGGGTGTTTATTCTCTCAAGACCATTGGGACTTGAGAACAATACAAGCATGGCTTTCCTGGCCATATGTGCACTACACGTGTGTGTGCGTCATCTATAATGCCTATACCAGGAGGACTGTTGTTACACTTCTGTTGTATTCCTGTTTACTGGAACCACCTGAAATACAACATTTCTATATTCCTTATTAACATGCAGGAAAAAAATGCTGGCCACAAAAACATTTAATAAATGAAAACAGAACAGTCTAAACCAGGGTCTCACATAGGATTATTATTATTTTAATATAACTGAGCTGTCAAAGACATTGTTAATTCCACTTTCATTTTTTTGTAACATCACATTAAAGACAAAAAACTTTCTCAGTGCTAGTGGCTCTCCAAGAATGAAAAAACATTGTTTAAAAAATCACGATCAGCTTCAAAATGTAACAACAGAGGAAAAAGAGACATGGAAAGTGTTAATTTATCCTAGTCTTGTACAAATGGAGTGAACAATAATACATGTGTACTTGCCTTGAACGCAGGACAACAGTATTTTTCTGTAGACATTAACTGCATCATTTTTAGTCACATACAGCATGATATGTACCGTATCTGCTGAATTTGCTTTAGAGGCTGTATTGGAATTAAGGCCCCCGGGGGAGGATACAGTAATTGAATATCAATCTTGCACTGCAGCTTGTTACAGAAATAAATGTGCAGTGTTCAGACTCTAAAGACAGGCCAGAAAGTAAATTAAAAAAACCCAAACATAGTACTGTCTGTATTTCAGCAGTGCAAATTTCGAACCCCAGGTCTCAACCCATGAACAATCCTCCCTGTTGGCGGGTCACATTCTGACAGCCTTATTCAGATTGAGTAGCATCTTGAAATCAGTGGGACTACTCACAGAGTAAGGCTCTACTCTACATGAGTAAGAGGAACAAAATCTACTTGTGTTTTTAATTGCAAGGTGGCTTCACACAAATTGACTGACATGTAAACCTAAAATTACACTATAACTAGACAGAGAAATATTTTTTAGCATTCAGACTTCATGTACATGTAGTCTGAGTACGAGAAGATAGCTCTCAATCCTGCCAGTTGCTGAACACCCTTAACTCCCACTGAGTCGAAACAAGAGTTGAGGGTGCTGAACATTTCCTTGGAGATGCTCAGTACTTTGTAAGATTAGGCCAGTGGATTTTCAGTACTTAGGAACTGCACACTCTCTAAAGCCAGGGCAGTGGCAGTTTTCTGCATTTTGTCTTTGTTAATGATGTATGGAAATATAACCAAAGACAATGACAATCAGCATTAAGGGCCTGTTCTGCTCAAATGGAGCCTAATTATCAGTTCTTAAGGACCATTAATTAGCAGAATTGAATACCAAATCATTTCCATAGAATTTTTAAACAGGTGCCATTTGCTTGATGAAGTGTCAGATACTCTGTTGATGAACAAGTTAATAAGAAAGCACCAGATATCTCCCTTGAGGAAAGGCTGATCTACAGGAGGGTGACCAGACAGCAAGTGTGAAAAATCGGGAGGTGTGTGTGTGTGGCGGGGGGGAGATAATAGGAGCCTATATAAGAAAAAGACCCAAAAATCGGGACTGTCCCTATACAACTGGGACATCTGGTCACCCTAATCTACAGGGAAGTGTTTAGTCACCAATACAGCTGTCCAGTGCAAATGGCTGTACAAGTGCAGCTCACCCCAGGGAAACTGTACCAGTGCAAGTTGCCATTTACGCCAATGTAGCATGGTCAGCCATAGTGGTGTAGCTACTCTGATGGCTAAATCCCGCCCCCTCTCAACCCCAGTGTAGACACAGTCTGAGTATGTCACTATTAGTCTCTCCCCATTGCAGGTACAGTAACATCCCACAGTTAGGCCACCTTTTTAATTCCTGATTCGTTCATTCTAAGCACCTTCCATGCATGATTTTCTGCAAGTTCATTTCACAGCTATCAGTGATTACACTAAGAGTAGCTTCGGAATATTTTATCTTTCATAATCATTTCATTGGGCATTTCACCGTTCAAACATTATGCCTATAGGAGTATAAAGAATAGCTTAACAATAAAAAAAGTTCACTAGAAATACTTAAAAAGGTAATATGACAACACAGCACAAAACATTTTCACTCAGTAATAGGCAGAGAAATATGAATTCTGAAAGCTCAGACCATTATAAAAAGACATTTTTTCATCAAACCGATCATTTCTAAAGCACACAGCAAATACCTTTATATAATTGAATGCAGGACTGTGAAGTCGGTGGATGTTAGCAGCATTCCGTATTGTGCAAAACTGAATTTGCAAATTGAAAAAAAAAGTGTGAGTTTTTCATACCTCTCAACCTTCAGTATTCTAAAAGAAAAACCTATTTACCTTGATTCTATAGATATCTATAAAACAATTCTGCTTATGGACAGGAACAGGCCAATGACAGATTATGACTTCTGACGATGTGTGTCACATAACGACTTTATTTTAATATAGTCTCATCTTCTGTTATCCCCTGAATTTCCATCTTTGTGGGGCTCAGAAGTGAGGCACACTCCTGCTCTAACATTTTCCCCATTGAAAGTTGAGAGGCATTGTATGTTAGAGCACGCTTGTGGCATGCACTCAGGGAAACAAAACAAAAACTAAATAAAAACAAATAAGCTACACAGCTGCCACAAAAACGCCGGACACAGAGAGCAAGATGCCATGGCTTCTGTTTGTCACAGTTAGCCTGAATCTCACTAACCTCTCTTACTGGCTTTCCGGGGGCATTTCTTCCTTTAGTAACAGACAAAGGTAGCACAAAGGAAAGAAAAAACAAAGCCACAAATAAATCAATAGTAGTTTATACTCACAAAGACACTTCAGCTTCCATTTAGGAATTTAATATTGGCAAAATATAATAATAAATCTAATTTTTTTTAATAAAGTGAAGGACTACAGTGCTTTTAACACCACTGGCAGTTGAGTGTTGATCAAATCAAGAGTAAATATAAAAATCCTTGCTTATTGCTTTTAACATAGCCAAGTATAAAAGCAGTTATGAAGTCTACTGAAAACAGCCAAATAAAACCTTTCACCGAGGAGAGGAAGGCAGTGATGTTCTAAATCCATTTTCTAAGTGAGCAATATGATTATATTGATTTCAAGTATTCCTACTAGCTAACATTTGTGCTAAAATCTTCTCTCTCTGACTTCATAATTAATTCACTCAGACTTTACGGTGTTTATTCTGCTCTGACTATCCTACTTTTGTACCTAAAATATAAAGTTATCCAATTGCCACTCTAATGTATTCTTGTACATGTTAAAGATGCATATTTTGTGTAACATCAAGACATTGCTGTCCATTTTGGGAAGCTTACTAAGAACACAAAGAGGATGGGTGGCAAGAGAGGGAAAGAAAGGTGAATTTTTCAAATGGAGATGAAGGAAAAAGGGTTTAGGGACTGACCAAAAATCAAGCAGGTTTCTTATAGACTTTGGAATGTAATGAAATATCTGAGAAATTAGATGCATCACTGCCCTTTACTCAGGGGATCAAAGATCTCATTTACGGGGCTTGGTACATATTTTTGCCTGGACAAGCTTCTCTTGAATGATACTCAAGCTCTCCATCAATATGAGGCACCCTGTCCTTCTCAACCACACAACCTCTGTCAAAATATATACACCCTGGTAACATGGAGAACTGTTCTACTCTTTATGTTATCACTGCTATGTTGCTGTTGTTGCTGTTTGTAGTATTGTAGCAGCGAGCCAGGGACCAGGATACCACTGTGCTGGGCACTGTAAAACACAGAACAAAAGTGGGACCCTACCCCAAAGAGCTTACAATTTAGGTATGCAATGTTGGTCCCAAAATATTACAGAGACAAGGTGGGTGAGGTATTATCTTTCATTGGACCAACTTGTTAGCGAGAGATACAAACTTGTGATCTGCACAGAGCTCTTCTGTGTAAGCTCAAAAGCTTGTCTCTCTCAACAACAGAAGCTGGTCCAATAAACGATATTACCTCACCCACCTTGTCTTTCTACAATCTAGATATAACACAAGAGATACCAGATGAATACAGAAATACAGGGGAGCACGAGGAAACAACAAGACAATACCGGTGGCAGGCAGTGATTTTGACATGCCAGCAGGGCCGCCTAGAGGATTCAGGGGGCCTGGGGTCTTTGGCGCAGCGGGGGGTCCCCACTGCAGAATCACCGCCGAAGATCCGGAGCGGAAGAAGCTCCGGGAGCCCAGGCCCGACGAAAGTTTTCCAGGGCCCCCAAAAAAACTCTCGTGGGGCCCGGGGCAAATTGCCCCACTTGCCCCCTCCTCCTCGGGCAGCCCTGCATGCTAGCAGCCTAACCGTTACTGAGTTTTTTGTAGGGCATCACTGCAAAAGTGATTTTTTTTAAGGATGGATTTGAAGGAGGATAATGAGGTAGCCTGTATACAGTGAAATGTATATGATGTGTACTAATTTCTCCTCAGATCCTTTCTTGATGCCCTGTCCCCACACAGCAAAAGGTAAAATCCACCATGTTTATTTTATAAATCCACCTTCAAATACACTAGTCACAAAGTCTCATCCAAAAAACTCCCCAACTCTGAAAGCTGACTGGCTAGCACAGACCTATATGTTTTGGGGCCAAAGTTGTCATAAATATTGTATGTAAACTTTCCAAAAAGTGGTGCAGTAGCTGCATCTCAACTACCATGCAGAACTCCAGCTTACAGAAATTAAGAGGTTCATATTAGGGCCTGCAAGCTAATGTACTGTAGTAAATTCCAGAGGCATCAGTCACAACTAGGGCCCCAGTCATGCCATGTAAAATCATACATGAAGGTATGGACCCCCAAAGTGCTTACTATCTAAATCTTGCAAAAACTCATGTATGCGTTTAACTTTATGGACTGTGTTTAGTTCCACTGAAGTCAACAGGACTACTCACAGGGTGTAAAATTAAGCACATAAATGGGTCTTTGCAGGATTGAAGCCTAAAATGCTAATTATTAATTGTGTCACATAAAGAATAAAGGGAAAAAGTCAAAAAGTAAAATAAAATAACAGCACCCTTAATGACATAAGCTTGGATTCTTCTGGACATTTTCTGAGAAACAGTAAAACTCAGATCACTCCCAAACAGCATGCCCAATTCTAGTCTGTCTTCTCAGCAGTCATTCTAAGAACCAACGGGGAAAGACTTTGTTTTCGAAAATGAAGAGGGAAAGAATTTTGTTAACAATTATGGTAAGCTGAGTTTGTAACTAATAGATTTATAGTGCAGATTTACATTTTTATGTGCAACAAGTCAAGTTATTGGCTTCCCAGAGTTTAAGACACACTTTCCCCATCCCACCTCCAAAATAAAATAAATTCTAGCCTTGAAAAATGTTTTCAAACAGTATTAATATCAAGAGAACACCTTTCTGCACTTCACGTGAAATTCATTAATATATTCTCAAGCAATTTCATCATGGCCTGATTATGTATTCAAAGGTGAAAAGCAACCTCAGGTCCCACTGAAGAAACAGTGACAGAGGCTCAGCCAGTACTGCGCTGTGCTACCATCAGGAACTCAAGTATTGGAAAGACCTCAGGAATCTTGCTACATCGGGCTAACTGAACCACAGGTGTCATGGGGAAGGTTCAGCACCTGGCATCTTTCTGGATGCTGGCTGGAGTGGGCAGAAGCACTCCTTTCGTGGTCTGAGTTAGCTGTGAGATTCACTGTTTATGGTGGCTGAAAGAGTTCTTCCACTGATTCTGTAAAATGTGGAAAGGAAAGTTTGAACAATGATGCCAGTGCTTTGCTGACAAAATACAGAAAATTATAGGATACATTTTCAGTGCTGGAAGTAGGGATTTAGCTGCACAACTTATCAGTATCCAAGCATAGCTAATGCACTGCTGAAAGTGTGTGTGTGTGTACATAAAAGTGGGATAAAAAATGAAAACCGACTTGCAAATGATAAATCTTTTTTCAGTGCCATTTTTGATTTACTGCCCTGACCTCACCATAATTCTTCTAGGTAAGTCATGCTAGGTGGCCTTTTTTATTAAATGGTATCTCGACAAATTAATAATACTGAATTTTGACCCAAAAAAATCATTGTAATTTACAACTGGGCTTATGTTCTTCTAAGTACTTATATGACTCTTTTCACTTTACTATCTAAGCTCCTGACTGTGCACCACTGAAGTCCACAGAAACTCTGCCACTGAGTTCAATGGGCTCAGGATAATGTTCCTCTGTGTTCATTCATAAACAGCATTTGCAAACCTTAGCTACAAAATACATTGTGGATCACAATGAAATTTGTTTTAAGTAGGTGCAGTACTACTGACTTAGTTTCATCGGCTAAACACTAGGACTGAACTTGGTCCTTATTTTTTAAAATCGCATATTGCTGCTGCTTCTTTGTCAAGCCAAGATCTCTAACTACTGTAAATAAACTCCTTGAAGACTGTGTAATTTGTGCACAAGTACAGTGTGAAAACATTTTCCTCTGTGGCCCATTATCTAGCAGGGCTAAATAAGCCACTGAGGTGGTATTTAATAGTACATTTCCTCTAGATGTCAGACCTCTGGCTTTGACATCTGTTTTGAGTCAGCAAAGCAGCTGTCTGAGGCAGCTGCAGCAGCTGTGAATTTGCTGTGAGCAGCACAGCAATGGGAACATAGATGGGAAACCTCAGATTAAAAGGAAAGGAAAATTCCTTAAGGACAGCAATCATCAGGTACTCAGCAGAAATTCCCCCTGCAGAAATTACACTGCTTTCAGCACCAACCTTTGGCTCTTCAAGGAGCACAGAGTTCTTTCTGTACTGCTTAAAAACTGCTGAAAGGTTAAATTAAAAAAGAAAAAGTTATAAAAAACTATACAGGGACATCACCTACTTTTCCCAAGATCTACTTACTGAGACATGAGACAGAAACATCCAAAACACAAGTCCTGATAATAATGGGAGACTTTAACTACTCAGACATCTGTTAGAAATGTAATATGGCAAAACACAAAATTTCCGATAAATTTTCAATGCATCGGGGACAAATTTTTTGTTTCAGAAAGTGGAATTAGTAACCAGAAAGTCAGCTATTTTAGATTTGATTCTGATCAACAGGAAAGAATTGGTAGTGAATCTGAAGGTGGAACGAATTATTAAACAGTCCATTTGTAAGCTCCTGGAGAATAAGAAAGTTATAAGGAATTGCCAGCATGGATTTGTCAAGAACAAATCATGCCAAACCAACATAATTTCCTTTTTGGACAAGGTTACTGGCCCAGTGGATACAAGGGAAGCACAAGATGTGAAATATCTTGGTTTTAGCAAGGCTTTTGACCCCTAGGGAAATGTGGTCTAGATGACAACATTATAACGTGGGTGTACAACTGCTTGAAAGACTGTACTGAAAGAGTAATTATCAGTGGTTCACTGTCAGATTGGGAAGGCATATCATGTGAGGTTCTGCAAAGGTCAGTCCTGTGTCCATCACTATTCAATATTTCCATTAATAACTTGGATAACAGAATGAAGATGTGCTTATAAAATCTGCAGACGACATCAAGCCGGGAGGGGTTACAAGCACTTGGGACAACATGATTAGAATTCAAAATGACCTTGAGAAACTTGACGACCTAAATTCAACAAGTTGAAATTCAACAAAGACAACCTTAGGAAGGAAAAATCAAATGCACAACTACAAAATGGGAAATGACTGGCTAGGTGGTAATTCTGCTGAAAAGGATTTGGGGGTTATAGTGGATCACAAAGTGAATATTAGTCAACAATGTGATACAGCTGCAAACAAGGCTAATACTCTGGGGTGAATTAACAGGCATGTCATTGAGGTAGTTGTCCCACTCTGCTTGGCATTTGTGAGGCCTCAGCTGGAGTAGTCTGTCCAATTTTGGGTGCCACACTTTAAGAAAGATGTGGACAAACTGGAGAGAGTCTAGAGCAGAGCAACAAAAAATGATAAAAGATTTAGAAAACCTGACCTGTAAGGAAAGATTTAAAACAAAAATGGGGCATATGTTAATCTTAAGAAAAGACGACCGGGGGGGGGGAAGGGGGCACTGGTAACAGTCCAGAAATATGTTATGAGCTTTTATAAAGTGGATGGTAATCAACTCTTCTTCACGTCCACTGAAGGAAGGACAAGTAGTAATGGGCTTAATCTGCAGCAAGGGAGATTCAGGTTAGATATTAAGAAAAAATCTCTAACTATAAGGGTAGTTAAGCTTGGGAACAGGCTTCCAAGGAGGGTTGTGGAATCCCCATCATTGGAGGTTTTTAAAAACAAGTTGGACAAATATCTGTCAGGGATGGTCTAAGTTTACTTGGTCCTGCCACACCACAGGGGGCTGGATTTGATATCTTCTCAGGGTCCCTTCCAACCGTGACACCCTTTCAGCCCTGCATTTCTATGATTGTATGCTTAGTTTTCAACATGTTGCAAGACTTCCTTTACAACAGAGGTGCTAAAATCTATTCAAAATAAATGCTACCAAGTTTTGATGCTCTTTTTAATACACCTGCTCACTGTCATAGAAGTTAGAGATGGAAAAGTCATATTAAACCACCAGCCCAACTCCCTGCCACTGGGGATTTGTCCCTGTTATACATTTTATCATTTGAGTTTTTGTTTTGGAAGTCACAAATAAAATCTTTCTGTTGCGCAGTTGTTTCACAGCCTTATAGGAGCTCATTCTTAGGACACTTTCCCTGATATTTAGACTAAATTTTCCATTTTTAAACTTCACCCATGATTTTAACTGATATCTCCATGCAGTCCACTACATAAATTTGCTCTCTCCTTTATGTTAAGAAAATTAATGTATTCCTAGACAGACAAGATGGATGAGGTAATACATTGCTTCTCAAAGCTGGTCCATCGCTTTTTCAGGGAAAGTCCTAGGTGAGCCGGGCCAGGCCAGTTTGTTTACCTGCCGCGTCCGCAGGTTCGGCCGATTGCAGCTCCCACTGGCTGTGGTTCACCGCTCCAAGCCAATGGGAGCTGCGGGAAGTGGCGGCCAGTATGTCCCTCAGCCTGCGCTGCTTCCCGCAGCCCCCATTGGCCTGGAGCAGCAAACCATGGCCAGTGGGAGCCGCGATTGGCCGAACCTGTGGACGCGGCAGGTAAACAAACTGGCCGGGCCTGCCAGGGGTTTTCCCTGAACAAGCGGCGGACCGGCTTTGAGAAGCACAGAGGTAATATCTTTTATTGGACCAACTACTGTTGGTGACAGAGACAAGCTTTTGAGTCACAAGGCACTCCTCCGCAGGTGTGAGAAAGGTACACCCAGGGGTTACCGCAAAATACAAGGTGAAAGGGATTGTTTAGCATAAGTAGTTAGAACATATTGTAAAGGACCATTAAAGGTAGAGTGGACTGTTAACACCTCTGCAGTGATAAGACAAAAAGATGGGATTAGTGGGCCTGTGTGCCACATGCTGTGATAGGCATGTGTAGGATCCATGGATTTTGAAAGGTGTGTTGTGGGGAGTGTTAATCATTGTAGCAGGGGAGATATGTCTGCGGGTTTTGTCATACAGAGAAATATTTTCTGTACTAACACTAATTAATATACTACAAATTACAGCATATCACTGCTTGCAATAGGTTCTGTATATCATTTATATACTGTCAGCTTTATTAATGAAGTTTACTATAAAACTTATAGCAAAAAAATAAAATTAAAAACCCTTTTTACTCTTTGTCAGCACAGAGTAGAATCTGAAATAGTGTGGTAATTTCCTATTTTAAGTACAGGAAAATAACTACTGCAGCTTAAATAAGACATTAATTGTTGACTTTTGAAATGTGACCACCATATTCCAAACATGCTTGTATTTTCAAAATGATTATTCTCAATTGCCACCAACTCTGATTAGGAAGTTTGCTACAACGAACAAGAGCCACAGTCTTAAAAACTGGGTTAGGCTCATAAATTAATAGTTAGGACACACAGATATTTTCAGAGTGCTGAGTATACACAAATGCCAATGAAATCAATGGGAGCTGCAGATACCCAGCATCTTTGAAAATCAGGGCACTCTTTTTAGGTGCCTAAACATGGATTTAGAAGCTAGTATCTTTAACAGGCTCTCTCTTTCTGGTGGCTAAATCATAGGTGCAAATTTGGAGATGGATATAGTGCTCACATCTGCTCACCATGTTAAGGAGATCAACTTAGGTGAAAGTATTTTGCAGCAGATTTTCTTAAGATAAAATGTTTTCTATATGATTCTATTTCCATTATCCATTTTTTCATTCCATTCTCCAACCTCCCTTCCAAAGGTGAAAGTACGCCGGACTGGACCAGCTTCTCTAGCGGTGATTTAAAGGTCCCAAGGCTCCAGCTGCTGTGGGGAGCCCCAGGCCCTTTAAATCACTGCCTGAGCCCTGCCAACTCTAACCCCAGTGGTGGCAGGGCTCTGGCGGGGATTTAAAGGGCCCAGGGCTTCCTGCAGAGGCAGGAGACCTGGGCCCTTTAAATCCCTGCACGAGCCTAGCCATCCTGCGGTGATTTAAAGGGCCCAGAACTCTGCGGCAGCCAACGCCCTAGGCCCTTTAATTTGCCCCTGAACCCCAGGGCTCCCAGCCGCCTCTGCATCTGGTAGCCACCTCTGCAGCTGGTAGCTCCGGGCTGATTTAAAGGCCCTGGGGCTCCCAGCCACAGCTGGAGCCCCAGGGCCTTTAAATCTTGAAAGGCCTCGCCTCTTCTGGTTGAGGCCACACCCCTGCTCAGGACTCTGGCCCACCAGTAAGTCCTTTAAGTTTCTTTCACCCCTGCTCCCTTCACTTTCTACTGTTTGAGGGGCCCTATCACATCACCTTATGAAGGTTATTGGTTATGGTTCGCATGGCAGAGGTCATTGCTTGGGATGAAGCAGACACATCATCCTTTGGAGAAGGCACTTAGTGTGAAATTCATCTCCCTGTGCAAATGGTGTGCACAAAGCCTATGTACATCCACAAAATAAGGCAAAAGTGGGACTTCAGGTGGCACATAGGACTTATGGGGCTTCTCCACAGCAGGTGAATGTCAACCTTTGTAGCTACTGTCCAACAATCTCCAGTCCTGAATACAAGCAATTCTCTTAGGAGCAGAATGTTTTGTTCTGGCTCAGAAAAGATCTTTTCTTAAATAAAAGGCTTTAGAAACCATAATTCAAATAATGTTTGTGCTTATCTTCAGCAAACAAAGGCAGCAAACTTTAATAAAAACAAGAAAATTGAAAGAGGTGCTGTTGCCTCTACACACACACACATACACACACACTCTCTCTCTCTCTCTGTACAAAGTTGCAGCCAGCATATTTTCTCTCACTTTTAACTTGAACAGCATGAGTTTGAAAGTTTTGACTCCAACTCTAATGTTATTAGGTTCGCAATCTTCTTAGAAAGAAGGAGAGAGAATAAAATACAATGAAACATAGGTCAAAAAATACAGCAGAGAACAGACAGATTGAAAAACATAGAGGGACTGTGAAAAAAGGAACCAAGGGAAAGGGAAAAGAGGAAATTATAAGGAAAAGAATAGATATAGAGTGTATATTGTTAATAGGGCACCCACTAAACTAGGTTAGATTTTTGAGGCGATTATGATGTCCCTTATATATAACACAGTTTCTTTGTAGTTAGTCTTAACAAAAACAGCTGAATAATCTTGAGCAGAAAAAATAGAGACAGAAGTAGCTTATTTCTCTCTCACACACCATATACTTATACACATATAGTTGTACAGTAAAACCTCAGAGTTACGAACACCAGAGTTACAAACTGACCAGTCAACCACAAATTGTGTTTGGAACCAGAAGTATGCAATCAGGCAGCAGCAAAGAAAAAGCAAAAGCAAATACAGGACAGTACTGTGTTAAACATCAACTATTAAACAATAAAGGGAAAGCAGCATTTTTGTTCTGCATAGTAAACTTTCAAAGCTGTATTAAGTCAATGTTCAGTTGTAAACTTTTGAAAGAACAGCCATCACATTTTGTTCAGAGATCGAACATTTCAGAGTTACACAAAACCTCCATTCCTGAGGCGTTCCTAACTCTGAGGTTCTACTGTATATTATATTGTGTGATCTTTAAGGACTGTACACCACCTCTTAGCTGCTGATGTATACTTCTGGGTTACTGAAGCTTACCTCTTGTACTTGGGAAGGAATTGTTAAGCTGTTCCATCACTTCCTCCAACCCTGTGCTTGTGTCCTGGGGAGGGCTGAGCAGGTCATCCTCGCCTTAAAAACAAATCCAAACCATGGCATTTACGTCACTGCAAAAACATCTGGTAAACAGTTCACTATGGTACTTCTTCCCCCACCCCACCCCAACCCCCCCACACCCACACTTACACCTTTTGGAGGCAGGACGCTTGAAATAAATCTTCCTGGCTAATATCCAGTCTAAATTTTAAGGGGCAATTTTGTCACCAAATGTTATATGCTTTCCATTTTAATGAAGCTGTGTAAAATCAGGCAAATCGGCATCTCAAACTTTAATTCATTAAAAGAATGCCAGGATTACTTGACCTGGGGGAAACATCTGCGAAGAGGAGGGAGTTCATATAAATGATGGGTCCTTGTTTCAGTTTTCCTCATTCCATTACTGGTACCAATTTTTGCTGTTGTGAGCAGTGCTGTTTGAGCAGCTCTCTAATGGTGCTGGCTTCACGTTAGGAATGCTTTGCCTAGCAGAGTAAATCTGCATCAACATTAATATTTTTGACAGTTTAATTGCATCAGATTGGTGCTCCAGGAATACTCAACTGTATTGTGAAAGGTTTTAAAAACAGTTCAAACAAAGCAAAATCCATATGTCCCTTTGAATGATTTCTATATTAGGATTATAAAGCAGAAGCTTACTGGAAGTTCAGAACACTTTATCTTTACAGGTATTTTTACATTTTCTGATGTTTCAAATAACCAAATGCCATCTGCCCAATTGTACAGGAAAGGGTAATTTTGCTTAGTTTTTAATCTGAAGCCTAATAGCAGTTAAAGTGCTTAAAAAGCAGAGTTTCTAAAAGGAGAATACACCTGGAGGGTTCTCTATGAGAGTGAGATTCTCTCTTATTTGTCTAATCCCCCATTAAGACACAAAAGCTCCTTTGCCATCTGTAATAACCCAAGCAGAGATGCATCGGCATTTTGAAAACTATTTGAGCCTTTGTCCCATTTCATAGTCCTCTATTATCAGAGTAGAATACACCTGGCATCTTACCTCACTGGACTTGAGAAAGCAATGCCACCCAAAGAATATTAATGCTACCAACTCTCCCCCCTATTTTTGATACTCCATGTTAGCGAAATCTCTACTACAAAGACACGACAAAATCCAAGTCTTATAGCACTGCTTCTGTCAGGCTTAGTATGCATCTTGGCTTTGGACCAGAAGGCTGTGGATTCAAATCTTATGGCAGGAATTATTTTCATTCAAAATGTTGCCCCGTTAGAAGTGTTGTCCTTTGAAAACTTGAGAAAACCAGAGTCACTTTTCCAGCCTCTGACGGATGTCAAGGTGGAAATTCAGAGCCAGATTCAAAGCCACTACTCAGGCTGAATACCTGAATCAGTCTGGATAAAGAAGGCAGAATCTGGCCCTAAAGATCCAAATATATATTTTCAAAGAATAGGGAATAATCCTATTGTGTTCTGGCCAACATTAATCACCTGAGTAAGGATAGGCACTACTGTCCAAAGTGGTATTGTTAAGCATAGATACAAGTCTAGCTATATATGCCCTCAAGATCAATATACGTTCATTTACGATGTATTCACTGCTCTTATCTTAATGCTAAGTGCGTTAGAAAACGTTACCTAAAATTTACTTTTAACTTGTAGCTAAATATAGTTAAAATTGTATTTAAATAACTGTATTTAAATAAAATAATGAAACCGGACATCATACAAGCAGCCCCCAACAACAACTAAAAGACTTCCACTGTATTGTAACAATGAAAAGTGCTGCACATTAGCATAGCCAAAAAGATCCCATGTGATTTTTGTTCCACGGTACTGGAATGCTGCTTCACTGTGAAGTCTCATTATGATAACACTGAAATCGATTAAACATCTTACTGTCCTTCTACATTTTTGTCTCAGAAAACTAATTTAGGTCTAATGAATTATGTTCAATGGGAGTCATCTTTAGCAGATGCACAATGAGAATCCATGTACTGTATGTTTGGTCTAACTAATGACACAACAAAGATCTATACATCTGTTAATAAAAAGCTGGTAACTGCTGACTTTCTGGTTTTGCATCCATATGTTTAAGTAATAGATTTTATGGAAAAAGGGAAAACACATAGAAAGAAGAAATTAAATGGTCATGAAATGATTAAGCTCACCACAATTCGCTTCTTCAGAACACTAATCTAAATCATATTAATATATCCATAACAAATTTTGTACATAGTGCAGGGTAACTAAAGTAAGAAGCAAACAAGCAATTTCAGTAATAACCCCTCCCTCCCCCACACCTTTGCTCATTACTGTACTCTCCTCTCACCCCTAGTATTTAACTTCAAGATCACTTCAGCACTACACATTCTCTCAAAGATACATTACTCCACACTGGTTATTGCAGGAGGTCCCTATATAGTCAATTTTGTTGCCCCAGTCACACATATGATGATGGTAGCATTACCACTCACAAGGCAGCAGAAGTTGTCCAATATGGGGTAAATCTGCCACCTCCATTTCATTTAAGACTGACAACAAGTTCTCTAAACATACACCCATCTCTGGATCTCAACGAAATATGTTTTACAGTATGATAGAGGAAAACATTAATTCCCCCAATTTTAAAAAAAGAAAAATCAGTTTACTGCATATTAGTTATCTGTACAAATCAGAATATTTCCAATAGCCTTAAAATTGTTTTTTTTTTTTTGTGTGTGAAGCTATTGGTACTTTGAGGTCATTGAATTAAATCAGTTTATTGTAAGAATACATTACTAGACAACTACTGCTTTACTTAAAATAATTTCCTGTTTCTGGGTGTGACCTGGAGAGACAGACCTTTCCCCTTAGAAACCTGCCAGGGTCTCCATGTGAAAGGCTGATGACTGCCTGGCAAGATAGGTATGCATATAAGCAGTTGATTTTTTTCAAGATATGTTTTCTCTGTAATAGTTTTGTTCTGAATAAATAATATTTTGCTTCATGAAGTCTGGCTTGTCATTGGTTAAGCCTGTCACAACCCTTGGGAAAGAACAGGATAGCAGGTGCTGAACTAAACTCATCTTTGTTCAGGTGATCACAGTGAATTGAAGAAATCTTCAGCCTTAATCTCCATCTCCATCTTAATCTCAATCTGTCCCGAGGAAGGTGATGACTAGAGGCTTGAAGCCTAAGTGGCATATCCTCAAGGAGGCCATGAAGGTTCCAAGGTGCAGTTACCTCAGGAACCTTGATACTGGGCAATAAATATCTATCAGATAGGAAACTACAGCAGAAACATTACCAAAAACTAAAATACCAACCATTATTCACTGAAGACTACTGCTGAATAAACCTTTCTCCACAACCAATCTGTGATTTATCATCATAAATACATTTATAAAAGCTACCAGGTGGGTGCTGCCTGTCAGTGGCCTCTCACTCAGTTGTATTTATTTGAGCAATGATACATTAAAATAAGATCACATCAATTAACCATGTGGGATGGTTGATCATTTTTTAAAACCACTTAGTCATAAGTAAGACTGTGTCCATGTAAATCAGATTAGATCAAATTTATTAGTTTAGAGATTATCTGAATGGCTTGCTTTAGCTTTTTCTTGGTACCTGTTTTTCAAATACAAGCCCTGATGGAGCTGTTTGATGTCAAAATATACCTCTACTCCTATATAACGTGACCCAATATAACACGAATTCGGCTATAATGCGGTAAAGCAGTGCTCGGGCGGGGTGGGGCTGCACACTCAGGCGTATCAAAGCAAGTTCGATATAACACGGTTTCATCTATAACGTGGTAAGATTTTTTGGCTCCCGAGGACAGTGTTATATCGGGGTAGAGGTGTATCTGTGGCACTGCGCAACAGTTAAATACAAAAGCCTGCATCATGATATACAATGGAGAAATAGCCAACTAAAGTCAGTGCCCACTGTTGTTTGTATTAGCAACTGAATACAATCTTTATTATCCGTAGATAATTTTGTGGTGTCCTACACCGTAAAATATAAATATAAATCTCGTGACAGTTTGAACATTGTCATCTTACCCATGGTTTCTGAAGTCTGGCTGCCGACGACGCGGAGAAGCATTGGCTGACTGCTATCTGACCTCTGTAAGGAGGTAGAAGGAGAAGACAGTGTTGTACCATTCACCTTGGAATCTGCCTGGGGCTGAGATAAAACAAGGTGGATATTCACAGCTGAATGCATTTGAGCAAATTTTTATATTTCCATATTTTGTATATATTCCACAATGGTTACACAACAATTTTTTTCAATACATTTCAATGGGCTATGGATCCAAATTCTAAATTAAAAAAGATACTGCACTGCATTCACACACCAGTGATCTTACCTTACCACTTGCAATCTACAGTAAGATCAAGTTCCTCTCTCTGACTACACTTCACAGATATCACTTCCTGACGTGCTACAGTTATTGATAAAATTTCAAACTCTGCTTTGGAAAATCATTCTTTAGCACTCCAAAGAAAAACCCAAAGGACTTACCTGTTCCAGCAGCTGCCTCAGCCTGTGCAGCTGTGACTCCAGCTGCTTGTTGTGATCCTCCAGAATCTGCATCCTGGCTTCCAGGCGGCCCTTGTGCTGTCGAAGCAGCTTGGCTTCTGCAATGAGCTCAGCATCACGGGGACTTTGTGGGGAGATGGGCATCATCTCAGGTGGGGATGGCAGTGGAGAAAGTCCTTTGTTATCATGCTGTTGCTTCAGTCGGTCATATTCAGCCTGCAGGTTTCTGTTAATGTCAAAAAAAGGAAAGCCTTACCGTTACAAAGTAGAATAGCACAGCATATGCCATCCCCTGGCTATAGCAGTCAGAATTCACATCGCACATATAACTATTAGGAATAGGCACACAGTTTGGGATTTAAGCCCATCCAAACTACCTGCCTTCAAGCCTGCTGAAACTAACCTACAAAATTTGAGTTTGGTCTGACAGAGGTAAGGTACCAATTTGTACAGGTTTTCACACAGGGATGTCATTATGTTGCCCTGAAACACAGATATCATTGTCAGGTCTCTGGTTCATTAGAGTTCTGAACTACCTTCCCAGAGCATGGGTGGCACGTGAGGGGTGACTGTTCGAGAAGCCCCTCCCAAAGCATAAGCAGGAGATGTGATTCAGCTTCCAGTTTGCTGAACTTTGTAGTTAACAGCAGACAATGAACCATTTGCTCATTTCTAAAAAGTGTGAGTACTGTGAAATGTGAATGCTACAATTTGGTCACAAAATACATGGTATATACAATATTAGTAATGCACTTATATAGCACTTTGCCTATTCAAAGCACTGTGCAAACACTAATTCATTTTCACAGCAGCGCAGTGAAGGACATAGTCAAGAATTATTCTATTTTACAGATCAGAAAACTGAGGCAGAGAAAGTCACACAGCAAGCCAGTGGCAGAATTTGGATTTGAATTCCCCACTTGCAACTCTGTGCTCATTTGCCACATCAGACCAAATTGCCTCTCTTATATTTACCATAAACTAGATTTTCAAACTAACTGTTAGAATGGGTAATCGAGTAACAGAGGAACAGGCAATGAGCTGACCTGTTAAATTAGACTTATATTTTGTTAATCTTTTAATAGCTGGGCTGTACACAGCATTCTCTGAATGCCACATTTCTATCATCACTTTACTACTCTGTTAATCCTGCATTGGGCTAACTGTTTTTCTAGTCAGTCTCTTGAATAAAACACTCCATAGGATTAATATCAGATGTGAGGCCAAAGAGTAGAATTCTTTCAGCATGATGCTGAGCACTTGAAACAAGAACGTTTCCCTGGTGAGCAGTTACTTGGTTTTCTTTTTAAGATCATCCTCTCCATGTTCTGCAGAATAGAAGAGGTGAAAAGCTAAAAGCCTAGTTATGGACAATGCAGGCCATCTTACAACCAAAGAAATAAAATTTCGTAGCAGCAATCTTCACACAAAGGGGAAGCATAATAAACTGTATTAGGATTTTACTGCTATGATGTCCCTTTAGTACATCCCAGAGGGAAAAAATGGTACCACAGGCTACAGACCTCATAACTGCTTACTTGACAAAAGTAGTGGCCTAGATTTTCTTGTTTCTTAAAAACTCTTTATTATATGCTCTGGTACAGATAGAGTGGAAGCTTATTCCTGCCATTGAACCCAATTTCTCATTTATATTCTGATTTAGAGGCTTAAAAACACCCCAGAAACCCTATTGTAAGATTTATTAAACTGGGGAATGCTTAGAAAGATTTAGAAGTACGTCCACAATACATGAATGGTTGGGGGGCTGTATGTGGCTGTAACATGAGACAAGATTCTACAACATGAAGTTTAGCAGTGCTAAAGGAGCTGGACATCTTGCCTGCTCCAAGCAGAAGGAGAGGACCTACACTTGCTCTGAAGTCAAACATGTTATGTATAATTTCACATGGACAAGAAAATGGTGTCAAGAATAATGAGAAGTTACTTATCAATAACTGTTGTTCTTTAAAAAAATGTTGCATCTGCACAGTAACACTTGTGGTATTCGTGCTTTCTAGGGATGAGCCACAGCATTTTCTAGAGAACAATGCCCACTCAGGACATTCACCCCACAGTCCTCTCCTTGCAGACGATTCTGAGAATGAAAGGGGGAATGGCTCCACCCACCCTTCAGTTCCTCACCTAAATTTTGGGATTCTTTCTCTGCTAAAGGGGGGAGGTGTGCAGTGAGAATTTACAGAGCTGACACACTCAAAGAACAACAGTTACTGGTAAGTAGATGCTCTCTTTGAGCTTCCCACTAGAATGCAGGACACCACCCAGGAAGATTAAAGAGTTCTAGATGAACAGCAACTGCAAATCTGCCACATCAGCTCTGGATGGGAGGTCATGAGAGCATCAGAAGTGACCACAACTTCTCTCTCCAAGATCAGACCTTTGCGAGGGAAGCATTTTTGCTTCAAGTACATATAGAGCTTCCAGTAATAGCTTTTCAAATTCTGTGGAAAAGACAGAAGGCCTGCAATGAATGCTGTCTTTGGGATAGTTGAATATCTTTTGATGTATCCAGATGAATGAACACCAGGTCAGTGATAACAATGGTGTAAAAGCGACTTGGGAAATACAGACAGATTAGTGGTCTGTATGAGGTGGAAACAGAGATGATGACACTGACCATACCATATTTCCCATATGGCATACAGGTAACAGAGCATTGGTCACTTGGCCTGTTTCTCACTAAGTCCACAGGCTGTAGCTACGGCTATGATGAATGCCCTCTTCCTAGATAGCAGATCTGAAAAGGTCAATCAAGTGCACTCAGAAATCTATTTTCTTTAAATCTTATAACTTTGGGGGACCTGAGTCATGATTTTTCAGTTCTCGGGGTCTCAGTATTAAATCTGCCAATAACCAGATCTGCCAGGTTTAGTGTTGGTTTCTGCTGGTTGAGCGAAGCAATAGAGCCCCAAAATATCAGAGCAATGTGACTACAGTGCTTTGATGCTGTCAAAACCCACTTGAGCCTTTGCTATGAAAGATAAAGAAAAGCTAGGAATGAAAAGTTAAATTTGAAGGAAATGAAGAAAAAGGTGTCTGCCACCGAAGGATTAAAAAGTAGGTCACATAGTAAAAGTATTAAAAATTCACATTTTAGCTAACATGGTACAATATTACCTCTGTGCAGAGAACCATCACAAGGCCTGTGCACCATTTATGACTACTGGAGGAAATGCGGAAATTCATCCTCTACAAAAGCACTGCACAGTTATTTCACAGCCCCTTTATCTTCTTTATATATCTTCTTCCTCTCTGTAGCAGGGTGGTCACCCCGCTCCTGCCTGGAAGGGCTTAAAGCAGCCCAGGAAAGAGGGCTGTGGCAGAGAAAAGCTGGGCTGATGGGGAAAGCAGCTACAGCTGTAGCCAGTACAATCAGGGCCCAGCTGGCCCTTCTAAGAGGGCAGTGGGCCAGAAGCATGGAGATCTCCTCTAGCTGTGGAGGGAGATGGGCCTGGCTGCTGGGGAGCTAGAGAAGGTACCTGGAGTAGAGCAGGGCTGGGGAGTTCCAGCCTGGAAACCCGCCAGGCTGCAGCCTAGTGGAAGGCCAATTAGGTACTGGGGTTGCAGGGGTCAGCCCACAGGTAGGCAGAGGCAGCAGGTCCAAACCCAATCTTGCCTATGATGAGTGACTTTTACACTGCAGTCTGCCCCAGTGAGTGAGGGCTAGATGGTGACTGGCAGCAGCCCAAGACTGAGGCAAGGTGGGGATAGAGGGTTGGGGGTTCCCCTGGGTGGGGAGACCCTGAGACTGTGGGGGTATTGCCAGGGGGAAGCACCCCAAAGACAAGGGGCACCGGGTCCTGGGAGGGACATGGGGGCCAGTGGTAGCGGGACACTGGCCTGTAGAGGGCGCTCAGGAGGCTGGACGAGCTAATTCCCTGACTGACCAGCAGGAGGCACCGCAGGGGTGAGTCCAACATCTCTACACTCCCTCACCCATCTTTCTAGGGGAAATATGCTATCCAATTGGTTATTTTCAAGAAAAGTCTTTTTCCTCCAGGTGTCTGTGGCAGAAAATGTACACAACGCTCTCTCCTGTAATGGCTAATGCAAAATAAAGTAATGCTGAAGTTATTTTGAAATACATGCTGATAAAAAGAACTCAGTACATTGTATATAAAGAAGAGTTATACAACACTGTTTACAGAACTTGTAATAAGTAACCCTATAATCACAAAATGAAGTGACCCGTATTTTCCTTTGAAGTTTTAGCTTTATAAAGATTCTGCATAGCAGGCTAAACACAATAGTGCTGATTCATGATTGCATCAAAAGCATGAATGGGCCTATATTTATACCATTTTGTTCTATCGTCTCTCACATATCTAGCAGAAAGTGTGAGAGAGAACGTATGCAGGAGATTTAATAGAAAAGCTTAATAAAACTGACACTCTAACAGCAGGTTTCTCAGCTTAACTTTTGCCTCTTTATGTGTGTGTAGCACGTATATGCAACTATGATAACAGCTGGAAAGTATATCTTACCTGTTTTCTTCCTCCAGATCTGCTAGGATTCTCTCTAGCTCACCTCTTTCTTCACTCTCCAGGGAAATCAGAATCTGGGCAGGACTGCGAGGCTGGCTCAGTGGGGATTCCTGGTTCAAACTCTGGCAGTAGTGCTGGATTAACAAATGTTCATCATCTCTGGAAAAACACAGCAAAACCCCCAAAACTGCTTTCTTCATCTTCACTTTTATCTTTATGATTATTGATAGAAGGAAACTCATATAAAAACCTCTTTACTCTTGAAGAAATTCAGCTGGATTCATTGCAAGGAGCAGGGGATTAGTGTACTTGTAGTGAAATTTGCTCATGTGATTACATTAATTCACTATGTGCCTTCCCTCATGCTCCATATGCTTGGGATCCACCTTTGCCTTCCTCCTCTTCCTCAGGTGTTTCAAGCAAAGCTCTGGTGCAGCTGAGGATCTTGGCCCTCATGTTTCATCTTGCTTCCATCCAGTGCTTAACCTGACTTACTCACACTTGCATTAAAGAATCACCACCTTGTGCTACCTGCTATGCCACTGCACAAAAACTTGTGGAATCAAGGCCAAAACATTTATTTTTACTCATAGTCCTTTATATCCATTCTTCTTATACCTAGTCCTTTTTCTATTTATACTCTTCTTCCTTCTCCTTTTAGTTTATTGTAGAGTTTAGTTTTATTAATATTTTTACTGAATATTATAGATTTTTTTTGTACTGCATACACCTTACTGTTTTATGGTTGGAGTTAATGAAGTTTTATGTATCCTATTTTAAGAAAGAAATTAAAGTTGTTTTTTTTCCCAATAATTTTAATCAGAAACTTATGCCAAATTCACTCGTTCATTGGAATTGCATTGTTTATGTCAGTGGCCAACCAGGCCAGTTCACTTTCTTATAAAGTTTTTCTGACACATAAATTATGTTCACAATTACACATACAGCCAGAGTGTTGTTTTCCTTTTTAAAATGTTTTAATATATAAAACCAGTTTTATTATGGATGCAGTTTCACGTTGAGGACATGAAACTTCTCAGACATATAAAGCGAAAAGTTCCCTACACAAAGAAGTTACAAATCTACCAGCTCAATTCTGCACATCTTGCATATTCCCAAAATTCACTGAGAGTTCTGGATTTATTTCTTTTAAAGGGTGTGTGGGGCCTATGCTAAACTGATATCAGCAGTAAAAGTAAAAGACCACAGTGGGCTGGGGTTTTGGAAGAATGGACACCACAGTAAGCAACAGGAAGGGGAGAGTCTTGTTTTTCAAATAAGTCGTACTGAGAGATTATTTTGTATAGTTTTTGTTTGTTTCATGTTTAATTGGGCATTTATAGTGTACCTACTGTAGTTACTTTTCAAAAATTAAAATATTGCTGCTTTTAATTTTATTCCTCAAAACACTACTAAAGCTATTTTTTAGCCTGTAAGAGTGCTAAACGATGTAGGTCATATAAAGATTATTTGAGGTAATAAAAGCATCTGAAAAACTTGTGACTTCAAAACAGGTAATCCCTTTTTTTAAAACCAGAAAATTTTAAAGAATCATTAGCTCCTACATTTAGAACTTTCATGCAACATTTCAGCCTTGAGCTCATCCACACAACTAAGTTACAAATCTGTAGAGAGAAGAATTAACAGACTAAAGTTGACAAAGGAGAAAAATCTTTTATTAAAAATGTGTTTACTTGATGTATTTGACAGCATTTTGTGTAGAGTCAGATTCATGGTTTACCTGGTTAGATACTTAAGATAAAATATTCAAAAGCCCTTAAGGGCTTGTCTACACTTCTGGCTAAACCAGCACTACTGCGATTGATGCAGCGGTTTCGATTTAGCGGGTCTGATAAAGAAAAGCTAAGTTGATGGCAGAGTGACTCCACCTTCCCAAGAGGCAGAATGTAAGTTGGCAGGAGAGTGTCTCCACTTGACATAGTGTGGTGTTAGACACCACACTAAGTCTACCTAAGTTACGTCAACTTCAGTTATGTAACTGAAGTAGACGTAACTTAGGTCAACTTACAGTGTTACTGTAGACCAGCCCTAACTGATTTAACAACCCAAGTCCCATTTTTAGAAGTGAGTTGAGTACTTCAGAGCTGATGTCCAGTTACATTTAGGCTCCTAAGCACCTGAATCTATATTAGAGACAGGGCTTAGGTGCATTTGAAATTTTTAACCTTTAATCAGTTTTTCCCCTTTTGTTTTTGTGTGTATTTCACAGATCAACCGGATGCAGAAAACCATGAACCCCTTCCTTCCGTCCCTCCCCCAAGGAAAATGTGATCACAAAAGCACAAAATTTGCATAAGTGTCAGGTGCAGATTATGAAACTACTTTTAACAAAACTGACTAGATTTCAAACTGGCTGCATCCTTGGTCCTTTAAGTATAAAGCAATATAAAGACTATTTGTCAATGCATTTTTCCACATACTATCCAATCAAGGCTTTTGACTTTTAATATTTAATAACTAGCACGAACTCATGCTACCATTGCTAGCAGTATAATTTAATTATTTGTGGACTGACTCTTTTTAGTATAGCCCTGATGACTCCTCAAAAGGCTGCACTGACATTTCTAGCATTCAATATTTTTATTCACTTTTAAGTTTAAAGTTCACAGGAAAAGGGAAAACTTCAAACTACCAAGTAATACTTCATTTATGAGGTACACTCTATGAGAGAGGGTTTTTTTTCTCAATGTATTATGTGAAATTTGTGTTGAAGACATAACATTGGACTACTTTTAAGTGTGATGACATTTCATCATCAGCTGCATATGTACAGTTTTGAGTTATACCTCATAAATCCTGGCTTTGGTATATATGGTGGTGGGCCATGAGAAGTCCACAACCAAACAAACCACAATGAGATCACACGACAATCAGATGTGAACAAGAAAATGTTGTGAACTCAGTATTATTGGTACTTTATTGCAAGCTGCAGGGGTGGCGCTAGGCACCAGCAAACCAAGCACTTGCTTGGGGTGGCACAATTGCAAGGGCAGCATTCCGGGGGTGGCAGTTGTGCTCTCGGAGGGTTTTTTTCGCTTGGGGCGGCAAAAAACCTAGAGCCGGCTCTGGCAAGGTGCTAAGCCTTCACAAGCAAATGCACATGAGAAATATTCATACGAATAGTATACTTACATGCTCTCATTAGGAGAAATACTGTCATTTAGGTAAGATCCATTGCTGTTCTCCATTTCTGCTAGCCTGTGGAAAAATTGAAAGACTCAATAAAACCCATAAGTCTCACTGCAAATTTTTCTGGCTCTAACTTTCCTGAAAACTGTAAAATATATAACATTTTGGTGACACAGTAGTCAACATATTAGAGACTCTAAATTTTTCACTCGCTGCTAGTTAACAAATGCGATTGCAAGCAGTTGTCATAACTAACTTCTTATTCATTAATTGAGATAGATCACTGATAATCTCTACAAATCCTCCTGGTTAAGCAGATACTACTATGAAAGAAAGACCTTAAGATGCCCTAGGCTTCCACAAATTGTTCCATACCTGGCAATGTCATCACCAGAGCTGAAGTGTCCTGGATGTTTCTAGTTTGTTGAGGATATTTATTCCCTTTTGAATGCAACATAATTTAGAAGACATCTAGTTTGATTTTTTTTTCCCATCACGGTATCTACCTTGAAAATTCCCTGCTTGGGGGGGTGGGGGGGATCACTTTGCGTTGCAGATCTGAGCATTTACCCAAACGTTTTGTTCTTAAGATAAGAGTACTATGAAAAGTCCTCTTAAAGCTTGGTAAGTGAACTACAGCAGCAGTATATCATCATCCCCCTCCAAAACAGAAAAAGATACCTTTCCAAGTATTTCATAAACTCAATTCTTTAGGGTTACAATGTTGGCTAAATGTATCATTTGAGACTTAAGTATTGGTAGTTAGAAGTTTTGGAAGGCTCTGCATTATACAGTAATACCAAGAATTTTAATTAAAACAAAACCCTAAGTAAGCAGAATGCATAACTTAATAAAGACCTACACAGAACTAAAAGGCCGTTTTAACCAAGTACATGCTTTGCGTTTACCTATGTTAAGTGGCTCTTATTTACTTGCCAATCATTGCACAGTAGTCTGGCATGCAAGTTAATTGGTAGGTGGTTAGCAGTAGCTAGAAGGTGATGTATACTATCCACTCTAGTTACATTCAATTATTAAAAACCCTTATAATGATGACTTCTCTTTTGTAGTGTATTTTTTCTTAATGGTTGTTTCAAGAAAGATTTGCCTAGTGTCCAGCTGATCTCATACCTGCTAGCATAATGCTCAATACGTGAATGAGTATCATCATGTGAAAGCTGAGGGGACGAGGCAGGCCTATAAGGCAGAAAACACTGATTAATCACAAACACCCCTTAAAAAGATAAAAATACACTTTGGTATGTATATGCCCTCATGTTGCCATCGCTCATACAGTGTTTAATAAACAGCAAGCTATACTTGCCACCCATGATTTGTGTGCTTCCTTGATCCATCAGAGGAGACTGTTTTGTGGCAGCATACAAAAGGGACTCGGTTCATTCAGTTTTTCTGTGAACTTGATTTTTTATGATACATAAGCAAGAAAATGAAGCTGTTCCATGAGAGGTTTCTTTCAAAAGGATGTATAGGTGAACTTTCTTCCCAATTTGCCAGCCTCTTTCATTCACCACACTATTTCTCCTACTCTCCAGACCCACTGTCCAAACCTTGTGGGAAGTGTTTTATTTCTCTCCCTTCCTGTTCTGAGATGTGTTTCTAATACAACAGTAGCAAGTCTCATTTAAAAAAAAAAAAAAGGGCTTCAAACACCTGCATCCATGCCCAATCAGGAAGTTACCTCATAAGATATACGTTAAGTGTTGAGCATAGTGAATATACTTGAATAGGAGACTGCAAGAATTAGTGTCAGTGTTTTGGTGATGGTGCTCTTCCCACAGTTTCACTACTACCACAGTGTGGTATTAGGGGAACTGTAACGTTGGACCTCCCCAACTTTTGATCATTACTAAATGAACTCCTGTGCACATTTGTGAACTGAAGATCAATGTGACTTTTCAAAAGAATAAGTTTGGTGTAGCCTTAGGGCTGCTCTACAACTGAAAGTTGTGCCAGTAGTCCCATGTCAATTTCAGATGCAATGTTTTAGTGATAGGGTAATATCAATATAAAGGTGCCTTATACCAGCATAACTTATTCTCCTTCCCAAATGGAAATAACCATGCTAATATAAAGCATCTTTATACTGGTATAGCAGCATCTACGCTAGGGGCTTGTACCACTAATTGTACTGTTACAGGTAAAGGGGTATAACTTTCTAGTATAAACAAGGCCTTAGAATCTTAGAAAAAATAACCAAATTCCAACTTGTGTATCTAAATTCATTTTTTTAAAATAGTTTTGGTAGATAAAATGCTTTCACTTTTCAAACTATTATGCAGTGTTACTGGTACTGTCCATGAGAGATGGTGTTCAACTCCAGAATGGTTGCATTTCAGTGGCAGATGAAACCATTTTTTTATTACAGGTTATAATGGTAGGTAATGCTGTTGTATTAAGGGCATGATGATCCTACAAAGCATTTACTATAGGATGATTATACATTTCTAGTCATCTTCCAGTTTTTAAAGCAGTTTGCGAAGTGCTTTAGAAAAGTAGGCTTCTTCTGAATTCACAGAGCTATATACTGTATATTTAGAAGTCATTATTGTTAATACTTTTTCCTCACATACTGGTAAAGCTTTTTTGGGGGAAGGATAGCTCAGCGGTTTGAGCATTGGCCTGCTAAACCCAGGGTTGTGAGTTCAATCCTTGAGGGGGCCACTTAGGGATCTGGGGCAAAATCAATACTTGATCCTGCTAGTGAAGGCAGAGAGCTGGACTCAATGACCTTTCAAGGTCCCTTCCAGTTCTAGGAGGTTAGTATACCTCTATAATTTTTTTTTCTATGAGATACTATAGGTTAATTATGATGAGTCGCATTTTTCTGAGACAAGGTTTGGCATTGCCAAGCCCACATTTATGCACCATGCTTTTACACGTCACTGTACAAAATCAGTGGATAAATATTCAATGTACTACATTGAAGTATTCAATACTAACTCCCTAAGATATTTATGGAAGATGGATAATTAATTGTAACCAGATATCCTGATTTGCATGGAACTACTTTAAAACTGGAGGTAACTCAGAAGAATGTAGATCAGGGCACTTTCAAAATCTGTGCTAGTAGGCATTTATTATTAATAATAACTTTAAGATTTTGCTATTTAGCTGATATCTCCCAATTTCTATATTCTTGACATTTCGAGCCTAAATTAATCTTCTGATGCCCCATCATCAGAAATTAAATTGCATCTTTCAAGGAGAGCAGGGAGTGCTCCCTGTGTACCTTGAACGAACATACATTGGGATAATAACATTGAAACTTGAGCATAAATCTGAACTATATATTTCACAATTACAAGAGGGGGAAATAGGATGTCAAAATAATTTTGCAAAATAAATAAAAAATAATTGGCGTATCAAAATGCTATTATTGCTCATTTTAAGCAACCTCCCACCTCAAAAAGATTTAATGCATCACAAAGCCACTGTTTCTGACCCTTTTTTCCTTCATGAATTGCAAACATTTTTTAATAAAACATCATTGATAAATTTTTCAGAGTGGTGCCTGCAGTAATAACCCTGAGTCTCTTACTAAAGCCAAGTAAGAGTTGAGTAGCTAAGACATCATGTTATAATGCCTTTACCCTCTGTAGAAAATTGGGTAACAATACACAGCAATGTGTTTTGAAATTAACTATTCAGTTCCTCAGGTCAAGGGTTCTTGAAAGTAAGGAACTATGAAAGTGTTTCTTAGTGACAGATTCCCAGTTCAGTACTACCAAGTGATGACAACAGAAATCATAATTCCATTATAGAATGCATGAGTTGTCTCTGTATGCTTGGCAACTAGAGAGTATCTGCAAAATATCCACCCCACTCATAAGGAGTCTGAACCAGTGCTAAGAAGCACCACACTTTATCATATTTTCATAAACAATGCCAGCCCCAAATATCACAGTGTCCACCTAATCAGCATATTCTCAGTGCAGTAATGGTATTCCTAGATGATTCACTTTTAGGCCAGAGCACTTTGGAGACCTATAGAAAACTGGTACTGAAGACCCAGAACCAGGGCTCTAGGCCTAGGAGAGAGATGTCAGATAATCAGAATATGGTCAGATAGTTAGATGCTTTCAGAGTTATGATCTGTAGCATTGTGATGAAGGATTCCATTGCTAAAATAGGTAAAACATGGAAATTTGGAAGAATTTAACTCCTTAAACCTATTTAGCCATGATTTCTATAGCGGTTTCTGATGTATCATGTGTAAGTAAACCTCTTTGATCCAATAACCAAATCTCCTACCCTTAGTATAAAGCTCTTAGTGTAGCATGTCACAAAGTTATTAGTATAAGTGATCTGTGGGCACCATGCCTTAAAACAAATGTTATACAAACTTATTTGTGATATGTTAGACACAGCAACAACATTCTGTATCACTCCAGCTTTTATTTTATGAGTTTTTTATTTTTAACTTATTCTTTTAAAAGATCTAATTGTATTTTAAAGAGTCAGTAATCTGGATCCATATATTTAGATAGTGTGCTTAAATTACCAATGGGTGCATTTATAGGAGAAACCATTTTACAAATACATTGCACTGTAACTCCAAAGCCCTCTACTACACTTTAGTTCCAAGCTTTGTTGATATTCTTAGTAAGTGGAGTGTTAACCACATGCAATTTGCAATAGCATGCAAATTTCTTGGCATCTTAAACATCAGCCTTCTAGAGAAAGAGTGCTCCATCCGTCTTCACGACAATCTATGCTGTATGTGAAAATTATAAATCAATATTCCAGTGTATATATTTTGGTGTTGCTTATTCTAATAATAGTTCATTGTAAGTGAAATGTAGGTCACACATATTTCAAAAGATATATGCTAACAATAGTAAAGAAGTTTTATCTTCCCTACTACTTTATGGTTCTCTCGTCACTAATATTCACACCTGTGAGTAAATTAAGAATTAAAAGTAATCTTAACCTACAATAGTCTAAAATTAGCACTATAATGTGGTAGCAAGTGCCACAGTGATCATTATAAATCTCTAGTGTATTCTGATGCTGCTACTACTACTATAATAAGACAAAGCATGTTCAGAGATGGCGCATGTATGAAAATCCAATGTACAGTTGAGAAATCTTATTGGTTTTGTTTCTGAAAAATATACAAAACTTTCCACAGTATTTTTAGAACTCCAGGACCCAATGCCCTATCTCAATGTTGCCTCAGAACACCCTCTAAACCAAAAAAGACTGTAATAATGAATTGTTGATTATCATGGAGATGGATTGGGAGGGGTTGTATATGTGTGCATGAGAGTGTAAGTAAAACTTTAAATTATGGCCTTAACTGTAAGACGGTCATCTCTGAAATTTTTGAAAAACCATAAAGTTCGGTGTGTATCGTCTGAAATATATCTAGTTTATAATCAAGGAGTCTGCTCTTATTCAGAAATGACACACTCTCATAAGCATTAGTAAGACTGTCCACCAAAATCCCTATCAATCAGATGAGAATACACTCTCCAGGGAGAGTATACAGTATACATTTCACGATGCCTGGGAAACCCTGGTGTTATTCCATTCTACTGATCTGGAATAAAAATTATACTTTCAGAAGGGCTATCAAGACAAAAAAAAATAAACAAAGAAGGAAATGAACATATGTAAAAACTAAATAAAAACAAAACAAAAAAGTGAGGGAACGCAGCTGCAGCAGCACACTTTAGCAAAAGTACTCACGCAGAATCTACTGGCCAGAAGTTGATCAGAGTAACAGGACTGCAAGACAAAAAATGAGGAGGTGAAGAGAGAGAGGCAGAAAAACTCAGCAGCAAAATAATTACAGAAAGATTAAAAAAATCACAACAACTGAAAAACAGAAAATCCAACAGACCAAACGTGAATGACTATGAAAAGCATCTAACCAAAAGGTGGGAAATAAAATCAAAATATTAATTAAAAGAAAAAGAGAGATAACAAGCTGTTGTGCAACTGCCATTAAACAGCTAATTATTATAAACTTGTGAAGTTAAAAGAAGGTAAGGTCACTCACTGATCAATGAGCATCATCACTGGTGTATGTTTGTTTGTTTTGTAAATACAATGAGTTCAAGTCATTTTGTGTGACCACAAACACGGATAGAGAAAAGAGTAAGCTAGGCTGTGGCAAACAAAAAAACAAACAAATCCCTCACTAAAGAGATACTGCCTTTTGGAAGGAAGTCAAAATGTAATGCTAAGATTGCTAGTTTCCAAATTACCGTATCCATTTTAAGGCCTTACAAGAAAATCAATGCAGTAGGAGGTATTTTTCTTTTGCTAATTGAAGTTTAAATTATTGTAAGGATAGGTGAAAAAAGATGAAGGAAATGGCAACTGAAATGTCAGCTTGTGTTTTCCTTTCAGCCATAGTAAACAAAAATGAAAGAAATAAAAAGAGGCTTTATGCATTAAGGAAGTGAAGGGAGTTAGTGCCAGCTGGGGAGCTCAAGGAGCATATCAAATGATATACTACTTATTTTCTTTAGAGCTAGCTACTCACGTTTCCATGTTGTCTCCCTCCAAGACAGTTTGTACAGGCAGATAGCCCATTCTTGGGTGTTTTGCAAAATACCGTTTTGTTCGGAATTTATTTTTCAGTACCTTGGCAAAGTCGCGGACATCTTCTCCTGAAGTTGTCTGAAAGCAACACCACAATCAAATCACCCTCTAATTATTATTGTCCTTGATCATCTTTTCTTCTGCTAGATCATTTGACATAGTACATGAGAACACAGCACAGGGGCACTAATGATTTGACCTCTGGAACATCAAATACTGTATAGGCTTGTTATTGTAGATATAATGTATTTCCCAAACAATGTGAGGTATGTTACTATTTGCCAAATATATAAAACCAACCAAGTTCTAGTCTTTGAACTCCCGTGTTCTGTGATAATAGGCTTGTTCCTCTTCTCAAGTGATCTGAGGCAATCAATAAGATGATGAGACTCTCACAATTTCAGTTTTGCCTTGGCACTGACCAGGCACAGGCTTTGACTGGACACAGTTCAAATATTAAAATAGCTGAAAAATAGGATATGCAGCAAGTGAGAGACCTGGCAATGACTTTCTGATAAGCTAGCAGTCTGAGTCCTCACTCTCTCAATGAGCACCTTTTGTTTACCATTTCAGTGACTGCAGAGTCTATGAAAGTTGGCACAATCCTCCCAAAAGAGTTTTCCCTATTCAGCCTTCTCTGCCATTAATGTTTTATTTTTCTTTATATAAAAAGGAGGTTAGAGTTGTGGAAAACTCTGGGATGGGTTGTTTCTCCTTTTGTTGGTTCAACTCAGTTAGTAAGCATTTAGAACACTGCTCTAACCCTTTGCCTGAACTTAAGTCCCTCTCTCCCATCTAAGCCACCTAAACAGCAAATTAAGCAAGCCCAAAAGAAATCAAAACAAGTCTACTGGAGAGAATTAAAAGGGAGGAACTAGACACCTTCTCTTCTAATAAGTCTGATAGAGAATCAGATGACCCTTCTCCGATGAATTTTAATACAGGAGTTGAGTTACTTTATTAAATCTGTACCCAAGGCCTTACCTCCATAGAGGAACTAGCCTCTGCAATACTGCAATCCTATAATAAAATAATTTCTTTCCTGATTCACATAAGGATGGTTCTTCCCTGGTGTACCTCATTTCTTTCTGCCAAATTAGATAAAGTTAGTTTGCTTTTAGTTGTATAATAAGCTTATGCCTCCTATTGAGAGAGGAATGAGTTGTTAGGTTCTAGCCTTTAAGCTGTCACAATGCTGCTGGTTTTTGCCTGTCTTTGTCCTTTGAAATGGGATTGAAAATGCCTTCATTAAGATGAACAAAAGCACTTCTCTACTGAAGCTTTTCTTCTGTATGGGGTGGAAAATAATTCTCCCCTTCTTTTGAGGTCAGTCCATCCTGTGGAAAAACTCAGTGTGATTTCTGACTGGCAGAGTAGGAAAGCAGTATCTCAATGTACAATTTTTTTTTCAACAAAAGTATCTTTGTTGGTGAATGGAAGCCAGGTACTTTGCAAAACCATCAAATTGCCTATTTCTGTAGCTGGTACAGAGATCCTCAGGCAATAGATGCTCTTAGTTTAGTTCTCTACTTTAAAAAAAAAAAAAAAATTTTCCAGAAACTGCCTTGCCTTTATTCTGACTCAACTCTCTTCAGGTAAGGAGAAGCTGTTGCACTCTATGGACCTGGTACTAGTTCTCAAGTTCTTCTTGAACAGGACTAAAAATCATAGATCCTCAAGTTTCCTGCTTGATATGTGGAAAATCCACCATACACTCCACTGTTAGTTGGACACATTCAGATATTTTGGAAGCTTACATCAAAGAAGGCATTCTTGGCCAACTGACAGTTAAATTGTCTATAAGGGTGACAACTTTGTCTTGGGCTGAGACAGCAAATACTTTGATGTTTAAAATCTTTCAGAAGGGCCACTGTAAGTCTTTTTGTTCAATTTCAAATCATTACATTCTGGACACTGAGGACTCCGTGGATGTTTTGTTCAGTCATACAGTACTTAGGGTTATTTTTCAGTTAAAAAAATAGCTCAGAGACTTTTGGCACTACATGCTCACATTTTTTCCAGTTTAATCCTCTCCTAATTCAGCTCACTGCTGGTTCAGCTATGCACAACTAATTAGTATGGACTGCTGGAGCTCAGAAATAAAGAAGATTTTTACCATCTGTGAAATGGGTTCTGAAGACTGAGCTCACTAATCTGCATGCACTCTCAATTTTCTGTTTTCCATTATTTTGTCTGTTACTAATTTGAATTTCTTATATCTCTATGGAAAAGTGCACTGGGTCCTATAGCAGACTCAAAGAAATGAACATAAAACCCATCATTCAGGTAAAAATGGTGGTAGCAGAGGTGTTATTCTGTGTACTGTTTACATTTTTTCATTAAGTCTTTGCTTCATTTGCAAGGAGAATAAAGGTGGCAAGAAGAAACAATAACCAACTCAGTGAGATTCCTGACCCCAACTACATTTGTGAGGAAGATTAGTGTGCTCTACCAATGCTTACAGTAGAATAATCAGTTCAGATTTGTCTATGCTGTTCTAGACTTCCCCTGTGAAATAAGCAACAGTACAACACATCATCATTTCCAGTTATCTCAGTCAATGAAGAAAGGGCAGGAAAGGATAAAGCATATGGAGAGTTTTGGTGAAAAGCTGGCAGAAGCAGAAGTATTGTACTTGCAGAGATTCACACCAGGCAGTGCCATATCCTCCAATACACAGAGACCTGAATGGTTTAGAAAGTATTATGCATGTCATAATGAAAATAATGGTTGAAGTCAAAAACAAATAATGCTGTAATGAAAATATATGATAAAAATGGACAGAAACTTTATTCTTGCCTCATCATAACATCTTAGGGGTATATATTTTCCTCTCAGTTTTCTTTAACTCCCCATTCACTGAGACAAGCTTACAACCCTTACTCTACCTTGCACATCTCCCTTAGTCTGCATACAAATTAGATACTAACATTTTTAGTTTCCTAGTCAGTTATGTATTATTTTCATGGTTTTATTTTAAACATTTATATTTGACCAGTAGACAAAAATGCAGGATCCTGTGATCACTAAACCACATTATAAACTGGAAGCCAGACTGTGGGGTGCATCAGAACTGCACAAAATGCAGGTTGCCGGGTCTGCAAAAGTGGCTTAAAGCTCAGTACTGGGGCAGTCCTTCTGCACCACATAAGAGTGCTCTAATTTACACACAGCTACAATGGACACATGGAGCCAAAAATACAATTGAGAAGTGGTGTGGTACAGGATGATCTTACCTCTTCCACATTTTCCTCTTACAGGGGAAGGTAAAGAGCTGCCTTGTCTGCTCTATGCCATGGGAGAATCATCCTTATATGAATAATCCTCCCTGAACCAGTTAAACAGGGTTAGGGCCAGATAACACGAGTGGTGAAGCAGAAAGCAGAGGCATTGCACTGGAAAATCTGGCTCTTGGTCTCCAGATGTGAAAATCCAGCTCATTATTTTTAAGTACCTCCTAGATCTTTACATATCACTATATCATTTTACAACAAACCACCACCACTACTAATATGCTGAGAATAATTTTGCAGCTGAAGAGACAGTCATGACCAAACCAACATATCCATGATCTGTCAGAACAGCTATCACATTAAACTAATTCTATTAGTGACTGATCTTTCAGTACAGAGCTTATTATGCACTTAAAGTACACAGGAAAAAAGAATGGAGGTGTTAACTTGGAAGGGCCCTCATTGAGCTACTGTGAGTTGATTTTTTTCCCCACCATAAAAAACAAATAGATTTTTCAAGAATCCTAGCCTTACTGTAGAATATATAAAATCAATTATTTAACACTGAGCACAGAACCCATTAGCATATAATGCATGATTTTGATAGAGTTGTATAAACAATGAAAGGCAGTAAACCTTAACTCCCAGTTACTTCAAACCATTACTGTTATTCCTCACTGTGCATTTCAAAATGTTAGACTCTAAAGACTGGGGTGTATAAAAGGTGACTTAATTACAGAAAAAAATCCTACACAAATGCTCTGTTAGCTTGCACATAGCAACTGAAGCTTTTTACTTCTACATAATAATCAACATTAAGGGTCACTGAGGCAGATACCTACCGGTGTACAGTACTCCACCATTGGATAGTGCATTTTATGGCCTTTTGCCACTCGTCCAGAAAAGAAACAGCTTTGGCAGATGTCATAGTTAAAGTGCTTTAAGCTTCTGTACCTGATGGAGGGAGGAAAAAATTGCTGTTAGAGCTTCATAGACTATCATAACTGAATTTTGTTTCAATTTGTAAAGTAGTTTCCTCGGCTAATAGCTCATTTCCCCCGCAAGATAGCCTTGGCTGTACACAATGCACGTTACAGTAAGCATAATAAAATGTTTGTTTGCCATATAGGGCCAATATAGAGCAATTTGAAGCAAGGTGATTATAAAATTACTTATGCATTTGCAAAAAAAATAGAATCACAAGAATTATAGTAATTACAGGGCAATACTGGGAAAGCACATATGCCAAAAGAAAACCAAATCAATGTCATTAAAAATATACAAAATGTACCTACACATTTCTGATGACCTGAAATTAATGTCAGTTATTTTTATCCCTCTTACCCTTCCTGTCATTATACCACCTAACCAAATAATTTCAACTAAAAATGCCCCTCAAATAATCCCAGGAAGCTCTGTTGTGTTCTGCACATTAAATAGCAATATGTTTGAGTTCTGTCTAGTTTCTTTGTTATAATAGTTTGCATGTATGAAGAGCCTTCAAATTCAAAGATCGCAATGCACATTTACAAAAATCCATTTAGCCTCAGCACTTATTACATCTGTTATGTTGTACTGTGGGAAGGAGCCAGGAACACAGAGTCCGTGTTGTTTTAAGAGGTTCACTAACAGTGATTTCAAGTGAGAGAGTTAACAGCACTGTTTCTAGGTGTAGTGAGTCTTACAGTTATTAACTTTCTAAATGCCTTCCAACACAATGTGTATTTTGAAGATATGAAAACTGAGACACACATATTATCTAAGCATAATTTACATACCACGGTAATAGATGCGTCGGAAATACTTAAGAGATATACTAGATAGGTAAAATTAGATTAGATTTTACACACACATGTAGCCAAGATCCGCTCGCTCCCAGTCCAGTGCCTTAACCAGAAGGCTATCCAGTCCCCTGACAGCTCTCGCTCACAACAATAGCTCCCTTTGACTTTGCTTTAATAATTATGGAGACAAAGTAAGTAAATAGGCATTTTCTTATATTGCATTTGGGAATAGGAAAGTATAGAAAACTTTCTAGATGGAGTAACCTACTCGCAATCCCATCACCTCCTTCAATAATGTTTACCATTCCCAAGTTGAAATAGGCATTGGGAGTAAAGGAACAAGGAAATTAATTCAGATAGCAAGAGAACTGATACAATGACCAAAGAGACAGGGATTTTTTAATATTTAAAAAAGCACCTCCTCCAGCTATCAGGGGGGGAAATGAGAAGGAAGAGAGACACTATCCCATAGCATCTCCACCTAAAGTCATCATTCAAATGCTCAAATGTAGGGCAAAATGATGACATCTTTATATGAATGCTGCCTGCCCTCTGTTGAATATCTGGGTTTTAGAAACAGCATTATAAAAAGCTTCTTGTAAACAGCACAATACACAGAAGTATAAATATCGATGGTAAAAAGACCAAGATGAATAAAAAGCGCACAAACCATACAAAGCAGCTATTAAGAAACTAAGTGATAAAACAAGTCTAAGCATAATTGAAAGCGAGTATTTACTTAGCTGTTAAGTGGATTCTGAACAGGCATACCATTTTACAACACATACCATAGCCATTTTACAACACAGTGATTTATTCATTGCTATAGTAACCACAGGGTTCATCCAGATATTTAAATCCATCAGCAACATTTCAGAATCAAAAGCTTCTGATTATTGTTAAATAAGAGATGTTTACAGAAGATAAGCCGAATAGATTCTGTCTAAAGCAATGATCATAATATAACAGTATTTCTAGCACACTAGGTTAAATAGTCCACAATTAAACACTCTTTCTCTGAAAAATACATAAATAGCCCTGGATTTTTGTGCTTCTGTGATTTTTTCTGTTCATTTGCATGCTTTTATATCATCATGGAAAGCAATTCATAGGATCCAATCCAGAAAACATAATCATGTTTACAGAATAGATGAATATAAAGTAAATTCTATAGTTACTAGGACAATCCACCAATCCTTTGGCAGGGGAGGAGCAGGACTCACAGGAAAAGAAGCATTTGATTTGAATTATCTCCCCCTACTCAAGACTGTTGTGCTCAGTTCATTGATATAATTCTCCCTGTAGGATGGCAGTACTTGCTTGTTTGTTTATTTTTTACATTTGCTAAATCAAAGGGATAAAAACAGAAACATTCTCTCCTGGGTAAGAGAGGGAGATCTTAGTATGCTAAGCAGCTGAAAGTACTGTAGCAGAAGGGGTATTATTTTGTACCTGAATCCAATAATGGGACACTCCTTACAGATGTTACACTTAGCTTGGTGTTTGGCAGTTTCAGCAGCAGCCACCCTGTGCAACACTGGCAGCCATACCATGGACTGTGGTTCCAGCCTCATCCAATCCAAGAACAGGGCTGCTTCAATTTCTGGCTTGTTATTGGCCTGTGAGAGAGGATGAATAAAGACAAGGACTCAGCAAAGAACAGCATCCCAATGAATGTCTGTCTAACCCATCAGCTTCCTGCCTCCTCACCCTTACCTTGTCACCGAGCCTTCAATCCTGGTCAACTCTTCCATGCACCAACCCTAAATGCCACTCTAGGACCTTCTCCTCAAGAGGCACTGCTTAGTTTCCTGAATACTGTGTTCCCTCATTCTGAACTCCACTTCATTCCTTTTAACATCTCTAACTTTTCTGTGGTACATTTATGAGCTCCAACCCATTGACATCTCTGTGTTCCTATCCTGCTCCTCTTGTCTCCTTTACTGGCTATACAGAGGATTCTCTGAGCTCCACTCATTCTTCCACTTGTGCCTCTTTTGTCCCTTTCTCCCATCATATCATGCCTCCTAATGACCCCTAGCATTGGCTCACACCCAACATTCTCTGCCTTCATCCTAGACCTGTGCCACTAAACTCCACTGGAGAAAATCCAAGGAACACATGATCTTCCTCCACTACAGATCTGTCCACTTCTCCTTCAGTACTGCCATCTTCTTTGCTAAACAACTCTTCCTCTCTCTCTCACTGAGCCCTAGATTTAAAACCCTATAGCATATTCACTACCTTTCAGTACCTCTCTGAGTCCCTTTTCTCCACCCTGAACACTTTCTTCTCTTCCCAGCATCTGATTTCCTCCAATTCCCCATATTCTCTCTCAGCTCCTGGCATTAATTCGGAGATCACTCCCCTACATCCAACACCTCCACCTATTCACTTGACCCCATTGCTAGGCAAATCTTGGAGTTCACAATCCATCCATATCGTTCTTGACCTCTCTACCACTTCAGGTCCTGGTTCAGCAAAGCATTAAAATATGTGCTTAATGTTAAGCACAAGTAGTCCCATCAAACTGAGTACTTAAGTAGGTAATTAGATCAGGGCCTATGACAACACAGAATATCTATTTCATGGCACTGTTCTCTCTTGGTTCTTTTCATATCTATCCAATGTTTCTTCATTCTCTTTTTCTCCATTCCTCTTTTGTAGACGTCTCACAAGTCCCTTGGATGTCCCTCTTCCTTTCACATCTTATCTGCTTAGATGATTCTAACTACCATCTCTTACCGTGATTACTCATACATCTAATTCTTCACTCTTTCCCCATCTTCCTGCATGGAGACCTGCAATCTAGTTTGTCTTTCTGACATTGCTTGGATGTTTCGGCAACAATTTCAGCTTACCACAATTAAATCTGAATTTCTTATTTTTGCACCTTTATTCTTAATTTTTTTTCTCCTTCTCTTGTCTGCTTTCCCCATTCTTAATTGCAAAATTATCATCTTATTTGACTCACAGGCTTGCAACACGAGAATCATCTTTGACTGCCCCTTCTCAAGTTTCCTGTATGTCCAGCACATACTCATATTTTGTGGTTTCTTCCTCGACAGCATTTTGAATGTCCATCCCCATTTTCTAAGATGGTGTAGCAGAGTGGATCTCTGCTTCAACCCTGAAGGGGTTAAAAACAGCCCAGGAAAGGGGCTGGGGCTGGAGCAAGCAGCCTTTTGAGCTGGGCTGATTGGGGGAAGTGGCAGCAGCTGGGGCCACGCCCCAAACTGAGCCATAGGCCCTTATAAAAGGGCAGAAAAGCCAGGAGCCCTGAGAGTCTTCCTCTGCCTGTAGAGGGAGAAGGGCCTGGCTGCTGAAAACCAGAGCAGGTACCTAGGGTAAAACAGTGCTGGGGAAAGGCAGAGGAGCTGGGGAGCCCCTGCCCAGAAAGCCCCAGGCTGCGGCTTAGAAATTAGGCCAGGAGGTAACTGGGTGTAGGGTGCAACCCAGGGGTATGCCAAGGCCAGCAAGGTCCAAACCCTTTGCTGATATGAATGGCCTGAATACTTGGCCATTCTGCCCCAGGGTGTGGGGCTAGACAATGACTGGCAGTAGCCAAGACACTGAAGCAAAGTGGGGATAGAGGGTGGGGGGTTCCCAGGGAGGGGAAACCCCTAAAGAAAAGGGGTTGCTGCCAGGGGGCAGAACCCCACGTAAAAGGGGCACCGGGGTCCAGGGAGGGACACGGGGCCTGTAGCAGGAAACAAGGCGGATCACCGGCCTGCTGGGGGCACTCCGAGCTGGAATTTGAGCTAATTCCCAGGAGTGACCAGCAGGAGGCGCCGTGGGGGTGAGTTCCGCCCGGTTACAGATGGGGTAGTCAAAAAGCAGACCAAGGGCCAAATGCGGACTGCCAGACGCTTTTGAATGGACCACAAAACCTTTTTATTTCTTTATCATCATTATTTCAGTATTTTCTTCTCTGGTGTTTGGACTTTGAATATACCTTGACCAAGAAATTTGGACCTTGACAAAAAATAATTGATTACCCCTGTTCTAAGATCCCACAGCTAAAGCCAGCCAAGGCATTGGATATCTCCTGCTTTGATTACTTCAATCTACTCTTCTCTTCAGCCTCGCTGATTCTCATATTGCTTTCCCTTCCTGGTGCATCCAAAGGGAAACCATTAAAATAACTTTTTGAATGTGATGCTGACAATGTAATCTCCTCCACCTCTTTGAATTCCTCTCTGAAATCCCTCTTTTCCACTACATCATATTTAAACTTCTCGTACTTACCTTAAAGGCTTATACAACTTTGACTTGGACTATATATTGGGAGTTTAGAATAAAGGCTTTGTTTTTTTCTTGTGATTTTTATGCTAATTTGAGAAACGGTCAAAAAATGTAAGGGTTTCACTGGTTGCATCAGAGACCAGTGTAAATGGGTTTCCAATACTGTAATAATATTAGAAAACAATAGAGGTTTCAATGTTTTATACATCTCTTGTATGAAATTAGAATAATCTTCTTTGATGCATGGCAATTCATCCAATAGATTGTGCATTAAACCCACCTCATCTGACCTTCGTTTTTCTTAGTTATAGTATTTTTAAAAGCAAACACTCACTGGAGCAAAGAGAACACAAAAGAAAAAGTATAATCACCACAGTAACAAATCATAGCTCTAATTCAATAATGTGCTGACTATGTTCAGAATGATGCACATTGTCTTTCACTGAAGAATCTCAAAGCACTTTACAAACATCTATTAATCCTAGACATCCCTGTGAGGTGGGGCACAAAGCATTATTACCGTATCCCCATTTTAAGATAGAGTAATTGGAGCACGGAGAGGTCAAGTCACTTACCCCCAAGGTCACTCAATGAGTCAGTGTCAGTCAGGAACTGAACTGCTGAGTCATCGCTCTCACTTATGCTCTAGCTACTAGACAATACTCTTCATGTTCTCCCAGACATTCTCTGTCTTCCAAAGTATTGATGGGAGTATCTGTTTAATATACTATTTCTAGTACAAAAAGATGAATTCTGTATTGAAATGCTGCAGTGTGTGTTGTAGACAGAATAAAAATGAGCAACGCAAAGAATTAGCCCATCCTTTTGTAGTCGCTTTAAGTTTGCAAGAAAAAAAGTTGCTCTGAAGAAACACCTCCTGTAACATTCAAAAATCCATTTTAAATCTGCAGTCACTGTTGATTGCTAATGGTCCTAAAAGTTGACTATCCAACTACTCAGTATACAGCTTGTACAAAACCTGTGCTTTGGGAGATCAGCTGCATTAAAATGTTTCAAAACTGGTTATGAATTACATTACATGAAGATTTAAAGCCACATGGAGAAAAGCTGGTCAGAGTCGGACAGTATAGGACAGACAGTTCTTTACTGTTCCCTGAGCTGCTATTATATTTTCCTTAATAACCTCTAAATCCAGTAAAGACGGCAGCTGAAGATTTTACATAAGGGAAAAAGTCTGCATTCAGACAAAACATATCTGAAGTAACAAGACCAAGCTGTAAAGAATATTAATGACTTCTTTCTTCAACACATTTCTGTGGAACTCCCAATTTTTATGGTAATAACGGAGTGAATCATAAAGCAAAATTCATTAAGCCTTTCCCAGCTTACAAATAACAATTTGTTATGGAGGGATATTCAAATTCATTATACTTCAGACATCTGTTTTTCTGCATTTGTTTGCCAAAAAACAATTGACAGGAGAGGGAAGCAGGGTAATTTTTTTAATGTTTATGCAATGATCAGGAGCTGAATTTTTCTGCCACTGCCCTCCACCTGGATTTAAGCTCTTCCTCCCCTTTTGCTCATTCTGGCTTTTTTAAATGTATACTGTATCAATTTGAGGACAGATCAAATTTATGTCTATGTTGTAAAATATTGCCTCATTTCTCAATGTACAAAGTAGTATCATTCTGTCCGGCAGAATCAAACATATTTTCAGCCACATACGTATTGCCTTCTGTAATGCAGCAATTTGGGAAATAAGTTATAAAAATAATAATATTCACTTAATAGTGTCTTCCATTCAGGATCTTATATTATGCTTCATTCATAGTAACCTGTAACAGTAGATAAATATTATCCCTGTTTTTCAGATGAGGAAATGGGCACAAAATTTACATGATTTGCCCAATGTGACAAACACAAAATAAGTTTGTGACAAAGCCAGGAATAGAACCCTTGTCTTCCAACATCCAATCTTGCTTTTTTTGGCTAAGCCTATCATTCCTATTTCCTGGTCTCCATGGCTTAATAATATATTTATGCCTTCCCATGCAGCCAGCTTCCCTTCCCACACCTGTATGTGTTAAAAAAGGGGTAAATGAAGATGACAAGAAGAGTCAGTGCTCCATAGTTTCCAAGGCAAGTGCTATTTCCTGGTCAAATATGAGAAGGCAATCACAATGACACGACATGAGCTAGGCTCTGCCATACAGACTGCTTAAGTCTTAACCCTTGGAGTGTCTAAGATGATGACTTTGATCTTGCATAATATTAAACCAGTCTAGTCATGATGTTAGTGACACATCAAATATAAATGAAACAAATTATTCTAACTGATGACATTACTGGTAAGGCTTAAACGTTCCATTCGTTATCACTGAAAAAACAAGATCCTTCTTCTTTTCCCCAGCCTTGCTCTTACCATTTGAACACACCTCAGTACAGAAGATCGCTTTTAGATCTGCTCTGGTTTGCTTCTGAAAGCCAGTTTCGTTAAGTTTTTGATTCCATATAAACAGGCTCACAACTTCCTACTGAAATAACACCAGAGGAAGTGCAGTTTTATGACATTTATAGCACAGCAGCTTTCAGAGTTGTACGCCAGCTGCACAAAGAGGATGCACCTATTGATGATACAATAATTGTAATGGTGTTTGTATTTGTCATATTTCAGTTATTCATCCTGGACATTATTATTATTATTCCTTTTCGTATTGCAATTGTGGCCTATGGTCCCAATCAGGATCAGGGCACAGACACATAGGAATACATGGCCCAAACCACAAAGAGATTATAAACCTTTATTCCAGCTTTGGTTTGTCAGAGTACATACTTCAGGAGTGGGCACATAGTTAAAAAAGCTGTAAAAATATCTCAATCTTTTTTTTTCACTGATACAGTATACATAGATCCATTACAAATGTAGACTGTTGAAAGTCACGGTTATTTTCTTTGCATGTTTATGAATAGAATAGTATATCTGACGTCAGATATAAACTAGTTGTATGTCCTCCCCCTACTTGTTTCATGTGGATAACATTCTATAGAAAAACTCCAGCCCTACATCCAATTTCAATGGGGAAAAACATCCTTAAATAATTTTACAGCATAAGGAAACAAACACCCCTCACATTTCACAAAGGTATTGGCGGAACAGCAGCTACATTTTTGTACACTGAGTTGAGCTAACCTGCTGACCTATGGCTTTTCTTTTGCTCCCATTTCTTAGTTTCAACATCATAGTAACCCATGGAAAAAAAGTGTATGTAACACCTAAATGATAACGGTATGTTAGCAATTTTCCAGCACGATTCACTAGAAAAATACTGTTGTAGTTTCCTTGGCCAGTAAACAAGATAAGCAAGGCTTTAAAGGAGCACTGTCATGGCTGACATGATCTGTATAGCATCTTTTCAGTTTCACCTCACAAATGAACCCAAAATGGAAAACACTAAACTTTCACTCAACAAAAACTAGAGGTAAAGTACCTTTAAATGCAAGATCACGCAAGCTTATCACACTTGCCTAGGGAACATGACAAACATAATTTTCTTTGCTTGTAACACTGCCTTACCTCCCAAGAGCATTTATCTATCATGTTTAATAAAGAAGAGAAAGATAGTACCTTCACACCCTCACAATACAATACTGAGAAAATTCACACAACTTTTCATGGACCTTACAGATAATCTTTATGTACTGTGACTCGAGCATTTTCATCAAGTTTTTTTGACCTCAGTTAAGATTTTTGCCTTTAAAAGACCTCAAAATACAATTACATTTTTCTAGTTTGGGGAGGATATTCCCAGTTGCATAAGCAATATATTATTATATTCTACATCACATCCTTGCTCCTTACAGTTAGCATTAGCATCTCTTTTCTTTATTCACATAGGTTGAAAAAAAACCAAGCCTCCAAGCTGGTGGGAAGAAAAATAAAATGAAAGCAGCAGCCTAAACTAAAAAACTCATTCCTTAGGACAAAGAATGTGCTCGTGGGAATGGCAAGTATTTTATTACCATTTGCACAGGCTGTTATAAACAGCAGTGCTGAGAACACTTGCATGTTGACAGAACAAGACTGCCCTCCCCCACCATTCCCAAGGACTTATACTTCAAACAAAGACCGGTGGAGATTTCCCCCCTGTTATCTCCTGGTACAGTAAACAGCACGTTTTCATGCTGCTGTGCATGACAAGACAAGGCTGTTGCCAGGGCACCTAACCTAAGGGGGTTGGGAGAGTGAATTTTAGAATACATGTTTGCTGCTGACTTTCTGATGTGTCTGAAAGTTATTACTAGGTTATGATCAGCACAAGCAACTAAAACAAATTAATATATAAATACAAGGAATAAACAACCCCCAAAGTACAATTCTTAGTCCTTAAAAGAGACATATGAAGAAAGACCTAACATCAGACAATGTTTGGACACAACAGTGCATAAAGCACACATCCCCTGATTTATTTTTCTATATTAAATTATTTCCCTGCAAGAAAATCCCAGGAGAAGGCGGAGAGGAGAGAAAGGAATGTGCAGCAGTGTCATTCCACCCACAAGCTCTGTGTGTTACCCTCTCATCCCTCTCTATCTCAGGGACTCCAGGCAATCTTCCACATGCCAGGAGCTGTGTCCTTCATAACACCCTCCTCCATACAGTTGACACCATCCCAGTGTGGAAGGTCCCCATTCCAGGGTCTCTGTGTTTCTCCCATCTCCTGCCCTCAGGTGCCCACTTTCAACCTCCCCATCTCTACTCCCCTTACTCCAATTCCCTGATTCTGTGCCTGCCCACCCATTTCCCGCTTTCTGAGCCCCTGCTTCCCTCAGCACAATTCTCCTCCTTCACCCATTCCCTTACTGGTCCCTGCTCTTCCTCCTCCCCTCCTCCACCCCCTACTCTCCACTTCTCTCCTTTCGGGTCCCTGAGAGACCCTGCTTTCCCTTCCCCTTTGGCAAATCCACTCCCGTCCCCACCACCACCTCCCAGTCCTCTCTGAGGACCTGGTTCCTCTCCCTCACCGCCATCTGGGTCCCTACTTCCATCCCCCCTCCCCACCACCATCGCCCCATCCCTAAGGTCCTTGCTGCTTTACCCTCACCCCCTCTCTTGCCCCGCCCACACACTCTGTCCTCCCATTCCCTGCTCCCTGGATCCCCAATTCCCACCCTACAAACGCTCCTCATAAAGGCTCTCTTACTTCTATTAGAGTTGAGGTTACAATCTCTCCAGGCACCAAGTTAAGGTTCTGCCTCTGATGTGAGAAGACAGCAGCAGGGGGAACCAAAAAGATTCCTATGCCTGCAGCACTGGGCAGTCTGGGGGCCCTGATCTTCCTGTGAATCAGGCTCTTTCAGTGTTTTGATTTGTATCAGATTCAGCAGAATTCTGCCCACCGATGGCTAAATAGTCCCATAAATTTTGGAATTGGTTGTATGCAGTGTTCCAAAGCTATCATTTTATATCCAAACGTGTATAGAGAGAAATGCAGCTGAGTGTTACACCTTGCTTTGGTCGGCCAAATATCCTCCTGAAACATGTTTCCCTCCATGTCACAAATATATCCATTTTACTGTATTTTCTACTGTATACCCACAGGCCTGGGTCCTTTTTACAAAAACAATTTGTTAAAATTCCTATCCCCCACCTTTTGTTCAAAATAGTTTTGTGAATATTACTGTAGTTTCCATGGGAGAAGGGAAGGGCAGGCTTCTACAGAGACCTGAATGAACGGGGAGCGGATTTACATGTTCCCTTCAGCAACCTGTGGAGCTGCTGTCGCATTATTCTGTGTTGGTCTGACAAAACCTAAAAACGCAACACAGAGCCCCCCCTACAAACCTCTGAAGGTTACCACAGGATCTATTCATATTCCTTGTCATCACTATGGCATCTTTTGGATATGGCTCATGATACAGTTTTTGCACAGAGCACAAATGACTGTTTTTCAGGAGAGGGCTGGGTTATACGAAGGAGAACAAAAGTTAAAAAATGAGGGTAAGGGGATATATAAAGACTAGAACTAAACCGATCCACATTCTCAGCTTGTGGAAAAGTGAGTCACCCCTGAAACCTGAAGTGACAATAAAAATAAAACAAAGGATTTTAAAAAAATCCACCCATCACAACAGGAAATCACTGGTTATTTTGTAATTGTATATGTTTTTTAAACACAGTAACTCAAGATTATTTACTGCCATTACTATTAATTGAAAAGCACTTGCTGTAGACTGCTACACAATTTAACTTGAGCAACATGTAAAAATGCCTGCAGACAGTAAGAAGAGAGATAAGAAAGGGCAGATGAGGTCACCCACTCATTTGTTGTTACACAAACGATGCACAGACGAGCACAGCAGAACATGCATTTCGTCTTCTCTGCTATAATCTACTCTAATCTTCTTCTTACTTCCTTTTATCATTCCTGATGCGTTTTAATCTTTTGATGTAGGAAACTGGAAATGTTTAGGTATGCATCCTTCTGTTGGCAAGAGTAAAGGATAAATATCCCACTTTCCTCCCAAAATTAGAAGTGTGTTTTAAGTTTTATCAGTTGTGAATTTGAGAAAAGAATCTGGACTGCATTGTGCATTCTTCAACATAGAGCACAGCAGCAGTCACAGAATTGCTAAAAGGAGAGCAGCGTTATCCTTTCAAACAGTGAAACAAGCCGAAAGCCTGCTCTCTGAAACAATACTAATGCTGACTCTTCACTGTTCGTTCATTTGATCGATTCTTACCTCTCTACTGGAGACCTCTGTTTTTCATTGTTATTTATACACTCTATACATGGAGTAGGGCAGGGAGTGTCAATTATTTTTTGGCAAGCTCCATATTTCTTGGTCGAGGTACAATCAAGGTCCAGATGCCAGAGACAATAAAAACAAACAACAATAATGAGTAAATAAAAAGATTTTGGGATCCATTCAAAAGTGCCTGGTGGTCCAGATTTGGCCCTTGGTCTGGCTATTGACTACCCCTGGGGTAGGGTATGTATGTCTACACTACAAGTGCTACTACAGTGGCACACCTGAAGCTACACTGCTATAGTGTTCTAGTGTAGACACTTGCTATAGTGATGGAAGGGTATTTTCCATCACTGTAGTAAATCCTCCCACCTGAAAGGCAGTAGCAGAAGAATTCTTATGTTGACCCAGCTGCCTCTACAGTTGTGGGTTAGATCAACCTAATTACATCACACAGAGTTAGAAATTTTCCACAGCCCTGAACAACGTCCTGAGATTGACCTAAATTTTAGGTATAGATCAGGCTTTAGAATAACTCTTGTTCTTCATGACAGCTGTGATCCATAGCTGATTTCTTATAACAAAAAGGCATGCGTGCTGGCAGTAGGGATGGGTAAAGTAATTCACATAAAATAAAAAACTTTCACATGACTCAATTATAACATGATTAGCTCCTATCCACACTACCCCTTTTAGCTATGTAGTAACCAGCTCAGGATAACCACACTGAAATGGATTTTCCCCCTGACATTTCTATATTTGTATTGTAGACATACCCCAAGAAGAAACCACCTATTCCAAATGGCTTGCCAAGTAAACAGATTAGCAAACTAACACAAAATTTCTTTAAGCAATCCCTGGAATTCAATCCTTTCTCCCTCATTTCTGCTCCTCTTCCTCCTCACGCGATTTTACTTATCCTCTTCTCAATGACAGAAACAAAAATAGGGTGCAATTAAATAAAAATCAAAACAATAATAGGAAAAAAAATTAGAAAACAAAAACCATGCAAATGCTTACAAACTGGAAGCAGCTCCTAACACTAGGTTCAATGTTACTGCCACCAAACGATGCAACTTCGCCCAGCTGTCGTGGGATCTGGATGGAGTCATGCAGGAGAAGGCCCAGTCGGCGCTGGTCACAGAATCCAGTAGAACTTGCTACCTGCTTGAATAGGTCTAGAGGGACAAAAATGAAGCAAAAAGAGTTTTAGGGATAGAACATTTCAATCGGGACTACAGAAGTATTACAGAAACACAATTATTTTCAGAGGCTCCAAAGTGTGGTGCCATTATGAGAGTGACTATATTTCAATGGATCTCCATTTGGCTATCTTCTCTGTTTATTAACCAGTTAAATAAGTAGCCTGGTGCTAATGTCTGATTAGATCATGGGCTTGTATCTGTCAAGGAGGACCATTCTAAAATCACAATCTGACAGCATTTATATAATACTCAGAACCAACACAAGCTATAACTCCATAACACAGTTACTTAGACTGCAACCACAACACATGTATACAGGGTCTCTGATCCACAAAATCTTTTAAATATTAATGTACATATAGTCTGAACAGCTTTAAACATACAGCCCAGAGGACCTGATTCTGTTTCCCATCATGAGCTGCTTTGAAAAACAAAAAAGTTCCCTAACTTTGATATTTCATAATATAATGAACTCAAGATGATTTTCTAAATATTTCTATGTTTTAGTTTTTGAAGTGAAAGCCCTGTTTTATTATAGAAACACTTTAAAAAAGGAATCCTTACCGGACTGAATCATCATCCTACCATAAGCACAATTTAATTTGCTGGGAATTAGTTATACTACAAATACTCTGAGGAGGTTTTAAAGTTTGTAATAACAAGAAAAATCAAAATTAGGATCAACTGAAATATTTATTTGGTACTACTCCAGTTGATAATTCATGACCTGAATAAATTCTGCTTATTTTTCAAAGAGTAAAAAATGTCACTAGTGCAGTAATAATATGCTTTTATGGCTGCGGCCTCCTTAATATTTCATCCCACACTGGGGATGAAATTACACAGGAATGTCAATATCATTGATAAGTTTCCTAGCATAGCTTTGACAAATGATTTTTTCTTTTTGGTTCTTTTTAATTAGAAGAGTATAAGAATATAATTCTTCTCATATCTGGCCTCAGAAAATATTATTTCAAGGCAAATCCTGCCATCACCTCCCTGGCCCTGGAGACTTTCCCTGGCAGCACAACCAATACTGTTCTGCTGCACAAGTGGTTGGCAAACTCCCTTTGCAGAACTCAACTCTACAGGGACTTTCAGAGCATATCAGTGAGCAGGAACGAGAAAAGTCAAAAGATCAGCTGCTATGATGCTCCTGTCCTCTCCACTCCCACAACAAGGAGAGCCATTAGGACAGTAGGAGCCTCTGCAGCATCAGGTAGTAGAAATGGAGCAATGGTGGAACAAGTCCACAGCCCCAGGGAGAAGATTCCTTTTTTCTCACCTCCAACTGCACATCCTTTCATTTCCCTCTTATTAAAGCATCTACAATGCTTAAAGGAAGATTACACATTACAATCAATCAGATGCATCCTTTTTTGGAGAGAGAGTATTCAGCATTCGCAGGGAAATAAATTAATCTTAATAGATATTTCCTATCTCTAACTTTTATAATCCTAACAGTGTACTACTTTTCTGGGAAACAACTAAAAATCAAAGTTTTGATATTTTGTTTTAAATGTTTTAATTTGACCCAATTTTAGAAAATATTTTAAATGTTGCAGTGAAGGGGGAGGTTCGTTCAATATATTTCCATATTCCTGTGTTTAAAAAAAATGTAAACATTTTCAAAATCTTGATTTTCAAAAAGATGCTGGATTAAGAATACATCTTGAGTCAAATCCTAAAGCTCTTGCTCAAGCTCCAACCCTGAAAACTCCTACATATGAATATTACCATTGAACTCATCGGGGTACCCATGTGCATAAAGTTACTCACATGAGTCAAGTGTCCGGGCCTCACTTTATACTCATTCATTATTCATGTAAAACTTGTATTGGCTTCAAACTGATTTTTTACAGATAAGGATTTTGGGATTTGGTCCAGTGAAAACATGCAGAACTTTGATTTCTAAATTACACACACTCTCTCTCTCTTTCACTCACACGTCAAATGAAAAAAAAAATTTGCAAAAAAGGTTTTCATGAATATGCACATCTTTATTGTTCACCCAGGGATAGTAACTGTGGCTGCATATAATTTTTTCAAGTATGATTCCGTTGCCATTGTAGACACCAGACTTAAGATACTGTGCTTTATTCAACATGCTATAACACAAATTGCTCTAAATATAACTTTTCCTGAAACATTTGTTTTTGTACTTTGTCATTTAGATCCTGTCTACATGGGTCAGGGAAAAAAGTTTTAATTCCTTTCTATGTCAAATCATATTAAACTCTACTTCTTTCTAATACGTTGTCATTTATTTTTTTCTGGCCAGTGTAGAAAAAAGTTTAGTCTATTATGGGAAGTAGGGGGAAATCTACACTGGACAAGTCACTTAAAAATACAGTGTAGAGAACTATCCTTCACTGAAGGATCAGAAGACCTAACAGGACTTTTCTGTCCCAAATTTTTGTGTTTCCATGATATACAGGAAAAAATAAAATAAATTAAAATGGAATAAAATATAAATTGAGACACCTGACTTACATCGGTACTTATCTTCCAAATGTGCTTTACACAGGGAAACTACACCAGTTTTAAAAGACAAGACACGGATCCTTCCTGTTCGACCCCTGTTGATGATGATAAGAAAAACAAGCACTGATTGATAATACAATTCACATATTTGAGGTCTTATTTAGGAGAGTAATGCAACTTTTAAAATTAAACACAATCTTAGCCACCAATCTTAACCATCAATCATTGCTGGAGGTTTTTAAGAATAGGTTGGACAAATACATGTCAGGGATGCTCTATGTTTACTTAGTCCTGCCTCAGCACAGGGGGCTAGACTAGATGACTTCTTAAGGTCCGTTATAGCACTAAATTTCTATGATTCTGTACTATTTCATGAAACTTAATTCTTGTGTAACTTATACATGATCTGTTGAATACACTGGTTAAACGGTGTTCATCAACAGCTCCAAGATAAGTAACTGGTTGCTGTTCCATAGTTAATGCTATGTTTTGCACTTAAATCAGGGATTCAACCACTCTGACATGAATGCAATGGCAGTGTATCTCCCCACAATTACAACACTTACTGAGTCTCAACATTCACATGTACATAACCTTTAATTAGTTTGAGAGTTCATATTAATTTAAAATATTGTAAAATATTTAACACCCTGGGCCAGTCTATTTTTCTAGTCCAAATGATCTTAATAACCAAATTATGCATTCTTCCGATTTCCCATATAGACTGAAAGTCACCACATTTGAAGACATTTGGTTATTTTTCGCTTTTATTATTTATAACTGAAAGTGCTTCAGCAAGGGCTGACAAATAAATGTTCTTATACAGAAAATACCACGAAGAATTGCTCTCTTTTAAAATGGCTGCCATTTCCTTTTGTGATCAATGGAAGTGAAGCTAAAAGAGCTTTTACTGAACACTCCATCTTTTAATAAAGCTATCACCGTCTACAGTTTAAAACGGAAGTGAAGCCAAGATGTCTTCAGGGAAGATGGTGGTCCCAGACAGGATAGGGAGCCCCAGTCTTCCTTAAGGGCAGCCTGACTTCATTCCTACTGGGAACACTGGGAGGTGGTGAACATTTTGAAACATGTCTTCACTTAGTGTCAGCGCTAGCCTCAACTCATTAGTGACACCAAAGATGTAATATTCAAACACTTTCCACTCACTTTAAAGACTGGGCCCCACCCCAATCCATATGTGGTCTCTAGTCATCCTCCTTTCCCCTATCCACTTGTGCTCTGCAGCCTCTCTATATCTACAACATCCTCTGTGACTGTGTGCCACGCAACATCACTGCTTGAAATCCTACTTCAGAACTCAATTTTATTTCAATTTACTTTCAACGGGAGACTTTCACACTAAATAATATTCCAGACAATATCCCAATTTTGATATATTTAAACAAAACAACCTTGCTCCCCCAAACAAATTATCAGAATGTGTACAATACAATAAGCATATGTCTAGCAACTCCTTGAGGCAGAGATCTATCAATAATTTTCGGTCTGTAAGTGTCACTTTCACTATTGTCACTGAAAATAAGAACAATATTAATGCATGCAATTATAAAAGGCACCCCACGCTGTGCTGCACAGTATATGAACAGTTCAGCCAATAAATACGTTTCCTCTGTAATACTGTCAAGATCAGCAGAAGAGCCATTTACATGCATTGCCCCAATTCTGCTATCATACAAGTGTAATGCCTTAGTAAAAAAAAAACCCAAAAAACTCCTCTGAAATGAAGAGAGACACTACAGATTTACAGTGGTATAACAGATCAGAACTTGGATACCTCACCACATCCCATTTTAATTTTTAAAATTACTATTTTCCTGTTCATAAATCAGCATCTGTTATTCACTTATGTCAGTTCAACATTCTGTTCTTATTCTTTTCTTCTTTGCACTTCCTCCCCTTCCTCAAATCCTTTCCAAATTCATTATCCTTTGTGCCCTCAGAAACCCATGGGGAATACCAGCCTAATGCAAATTATACAGGAGAGGCATGTAGCATGATGATTTTCCTGTAAGGTATATTAAATACGAACTTACACGAAGCATGAGTTGGTTCAGTTAGCTACACCCTCCTCCCTGCCTCCCAAATCAAACAGATAATTTAGCATGTAACTACAAATGAGTATGAATATCTGATCAATTAAAACAAATGTGAAACATATTGAATATTTGGCTGCATGCCAAATTGGACCAGTCACTGATAGTGTGTTCCAGTTATCAATACCTTTACAAATAACAGTTGGGAAGCATAATAAATGCAAAATATTAGTTTTTTTGTTTTATTTTGTTTTTAAATGCCACAGAATCTCTAATAGAAGAATGAAGTCAAGAAAATCATTGAGAGCTTTGTCTATTTATCCTATCAGTACATACATCTGACCCCTGGCTCTTCTTTCTGTGCTCATCCAGGATAACACAAACACAAAACTTCAGTAAAAGGCCATGCACTTGCCTCATCCCTGGGTCCCTCCAATGTTCCCTCCAGTTCTGTAACATCCATTTCCTCACTATTCCTTCCCTCAATGGCGCAAACTGTAATTTACAGTGTAGTAGGTTTCAATGAAATAAATAAACATGACGAGACTGTATTTAGCAAGACAGAGTCTTGAGGAGAAGCAAGCACGAGGATTTGACGTGGGGGCGGGGGGGAGAGGTAGATAGGCTGGAGGCTAGGGATAGAGTCCAGAGTGACCTAGACAAATTGGAGGATTGGGCCAAAAAAATCTGATGAGGTTCAACAAGGACAAGTGCAGAGTCCTGCACTTAGGACGGAAGAATCCCATTCACTGCTACAGGCTGGGGACCGACTGGCTAAGTGGCAGTTCTGCAGAAAAGGACCTGGAGATTATAGTGGACGAGAAGCTGCAAACAAGTAAACAGTGTGCCCTTGTTGACAAGAAAGCTAATGGCATACTGGACTGCACTAGTAGGAGCGCTAGCAGTAGATTGAGGGAAGTGATTATTCCCCTCTGTTTGGCACGTGAGAGGCCACATCTGGAGTATTAAGTCCAGTTTTGGGCCCCCAACTACAGAAAGGATGTGGACAAATTGGAGAGAATCCAGTGGCGGGCAACGAAAATGATTAGGGGGTTGGGACACATGATTTACGAGGAGAGGCTGAGAGAACTGGGCTTATTTATCTGAAGAAGAATAGAGTGAGAGAGGATTTGCTAGTACCCTTCAACTACCTGAAAGAGGGTTCCAAAGAGGATGGAGCTAGGCTGTTCTCTGTGGTGACAGATGACAGAATAAGGAGCAAAGGTCTCAAGTTGTAGTGGGGGAGGTGTAGGTTGGATATTAGGAAAAACTTTTTCACTAGAAGGGCGGTGAAGCACTGAAATGGGTTACCTAGGGAGACAGCGGAATCTCCATCCTTAGAAGTTTTTAAGGTCAGGCTTGACAAAGCCCTGACTGGGATGATTTAGTTGGGGTTAGTCCTGCTCTGAGCAGGGGGTTGGACTTGATGACCTCCTGAGGTCCCTTCCAACTCTAATCTTCTATGATTTTATGACTTTATTGCCCCAGCCTAAATACCTAACATTTTTTGATTGTGAAGAATTGTAATTTGTATTCAGATTTTATTCATATTTGGGTCTAAATACAAACCGGATCAGATATTTGTTTTCTGAAAACTAAAGTAGATTTTTTTTAAAAATAATCTAAATATTAAATATAGGCCTGTTCTCTATTGCCTGTGAACAAAGCAAAAAATCTAGTGTCATCACAATACATAATATAACATGGCAGAATGACTATCCACATTAACTCTATAGCTGTTGTGGATTATGTCAGAATAGAAAGTCCTCCATTTATACAATCACCTGGTTGGGAGACATCTGCAATTTCTGATTCAGAAATCAATAAGGTATAATTGCATTGATTAAAACTTGATGAAAGAAACACTCTTGGGGCATGGAAGTATTCCTATGCTATGGATATTTATTTTAACTTAATGCAAAATGTTGATGAAATTAAAAGCACACTCTCTCATCTACACAGGTTTATTTTGCCACATGACATGTGAGTGTGCGTCTGACTTTAAGGATACCTAATAGATACTTCTAGTCTTAAGTAAGCAAGTCAGGGGTTGGACTGCCAAATTTTCTCACAGAATTTGCAGAGCTGTTTATTATTATAAAATCCAGCAATAATCCAAAACTAGGCTGCTTTATTTAATTATTGGGTAATTTAGGAGTTGTCCGAGATCTAGGAGGCAGCTGATTAAAACAGCAGATTGAATGGATTTTCTGTAAAACTAGCTAAGTAAATCTACCCTATCTTCATGAATGTAAATTCATTAGTGTGAACTCAGCATATCTAAATTCCACTTCGAAGTGGTCTTTGTTTGCTAAAACTGAATTTTAGGAGCGACATTACTAACCCACAAAAATTCACTCAGATCTGTTGACTATTAGAAGTCACAAGCATATTGCGCCACAGGTGGCCCCCCTTCCAGCATCTATCAAAAATTACATACTAAAAGCTATAGAAAATGGGTCACCGTGAATAGGCTTAACTGTTGGAAGCATAGAGAAGCATGAGCACACATATAATGAAAATTATGCTGTTGCTTTTTGATGATACTCTTAACTGGTAAAGATAAAGGTGTATTAACAAGGAAATTCAAAAGTGCCTTGCAGAGTCATAACTTAATGATGGGATGGAGTTGTGAAAAATGAACATTACAAACACGGACCATTTTAAAGTAGAATGTTCTATTTTCCAGCTCTATCACTTCTTAGCTTAATAAAACAATTTAGGACTCCAACCCTAACTCAGGGTTGTATTGATTGAGCTAAGTGCAACCAGTAAGCCATTATTTTTATTAAACGTGCACCATGAACACCGCCTTTCATCTCCGAGCCACTCATTTTGTAACCAGGAAGACAGCTCATTATCCCCAACGGTCATTAAAGCCTTTAGTACAGTATACTCAGACTACTTGCACATACGTGTCATAGACATTCAACAGCCAGTTGAGGCACATGTCCACACAGAGCGAGACGTTGACCAGATTATTGTGCTCTTGTTCCAGTCGATCATAAATGGTGGTCAAACAGTTAATGATCTGAAGGATATCCATTGACTGGTCATTCTGTTTGAGGTTGTGCTGGTCCAAGGCATCACATGCGGCAGACAGACTCAGTAGATCCACTGTTTAAAATAAGATAATAATAAACTACAACAAAAAAACACTCAGTCATTTCAAGTATTAACCGCCCCCCCGACAACAATTAATTTTGATTACAATTTTCTTAAGCTTTCATCCCTTCCCCAACCCCTTGTCTGAAAATAACCGTTTATGCCCCAATCCTGAGACTCTTAGACATGCATTAGGCCAGTGGTTCTCAACATATTTACCATTGTGGGCTGCATATGCACCTCTCTATGTGGCCCCATCCACATTATATTATATACACACACACTATCTGTATGGCCCTGCGGATGTCCCATGGGCCACAGCTGTGTGCTGACTGGTCCGCAGGTTGAGAACCACTGCATTAAGGCTTTGCAGGACGAGGCCTTAGACAAGGCGTAGGCAACCTATGGCATGCGTGCTGAAGTCGCAACGAACTGATTTTCAGCAGCACTCACACTGCCCGGGTCCTGGCCACCAGACTGTGGGGCTCTGCATTTTAATTTAATTTTAAATGAAGCTTCTTAAACATTTTAAAAATCTTATTTCCTTTCATACAACAATAGTTTAGTTATATATTATAGACTTATAGAAAGAGACCTTCTAAAAACGTTAAAATGTATTACTGGCATGCAAAACATTAAATTAGAGTGAATAAATGATGACTCAGCACACCACTTCTGAAACATTGCTGACCCCGCCTTACTGTACATTGTATAAGTCAGACAATAGTTTTATATTGTCCGTAAAAGATCTACCATACTATTGGATGCTATATAAATAAAATGTCTTCAAAGCATATTAAACATGAAATCATGTAATTTAATTTTTATATTCCTGTTGACAGTATTTGATTAAAAACATATTGAACATGATGTAATTTTAGAACATGCCAACTTTAATGAGGTTTTCCAACTATTTCCATCACAGCATTACTTTTGGCAAATAAAATACCACTTACTAAAGATGATGGGAGAAATTTCAGGGGGCCATATTCCATCGGAATATGTGGTTCTATCAAACTGACATTTTGTGTCAATTTTTCTTTGTATTCTATATAACAATGTAATACAAAATACGTCAAAACCAAAATAAAACAATTTTTCAAAAAGAAGTGTTTCAATCAATCTGAAACAATTTTTTCCCCAGAATTTTTCTTTTTGGGAAGTTTTGAAAAAATTGTGTTTTGTTCCGATACAAAATAAAGTGAAAATTCAAAATCCTTCAATAAATGGAACTTCTGTTCTTTACACAGTTCTACTTATTACCCTTAATCTCTAAATGCACCTCTCACTAAGATAAAAAGCAGTTCAGTATCAATTGACTGAGGGAAGTATTTTGCTTCTAAGCTTTGAAGGATAACAATTGAGTGTTATGAGAGATGATTTTTAAAATGAAATGGGGATGATACAAGAAAGCGAGATATTGAGGACTATCTATATTTGCACTCACTGCCATAATGTCTCAGCACCTCACAAATATTAATGAATTTATCCCCACACCACCTCCATGAAATGTGGAAGTATTGTTTTGCCTACTTCACAGATAAGGAAGCAAACCAGACAGACAGAAGGCCAAATTCTGCCCTCTTACTCACATTGAGTTGATTTCAACGGGATAATCACAGAGTATGGTATAACTCAGGGGTCAGCAACCTTTCAGAAGTGGTGTGCCAAGCCTTCATTTATTCACTCTAATTTAAGGTTTTGCGTGCCAGTAATACATGTCAATGTTTTTAGAAGGTCTCTTTCTATTATAAATAACTAAACTATTGTTGTATGTAAAGTAAATAAGGTTTTTAAAATGTTTAAGAAGCTTCATTTAAAATTAAATTAAAATGCAGAGCCCCCCAGACTGGTGGCCAGGACCCAGTCAGTGTGAGTGCCACTGAAAATCAGCTCACCTGTTGCCTTTGGTACACATGCCATAGGTTGCCTACCCCGGTATAACTCAATGTGATTAAAGGTGGAAGAATCTGGTCCTAAGTGAAGGTAATATAGGAATTAGGTGACAGAACTGGGAACTGAACCAAGATCTCCCAAGTTCCAGGTAAGTGCCCTAACCACAAAACCATGTTTCCTCTCTTTAAAATAAAGATTGCACACTGTGTAGTTTTTCTGTAGGCTGAGCTCATTGCACACATTCTGGTTTTCCAGTTTTCACAAAATATCAAATGGGTCCTGCTCACTGATGCCTAGAATATTCCCTGAAGTTTTGGAATTTTTTGGATGCAGTGTTCAAAAGCCATTGTGTTACATCTTAACAGACAAATAGAAAATTTCCATCAAGTTGAGTGTAAGGTTCGGCCAATTATTTTAGATAAACTGGCACAGTTTGTGCATTGACCAGCCTCTAGGATGTTTGTATCCCGGGTATGGTAAACAATACTTTGGATTTTAAAGAGAAAGACAGAAGTGGGAGTTTGTGCTTAAGAGCAACTCACATTTTCCATCAAAGACATGGGCAAGGGGGACCCATCCTATAAAATGGCACTCGTAATAATCTGAAGCTCGGGAAAATCTAAGGCCAATGCACGGAGGCAAGTTTCAGGGAGAAAGTTGACAACTAGTAAGTAAAAGATACTCAGTAGTAATCACATACCGAAATTGAAGGAAACTAAATATGGCTGGTAATTAAAATCATACAGGGATCTCACAGAATGCAAGGTCACCCTAGAAGTAAACATGATGTTCTCTGCTGATATGCAAGTGATCCTTTAATTTAGTTAGTATATACAGAGCAAAAGAAGATAATTGGTAACGAAACTGCCGCATATTTTTCTTTTGTTGAATCTCCAGGAGCAGTTTGTAAAGCAAAGTGAATTTTATTGACATCATAATGTTCAGATGTGGATTGCACTTAAAGAGGATATATTTTTAAAGCAATTCTGTACACAAGAAAATTAACATGCTTTGATGTACATTTAAAAGCAATAGTGAAATGGTTATATCTAGCATGTACGTAATATGCTGTAATGCTGGGAGGCTGGTGCCACATCTGAGAACATTTCAGGATAATACCATGTGCAAACATTTCTCAGCACATGAATTTATTTGTGCAGTATCACTATTTTTTCTGCATTTCTCTTTTTAGCCTTAATACACCTTTACATCCATATTTATACATATACATACATATATATATATATATATATATATACACATATATATATATACACATATATATATATACACACACACACACACACACACTATACTATACTAAACTCATTCTTACACTTAGTTTTCCAAAATCTTGTAAAGGCACAAAACATAAACAGTATAAGTATAGTTGATTATTTAAAAGCATTTTTATTTTTGACATTTAGAAACAAGACATATCTCCAGCTCTCAAGGCCTTCTATGAGGTAAATATAATCTGACTAGGAAATAAAAACAAACCTCAAAAGACAAAAATGTCTTGTATTCTACAGATTTGGTGGATTTACAGAAAATGAAAACAATCCAAGACTTCTCTCCTTCCCCGCCAAGTTTCAAAGATGAAGGAAAAAGGAAGGAGATGAAAGCAATTACTTCAATTGGAAATTTGAACTCTCTTGTTTATGTCTTGATGCCTTGAGGTCCAAAATAGTGTTCAATTGCTATTAATGCCAAATTAAAAGAAACAGTAAGAAACTCAATAATAACTTTGCTGCATAATTAAATTGGGTTCACAAATGCTGGTGAAATCATATGATAAGAATATTTAATGATGGTGTCTTTGTTCTTTGCAGGAATATTGCTTCTCAAATAGTGAGTACAAACATAGTTATCCAGACTCCTCAAACAACTCTCTGTGGATACAAGCATGAAGAATGTGCTTAGGTATTTAGTGGAGGTGCCACTGCATGTTTGTTAAAACATCTGCATCTCAGAAAATTTTCACTTGCCCTCAAGTTAACACTTATACAAAGACAAACTGTACCATAAACTTGTTAAGACAGTATGAGAAAGAAGAAATTGTGTGCCAGTATAAACATAATCATATAGCAGAGCAGTTCTTAAATGTTTATCAAAGAAACAGCTGTCCTGCAATAGCGAGTCTAACAAATTGAGAATTTTTAAAAAATGTGGAAGCAGCAGCACAATATGAGATTAATCCAGCATTGGGTTTTCTTTATTATTTTGAATGACAGAAGATAAACACAAGAAAAAGCTTTTATAAACACTGGGAATGAAATCTCGATCCAACTGAAATCAGTAGGAGTTATGCTATTGACATCAATGGACCTAGGTTCTCACCCAGATAGTTAACATTTCTAAAGTCTAAGAATCTATTTCTGATTGCACTTAACAGAGTTACACAGATGTGGAATTAGGTAAACAAGATGCAAATCTGGCCCAAAGTATTTTATGTTCCATATGTTCAGGCACAAAAGTGTCTGTTACACTTATATATTCAAGTTGCCTCCTGAGAACCATGTAATTCATAAACAGTTTCTTGATGTGAATTTCCCATGGGAAATCAACACTTTATTCTGACCCTGTACCATTCTATTTATTCTACAGACCTTTCTAGACTCCCGTTTGTAATGGAAAAGTCCAATAACGTTTAGTTTTTATCCCCCTCTTGAATCTCTCTATAAAATGTAGTACTGATGCAAAACATAAACCTTAAAAAGTCTATACTATACAAAGATTAAATAAGTCTGTATAGTTCCAAGTAAGAAGCACAGCAGATTCACGGCTGGACACAACTTACTGGAACATATTTGTATTTGGTGTTTACATCTTCAGAAGTAGTCTGGCAACTACAAATAGTATATTTTTACTTATTTTAAAAAAAGAAAGAAAAAGATGGGAATAGTATATTGTTGTCTTGCACATTTTCAGGGGATGAAATGGGGGAGAGGAATTACTTTAAGAATGGATACTTATATTTGTAAGAATTTCATAACTAATCCTTTATCACTATATTCATATTGGCAAAACATTCCAAATTATACGAGTTTAGAAACATTGTGTGGGCTTGTAGGGATTTGGCAATTCTTCTCCCATCTTTCATCATGCTGCCAGAATTTTCAGTTACTGTTGAATGTGTTCATTAATGCAGGACTTTCAAGGATTAACTCTGTGCATTAGTGAAACCCCTCACTTTAACTCACCCCCTCCCCCTCAGCCTCATAGTGAATATGCTTAATGATACTGAGGTCTGACACAGTTCCAAAGAGCATGTGAACACAGATCCCAGGCTGAAACAGAAGAGAGGGTAGAAACCGGTCTGCAACTATCCCAGAAATTAATCTCTGTCTGCAAGTAAAAGTGAATGAATAAAGTTAAAATATTACACGACAGTTTCACATGGCAATTAAAATTGTATACTTTGTGTTTGATTGATCTAATAAGGAAACTATGACTACATTATTTAATCCATAATAAAAGTAGGTAACTAGCCAATGTGAATACACAGACAAGCATGACACAGAGTATGTGTACACTGCAATCAGAGGTGTGACTGCAGCCCCTGTAGGCATACCCACGTTAGCTTTAATTTAGCTAGCATGGCTAAAACTAGCAATGAAGATGTTGTGGTGCAGGTTTCAATGTGGGTTGTACAAGCCTACCCAGGACCCTGGGTTCATACTCAAGATTAATACCAGTATAGAATGATCTAGACATTAATGGAGCTGTAAAGCAGTAGTGAGACGTTCTCAGGCACTATGGTAATGAGGGTGGCAAAAATACCTAAATAAACAGGCTAAGATAGGACACATTTAAAAATTGTTAACTTAGGGTCGGATTTATACTTTTGTCTTAACTTTGTTTGAGGTAGGTTTGAGTGGTACAAAACGCTGGAACATAGTGGCGATGATTCTGGTCCAAAGTGTTCATGCAATGGACAGATTTTTGTTAATAATGAGATATTTCTTTTCCTAAAAGTTGCCAAACAGGTTTGTCCTTGTGGCAGAAGAGACTAGAAGAAAGTCTATAAAGCACAGGCATATACTTACAGCAGAGGGCTTTCTGCAGTCTTCGAAGTTTCATGGCAGTTCTGTAAGCCGAGAATCTGACATTGTTCAGGTCAGCTACAAGGGGAAAGTTAAAGAAAAAATCACTGATTCACCAGAAAAGCATATGGATTCAAAGACCAGCTAACATATCAGGTTATAAATTTAAATCAAGAAAATATCCGCTGGTTTATGTGTGAAAATTACAGGTGTGTGTGTGGGGGGTGGGAATCTGTTAAAAATTAGTTTTCTAATGCAATAATCAATATGATCAATAATTATCAATACTCATTTAGAAAACAAGTAAAACAGTCATTTAACAGAGTACTGTCTTGCTCTAGATGCAATATTTTGAATTCCATGGCCCCTAAAACATCATCATAATCAAAAACGGCATTTCATGTTATTGTAAAGATACCATATCTTCTTAGGTTGTGACCAATTTAAGAGAGTTAAGAATCTTTAACTCCTCCCTCTCTGCTTAATATATGCCCTGTTAGGGCAGCTGAAAGAGATTCCTGCACAGATAAAACTGATAGGCTACTGCTAGGCTCTGCACAGGGGACCTAAGCAACAGGATACAATCCAGTTTTGTAACATACTGAAGTTAGTCAGTTTCACTTAGTGCTGTGTTTAATAAAGTGTAGGCCATGCTCCAAGATCCAAAAGATTCTGTACAAGTCTACTCCTCCTTAGATTTATCCAGAGAGGTAGCTTTTCAGGTGCTCTTTTGAAGTTGTAATGAGCTGACTGGCTCCTACTATTCAGAGGCAGACAGGAATGAGAGTGGCCAAGAAACATATTGTTTAACAAGGCTGTAACAATGCTGTTATTCCAGCTCTATCATTTAAAGATACAGCCTCATGGTTGACAAAACCAAAAATATTTGTCATTTCCTACTAAACCTGAACAAAGTTGAAAAACTATTTCTAAAATTAGGACAACACAGATAAAATCTCTGCTTCTCAGCTGGGCTACAGACCAAATCAGTTACAATCATTAGTTAAACCTCTCAGCTACTTGTGATATTGGCAAGGGCTATACAAGGATGATTCAACAGTGACATACAGCTATCTTTGGGGGGAAGCACAACAGTTATTTAACAGCACAAGGAAGTTTGGGACAGGAAGTGAATAATACCATGTAAAACCAAAGGGGCAATATTAGGCAGACAGAATACAATCACCAAATTGGAAGAAACCTGTGTTAATACCCTAACTCTTAGGAAAATTGCCATGGAATTATTAATGATCAGATAGCAGTCTTTTGATTCATTTCCTACATAACTACCACCAGTGGCAGTGCAACAGACCATTGCGAAATGGAAACAGCAATATAGACTGAAGGATAGAAACCCTTTCTATCTAATCCTGGCTCTGATCCGATTTGCTGCGTGGTCTTGGGTAAATCACTTAATTTCTCAAATCCACCATTTTAATTACAGAAGTTTGAGATCTCGACAGAGTCGTAACAAGGGAAAGGTGAGTGAGGCACTTGCCTCAGGCGCACAAAGCCTAGGGGCACAGAAAGCAGAGGAGGGGGGGGAGAAAAGAAGAAAAAAAAAGCCGTGATCGATGTCACTTCGGCAGCAGCTCTACCGTGGCCACTTCATTCATTCTTCAGCAGCAATTCGGCAGCAGGCCCTTCCCTCCGAGAGGCACCGAGGGACCCACCATCGAATTGCCGCAGAAGAGCCGGCCCTGGGGGCGGGCGCAATTTTATAGTCTTGCCTCAAGACCTAGTTACGGCTCTGAATCTGGATGCAAATATGTGCACACTATGTGACTGTGATGGCGAGCAAAGGTATTTAACAGGTTAACTGCAGCTGCAATCCTGGTAAATCTATCAGCTAACCTAAGTGTGCTACAGCACTCACATTCTTTGTGCAGGCAAAAGGGGCCTACCCTTTTTCAAGATGATGCCCTCAATCTCAATTTCCCCACAGAGACATCATGAGGCCTAATAAGTTAATGTTGGTAAAGTGCTTTGAAGGTGCAAACTGATACATACGTGCAAAGAGTTACTCCCAAAGTGGAATCTCAGGCCTTGGCTACACTTGCAAGTTGCAGCACTGGTGAGGGGGTTACAGCGCTGCAACTTACTCGGTGTCCACACTTACAAAGCTCAGCCAGCGCTGCAACTCCCTGGCTGCAGCGCTGGCTGTACTCCTGGTCTGCTACGGGTGTAGCGAATCCAGCGCTGGTGATGCAGCGCTGCTCATCAGGTGTGGACACTCACCAGCGCTGTTATTGGCCTCCAGGGTATTAAGAGGTATCCCAGAATTCCTGTCTACAACAAACCGGAAGGTACTCCCCGGAGCTACCAAACACAGCTGCTCTTTGCTCCAGCGAGCGAGCCGAGCCGAGGCTTTGGAATGTTCACAGCTGTTTGCTTGAG
>NC_133769.1:220484350-220521122 GCF_003597395.2 Chelonoidis abingdonii | reverse complement strand
CGCTGCAAATGTGGACACACTGCAGCGCTGGCCGCTGTCAGTGTGGACACACTGCAGCGCTGGCCCTACACAGCTGTACGACCACAGCTGTAACTACCAGCGCTGCAAAAATGTAAGTGTCGCCACTTTAGAATGCTACATATGTTTGAGTACCAAAGGGGATATCCCAATTAGATAATATATTTTCAGTAAAGCTATTTTGTGAGAGTATTTTGAGCTTTGCTTATTTGATAGATAGTATCTAACTTCTATTTAGGTATGTAAAATGCTCTACCCAAAGCATCTTGCCTTGTAGAGGAAATTGGCAGCTTTCATCATTGTGTATTTGCTGATTTCCTTCTCTCTACACAATTCCGTGCACCTTTCTAATGGCACCTCTCTAATGTATTGTTCTTGCCAACTCTAACTCATTATAATACTGACAGGTCCATAAACCTTTACGTAGTTTGGAATCAACTGTGTATTTAAACAAAGTAATTTAATCTGTCTTGAAGGCAAATTAATAATGTACTCCTTTGCTATGGTACTGAGACTTTAATTTCACTTTGTACACTTGTTGGAAGACTGCACTTCTATTCTGAAAAAAACACCTTGAAATTTTAGGACAAGAAGGGGCAAACGTTCTTTGTTAGAAGTAAGATGGCGAAGAGTGAGTAGTGTGGAGGGTGACAAAAACAAGGTTTTGGCTAGCATTTGACCAGTCAATAAATGCCAGTTGCACGGGATGATGAAGTTTCTCTGCTTCTGATTTACATTTTATATACACATTGCAGTCCTACTGCTGAGGAGTCTATGAAGTCATCTGTGTTTTCCATCCATTTTTCTGCAAACACAATACACACTGTATTTCCATTCACCACAAGAGATGCTGCTTGCTGAGCATCTGAATCTACAAAGCATAAAATACAGAAATGGAATACAAATGGTGGTGGTGCAGGGAGAAGCTGTAAACTCTGGAAGGAAGTCAGCTGAACTGGAAAGAACAGTAGTTATTTTGTATCGATATATCAATGTATGGTGCTGTGAAACCTTGTAAACCTATTGCTCTGATCTTAACATATCTATCGCCTCTATTCTCTTAGTGGAGTGTCATTTAGAAATTAACGAATAACTGATTTTTCAATTCGCTGGCAGTTCCAAAAAACAAGGGGAAATGGATTTGAGTTGAACCGAAATTTCAAAATATTTAGGTGAACTGAAAAAGGTTGACAAAAAATTGTTTTTAGTCACTTGAAATGTTTCCCCTTCCTCCCAGGAACTTTTTAAAAATAAAAGCAAAGCAGCAGCAAGAGGACTCTGATATTGCAGGAGGGTGCCTCATAAGCAGGGTTATGAAATATTTTAATATAAGTGTCTCAGTCTTTCCTGTTGAAGATGTTCCACTGTGTCTAAATAATTAAATAATTATTGGAGCAGCAATGAACTTGAGTAAACATGCCTGTCCTATGAGTGCGCTAACCACTCGGCTAGAGAGGCACTCTCATTCTGTGCTAATCACTATTCAAGTATTTTATGCACCACAGAATAGCTCAACAAGAGAGACTGTTAGAACCCCATGCTAGAATAGCCCATAGACTAGCAGCTAAAACACTCTCCTCTAGCATAGGGGACCCTTCTCAAATCCCTTCACCACAACAGGCAGAGAGGAGAATTGAGCTGTGGTCTCCCATAGTCCATGTGAGCACCCTAACCACTAAGCTAAAGGTTATAAGGGAGTCACTGCCACCGCCACCACTACCAGCCTCCTGTTCAATGTCTTGCCTTGTTAATATTGAGTGGGCTATAATATGGAGCTGGAGAACGCTTGATGGTAACAGCCAGGCACTTAGTTTTATCTGAATTCATAACCAGACCAGCATATACTGCTTGCCCAACCAGACTGGTTATCAGCTGCAGCAATTCACCAAAGCCAACAAGACCAAGCTATCTGCATATTCAAGATCTGAAAGCAGAATGGCATTCAGCTCAATGCTCAGACAACTATGCCCAAAAGAAAAAAAAAAACAGCTGCTATTCAAACAACAAAAGGTTAGGTGGCACTTTACAACTGGAGGACTAGAGTTCAAATTCCAAGTTAGATCATAGGAGAAAAGGTGTTGTTCCTTTGAGATGATGTGTTTGTTGCTTCTTGCATAACAAAGGTAGATAGATCTGTCAGCAGAAACCTGCATCTATGGATCAGCTTGGCAGCTTTCTCCAGACGTGTTGGGCCCTATTCAGAGGCTACAGTGTACCATACAGCTCCTCTTTCTTTATCATAGTCTTTATCTCTCAGAGAAAGTGAAAAATTAGCAGCGATTTTCTTTTATCTTCTATCCTTTCTCTACCTTCTTTCTCTTCTCTTTTGGAGAAATTCCTGTAGCTGTTTTTCCTTGCTTGGAGCTTTGCTGCAGCTGGTGAATCACTGCATAGAGGAATAGCCAGTTTAACAATGCTCCAAGCTTGAAAAGAAGAAAGTCAGGGGAGCAGTCGTACCTCTTTAAATAGCTTCAGCACTGGTACCAGTGGAAGTAACTGACAGCAGACATAGTAAGGCAACAAAGCATACTCTTCAGCTGGTGGTTAACTCAAGCAGTGTACTGTGTGTATGGAGAAGGGAACTGGAGCAGCAATCTACCAAGAGATGACTAAGAGGGGACGTGATAGAGATCTATAAAATTGTGACTGGTGTGGAGAATATGAATAAGACAGAACTAGGAGTCACCCAATGAAATTAATAGGCAGCAGGTTTAAAACAAACAAAAGGAAGTATTTCTTTACACAACAGTCAACCTGTAGAACTTGTTGCTGAGGATGGTGTGAAGGCCATAAGTGGCTTCAAAAAAGAATTAGATAAGTTCATGGAGGACAGGCCCATCAATAGCCTTAAGCCAAGATGGTCAAGGATGCAACCCTGTGCTGTGGATGTCCCTACCCTCTGTTTCCCAGAAGCTGGGAATAGGTGATTGCCTGTTCTGTTTATTCCCTCTGAAACATCTGATACTGGCTATTGTCAGAAGATAGAATGCCGGGCTTGATGGACCATTGGTCTGACCCAGTATGGCCATTCTTATGTTCAAGGCGGTAAGATCATCGCTAACACAAATAAATACACTTCTAAGGGCATGTCAGAACAGTCTTCTTAGGGCTAGTCTACACTCGCAGTACTTTAACATGGTTTGTATGGTCGCGGGGGGGTAGCCCATGAGGGGCGTAGCTTCCAGCACTGGTGCACTGTCTACACTGGCACTTTACTGCGCTGACACGGGCTGTGCTCAGGGGGGGGGGTGTTTTTTCACACCCTGACCAAGGAAGTTGCAACGCTGTAAACTGTCAGTGTAGACAAGTCCTTACCCTACGGGCAAGTCTTCCTACTCAGAAAAAAGGGCCAGACACTGTCATCTAGCCGAGTATGGATCATCCACAGCTCTTGTCCTCTTCCTATGATTCTCCCTATGATTTTTGTCATAAAGGATAAAAGCCTTTTCACCCAAAGAGTCACCTCCTGACTTCTTTTACCTGAAAACAGATAGGAAAACTAAGGAGGCAAGTATAAAACAAAAAACAAACAACAACAACAAAATACATTGAATCATGGGTGCCTAGAGGCTGAACAAGGCTAAACGCAAAAGAAATGGACTCTGACTACTCCAATGATATATCATCAGATTCCTTATCTCTCAAGAGGGTAACTTTGAGACTCCAGGCGATCCTAAAAGTGAAAAACAGTTACTTGAGAACATTTCTTCTCCAAGTATACTGCAACACTGGTGACAAGGGTTACCTAGTCTCTTGGAATGAGGCAGACTAAGGAAAAGAACATACAGGAATCACTTAAAAGCATATTTTCATCCAAGAGGAAAAAGGAAAGAGGATTCGCTGTCCATACATCCAGAAACAACATTTTCAGTTCAGAGGAGGATAAACCTTTTCGAAGGAAGATGTGTTCATAGCATGACTATGTTACAGAAGCATAGGTGGTAACTCTGTGGGTGCTCTGGGGCTGGAGTACTCATGGAAAAAAAATGGTGGGTGCTCAGCAACCACCCACTGATCACCTTCTCCCCCTCCCCCTCGTGTCTCCTGCTCACCACTGATCAGCTGTTTGGCAGCAGGTAGGAGGTGCTAGGGGGAGAGGGCAGAGCAGGGCAGGAAGAGGCAGAGAGGGGTGGAGCCTCAGGAAGGGGGCTCTGTAATCCTTGCAAGTTTCCACCTCAGCTTTACTGTTCAGCTGAAGCTTTCCCTTGCCTAGTTAAAAGATTCAAGAAGCTGTTGACGAAGGTTAAATGATCCCTGACAAATATTACCTACTACTTCAATAGCTTCTTCCTGTGCTACACACTATCACAGGTACCATAAGATTCTCCATCAGCTCCATGACAACTAATGCAGTAGCCAGATTCTCAGATCAAATGTCTTCCTCCAGGTTCAGTAATGGACTACAAGTTATGCAATAAGAATTGATGTTCCTTTCATACATAAAAAACTTTGATTAAAGGGATTCCAGATCCTTTAGAAGAAGATATGAACAACACAAATATCAGATAAGGAAGACCTTCTCAGTACCCTAAAGCATCAAGCTATATGCTAGTGACCAAGAACTACTACCCAATTAGTGGATATCCTATGTGGGAAAGAGTATGACCCTTTAGAGGGTCCTTGGAATTACAAAATATGCAGTTAAATTAGAAAAATTTAGAATAAATTCATCTTATTTTTCTCTGCCGCTAATATTTTCAGTTTCTTGTACTGAAAACGCGCAAATGATTTGTACAAATTGCCATATGATAAGCTGGAGCTTTTGATACTCAGTGAAGTGGAGGTAATGGTATGGAAGTATGGAATAAACACATAAAATAGATGTTTTTGATAAAATAATCTTGAGTGAAACAGCTAAATATTAAAATGTAAATGATTATCATTAGGTTTTGGAATTAATACCCTATTGAGATGAGTGGGAATGTCCACGCCTCCTTTGGAGTTAACTGTTTCTGGCTTTACCTTTGCAACCATAAAGGTTAGAAATAAAAATTTTTTAAAACAAAAGCTTAGATTCTGTAGCACAATTCTGCTACAACCTCCATTGCAGCAGTCATAAAACACATGGGAATCAATCTCTAACTTGAAAAAGTTGAGTTGCACTACCAACCACATCTTCAATGCGTTTGCAATCTTGTTGCTTCTACTGTAACTTTACAACTGCAACAACATACAACAGCATGAGTTTGAGTGAATCCTTTTGGAAGTGGACGGTCAGCTGAAGTATTTTATTTGCAATGTGTCTAGCATTGAAAATTTGAGCCACCTGCCTGAATTAACAGTAACATAACAATTCACGCCTGGTGAAGTGGGTATTCACCCACAAAAGCTTATGCTCCAATACATCTGTTAGGCCATGTCTATACTACGGGATAATATTGAATTAGCTAAAAATCGGTTTTATAAAACTGATATTATAAATTCGATTTTATGTGGCTACACTAGGCACAGTAATTCGGCATTGTGCGTCCATGGTCCGAGGTTAACGTCGATTTCTGAAGCGTTGCATTGTGGGTAGCTCTTCCGTAGCTATCCCACAGTTCCCGCAGTCTCCCCCGCCCCTTGGAATTCTGGGTTGAATCATTATTGTCACGGGTGGTTTTGGGTAAATGTTGTCAGTCATTCCTTCCTCCGGGAAAACATCAGCTGACAATCCTTTCCAAGACTTCCGCGCGAGCCATTATTCTGGATTGCCCTGGAGACCCATAGCAACGGCAACCAAGGCCCGCATTCAGCGTTTTTTTTGCGCCAGACGATGTACTGGATGCCGCGGCACAGAGAGGCGATAGCTCCACACGCGCATAACAAGATAGCTATCACAATTGCTTTGGCACGATAGCAGAGATGGTTACAACGTTGTGCATGTACCGATACTGCCAAGAGTAAACTGGCAATGACGACGGTTACTTCCCCCTGTACCGGTCTCTGTATATGATGCACCGGCTGAAATCGGGCCCGGGGGCGCAACGCAACAAGACAAAAGGGGGATTGACTCCCCGAGTCAATCCCTCTTATGGTTTTAAAATAGAGTCAGTCCTGCCTAGAATAAGGGGCAAGTGTAATTGATGACAGTGTATCAGAAAGAGCACAGCTCTACGTGTCAGTATTCAAGCGAGGTGCCTCCTGCAAACAACCTCCCACCTAGTAGGTTGCTTCCGCCGTTTTCCCCCGGATATCCACACCCGGATATCAATTTGACCAGACGTTTTTCAGCCTGGCCGGTGTCCACCCACCTTAACGCCCTCGTCCGTGGCCCAAGTTCTGCAAGCAGGTCATTAGGTCATGAAGGCAATAAAAGAATGAGCGCAATAAGAACGAACAGACTATTGTGACCATAGTACCCAGAATATATCGCAGGGAGGGGAAGGGAGGGAGGGCCGTCCAGGCTTTCGCCAGGATCGGGCGCGAACTCTAGAATAGTCGAAACTGGTACAGGAGGCACTTAATGGTGGGACAGATGTGGAGGGAAAGAGCAGCACAGGCCAGGCCTGCCTGCTATGACAGATCGTAGGTAGTACCAGAAACTTTAGGTCTTTACAAAAACGAGGGGACAAGGGCAGGGACCGTGATCTGAACGCTCCCAAGCCCACGACTTGCTTATGATGCAAGCATTCTTGGTTACTAAGTCCGTTGCAACTGATCCGGGGATCCTCAGTCCGGACGTGGACCGAGCGAACTTCTTATACCCATTTCCTGTGTATCTTTAGGCTCAAAACAATTTCCACGCCATTCAGTGTTCCAAGCAGGCCCCCAATACTTCAAACGTTAAAAAGCATCCTGGAACACATCAGGGTTCATTGAGACAAGTTACGTCCTATTGCACCCATCTACCACCGGGGAGGGGAGAGAAAGTGGATACTGCTCTTATACTGCAGCAGCATCGCGTCTACCAGGCAGCCATGTCGGGTACACACCACGGTGACACTGAAAGAATGTCAAGAAAATCTATATTCTCTTCCCTTTATCTTTCATAGTGGTGGGGGGGGAGGAAGAAACTGAGCGAGGCCTATCCCCGCGATACACACGCGCAGACCACTGTGTTTGAACCTACAGACATTGGGAAGCTCAGCAAAGAATGCATAATACTTTTCAGAGATCGCGCCTGGTGGACATGTGGGATAGTCTGGAGTGCCTCCAGTACCCCTCGGCCTCCCTCCATGAGCGTCCATTTGATTCTTTGGTTTCTTTTCCGTTACACTTGTCATGGCCAGCGCTGTGTAGGCCTGGGATTTTTTTCAAAACGCTCCGGCCAATTTCGTCGTCCTGTAACGGATGCCTCTGATACAACGATTTGTCCTCCCATACAAGCGATCCAGCATCGAGTGATCTCCTGTACGGTCCATGCTGGAGCTCTTTTTGTATTTGGGACGGCATCCGCCACCCGTGCCTGATGCAGAAGCTCCACCGCTGGGCAAAACAGGAAAATGGTAACTCTCAAAGAAGTTCGCCTGGGGCTTTTCTGTTTACCTGCCTGCTGCAATCCCGAGTTCAGACTTGCTGTCCCAGAGCGGTCCAGTGGTGCACTGTGGAATAACCGCCCGGAAGGCCATAACATTCGATTTCCATCCCACTAAACTGTAATCCGATATTTAATATCGAAGAATTTAGCGCTACTCCTCTCGTCGGGGAGGAGTACAGAAATCGATTTAAAGAGCCCTTTATATTGATATAAAGGGCGTTGTAGTGTGGACGGGTACAGCGTTAAATCGATTTAACGCTCTTTAAAATCGATTTAAACGCGTAGTGTAGACCAGGCCTCAGTCTTTAAGGTGCCACAGGACTCTTTGTTGCTTTTTACAGATCCAGAGTAATACAGCTATCCCTCTGATACAGTAATATAACAGCATTAAGTCACAGCCTAAGAAAGGCAGAAATTGGCCTCTCAGAAAAACTATTAAAAATCCATTTTTTCAAGTTTAACTCCAGTTTTCATATATGGATTTGAGGGAGAGTGGGAAAATTTTTTTGGTTCAACAGTAAAACTAGATTCCTTACATACATATACCTTACTGTATGGAGCAGTAAGCAAAGAAAAACCATGTAATTTTTTTAAAAAGATGAATGATAAAGAATAATTCCAACAACAGATGAAATGTCTGATAGGGAGGAATATTTCATATCTATGGTCTGGACACTATATCCTAGTGAAATGTTACCTAACTGTTTTTCAAAGTCTTTCTTGAAAAGATCAGCCATTCAACAGTTGCCCCAGCTGTTAAAGAGAGCGCTGAATGACTGGGACATTTCATTCAATAATGTACTGTCCTCTGACACAGACTGAGCTGCCTATATGATTAAATGTTTCTGGGATGGTCCAAGCGCTCTCCTGCCAAATGCTGCTCATATAACACGCTTGGCAGACATTAAAAAATATCTAATTAGAGAGTAACTCAGGAAGCCATTTCAACTTGGGAACTACGGTGTTCTTTAGTTTAAAAGAATGTATATATTTTAAGTTGGTCACAGTCAAGCTCATCAACACAATGCAAGTATCCTTCCTGAAGGACAACAAAACATTACAGTGGCATGTGATCCTGCGGGTACTCAGTGAAATTCCCAGTCCTTGACTATTATGTAAAAGAAAACGAAGCAGGAATTTAAATGCTTCAGGTGATAATTAATAAATGGAACAAGTTAGCAATTAACTTGTTTTAGTGCAGAAACTAAGTTCCACGCTATCAGATCCTCAAACATGACCTGCACTGGTAAACATCAATTGTTTCACCTTCCCTGCCCCTTTTTGAGGGTGGGAGAAGGAAAAAAAGAACCACATTTAAAAAACTGGAAGTCTTGTACAATGCCTATGACCTTCTCAAAAAGCTGTGCATAAATACCACGCACTATTTAGGCTACCTTGATGAAAGAGATGTCAATATTTTCTCTAACAATTCCTAGCTACCAGAATTTAGAACTGTTTGTATTATATTACAATCTCACTACCAGCTAATCAACATCCAGGCTTCACTAGACTGTTAAAATGTTTTTGTTTTGTTAAAGTTTGGTCTCACATAGCCTTCAAAATAGTGGGGATTGCCAGAGCAGCTGGTAAAGTTAGGCTAAGTCACACACCTTACATTGTATGGCGGGTCATGAATGCTCACGAAATTGGGAGCTGAGATGCAGGAGGGGGTAAGAACTCTGGCTGGGGTGCGGGCTCTGGGGTGGGGCCAGAAATGAGGAGGAGGCAGTGTGTGGGGCCTCCTGGCTGCCCCTGCATGTAGGAGCCGGAGGAGGGACATGCTGCTGCTTCTGGGAGCCACGCGGCATAGGACAAGCCCTTGTCCCCACTCCCTGGCTGGAGCGCCGGAGCAGGGCAAGCCCTGGACCCCAGTTCATGACAGGAGCTTGAGGGCCAGATTAAAATGTCTAGTCACAGCAGCAAATTCCTTTAAGTGTAGATGGGCATTTCCCATGGTCCATTGTCAGTTAAATGTTCTTTTGATGGTCCACTCAATTTGAACAGTCCCTCCAAGACGTGCTGGCTAGCTACCTTGTGGGCATTACCCCAGGAGCAAACATTTGAAATCCAGGTATAGAGCCAATATTCATAATTTCAAATAGACAAATGATACATGCATACAGATAGCATAATCATAAAGTTTTCATAGCTATCTTATATGCCATATTTTGTACAAGATTCGTTGCAAATATATAATAGTGATTGCACAAATTATCTATATTGTCAAATTTCTGGAGGGCCATATGCGGTCCCAGGCCATAGTTTGCCCACCCTGAGCTAGTGCTTTGGGATCAGAAGAACCTTTCATTTGATGAGACTGGTTGTAAAGAACCACTCATCTCTGAATCCAGTGTTTCTGGAATGCCCAAGGAAACTGCTTTTATGACTTCTTGTTACCCAATGTGGTCCAACAGGAGTTTACTTTTGTGGATGTTTTGGTATATCTTATGGAAGAATAATCACCAGTTTTGGGATGTGTTTGCCCTATTTCTCAGCAGTTTGTCCTGAATTTGGCACCCTCAGCTGTTACCCACTGAGGCACGGTTACAGTAGGATACAGCCAGAGATCCACTTGGAGATTCTCTGAGAGGATATAGATTTCCCTCATGACAACGAAGGTTTCCACTTTCCACTATGACAATGAAGAGTCTAAGTGACTTTCTGATCTGTTTTGTTCTCTGCAGGTAAAATGCCAATGCTCATCTCAGGTTGAGGGAAATGAAGTCTCTTTTCCTTGCTAAAGGCATGGGGCTTTGGGAAAAACACAGGTAAGTGAACTAACTGGTTTATGTAAAATTCTGAAAGTATCTTAGGGATGAATTTGGGGTGTAGTCATAGCAAGACTTTGTCCGTCTGGAATACTGCCTTTGGTGGATTGGCCATTGTGCCCTCAGGTTCACCCTCCATTCTGGCTGAAATGACAGCAACAAGGAAAAGTGAGACATTGAACGTGTAGCCAGCAACTCAACGAGAAGTGTAGTGAGCATCAAAAGTACTAAATTAAGATCCCAGTGAGGGGCTGGTTTTGTTACTGGTGGAAAGGTTCTTACACCAAGCCCTTTAGGAACCTGGTCATTACTGGGTGGGATAATGATAAAATACTTGTCTGTTGGCAGATGAGACATGAACCTATAGCGAGCTGAGGGAGAGGCCAGTCATCTTGAGATAGTCCAAAATAGAGGGAATATTTGCTGTCTCTGGTGACATATAGTTTTGCTGGATCCAGACAGAGAAGTTTTCCACTTGGCTAGGTAACATTTCCTAGTGGATTCCTTTCTGATATTAAGAATAACTTGCTCATCTTCCAAGCAACAATGTTCTAGGTTTGACACTCATCCAAATACCAAGCTGTGAGATGAAGAGAATCTAGGTTGGGATGCTTGACCTTGCATTCTCCTGAGTCAAAAGATCCAGGAAGGACTGAATGCTGACAGCTGAAGGGGTTGACGTTTGTAGAAGGCTTGGGAACTAATGGGGCATTTGGGAGGTCAGAGAATCTGAGCCCCACCTCCAAGATTTCCACGATTCCACTCACTCTGTGTCTCATGGCAAAAGACCAAGGCCAGAACCTCAGAGATACATCATCAGAACCCCCCATGCAGGTGGAGTCGAATGCTGTGGAGAACATTAATGAGTTCATCTACCTAGGCTGCAAGCAGAGTAAAAACAGTCACATCAATGGAATAATTGATTTTCACCTCCTGAGCATTCCATCGAAAGTGCCTTTTGGCTGGGGATGAGGCTGGGTAGCTACAGCTGAAGTGGAAGGAATGCAGCTTGTAAGAGCACTACTGGTAGAAAGGTTGTGGTAAAGGCCTCAGTTTGTAAGGCTGCTAACTGTATTTCCTCTTTGGAGACAGAGTACTCAGGGAGCACAGGATTGCCCTAGAGTCTTTTAGTGAGTGCAAAGAGTTGTCCATCTTACGGTTGAGAAGATTAGTCTCATCAAAGGTCAAATCCTCCATGATATTTTGTATCTCCCCGAAGAAAGCAGCCACAATTCCTGGATCATCTATAGCAGTCACCATTGACCTTGATGTCATATTGGCTGCCTCAATCACAGCTTTAAACTAGGTTCTGGCCACTACCTAGCCTTTGTCAATGAGTTCTTAATATTGAGACCTGTCCTCCTGCAGTAATTTGTCCTTCAAGTCCAGGAACTTTGAATCATTCAGAAAATTGAAAACTATTAGGAGAGCATGATAGTTTGATATTCTAAATTAGAGGCTGGTTTATGTAAACACGTTCCTCCCCACAACATTCAAATGTTTGGCTTCCTTATCTGCAGAGATGGCTCTTTGGTGTCACCTGGATCTTTCTGATGCTGTTTGGACAACCAGAGAATTAGTGGCAGAATGGGTGAGCAAGTGCTTTGCTCCTTTTGCTGGAACAAAAGTACAGTTGTTCTGCCCCCTTGAAATACAGGCACATATTGTCAGCATATGCCTTACTGCCCTTGCTGGTTCCAGTATGACTCCATTCACTGAGAGTGCTACTTGGCTAGATCACATGGGCTGTAGGACATTCAGGAACTTGGGAGCTCTTCTGCTTCTCTCTGTAGCAGCTCCTGGAAATGCCTGTGGTCATCTGGAGATGGCAAGGCTGAAGCAACCACCTCATTGGGTGAGGAAGATGATACACATGGTGGTACCAGCAGATCTGGTTCTTCTTCCACAGACTTAGGGTGAAGTTCTGTTGACCTCTTGTGGGGGTGGAGGGTAGTTTAGGTACCATGACCATGGGCCCAATTAAGGCCAGTATAAGGGGGTTGAAAATATGTTGCAGTGATCACCCAGGAATTGGGTACCACCAGTCCTTAGGAGGAGGCTGCTGCTTGAGTGAACGAGGCTGGTTCTTTATCCCCTCTCTGGCCTGACCTCCCTAGGCAGAAGTGAAGGTGATTCCACAAGTATACTGACTCTCCTCATGATGAAAAAGTCAGATCCAGCTCCATCTGCAGTGCCGTCAGTACAGATGATGGAAAGCTATGGCCACTGGATGGAATAGGAGATGGAATTCCTTGCTACTCTTTTTGTTAGAATCTCACCGGTGAGAATTAGTCTCAATAACATGGGAGACTGTAGATTTTGGAGGGTGAAGATATACTCTAGAGCAGTGGTTCTCAAACTGTGAGTCAGGACCCCAAAGTGGGTCATGACCCCATTGTAATGGAGTTGCCAGGGCTGGTGTTAGACTTGCTGAATCCCATAGCTAAAGCCCAAGCCCACCGCCTGAGGCCATAGTCAAAGCTCCAGCTCCACTGTCTGGAGCTGAAGCCCAAGCGCTTCAGCCCTGGGTGACAGGGTTTGGGCTCCCCGACACATCCCCGCCCAGGGTAGTGTGGCTTGGGCTTTGTCCTCCCTGCCCGGGATGGGAGGGCTCGGGCAGGTTCAGGTCTCAATTCCTGGAGTCCTGTAGCAAATTTTGTTGTCAGAAATGGGTCGCAGTGCAATGAAGTTTAGAGCAGGGATTCTCAGAGTGGTGAGAGTCACCAGCACCTCTGTTGCCTTATACGTCTGGAGTCAGTTTTAGTAGCTGGTGATTTCTCTATGGGAATGAGATGGTAGAGTTGATGAATGAATCTCTGACTAAGTGATTTTTGTCAGTCCTGACAGTTCTTGGTTCTTTGGTTCCCAGTGCTACATCTTAGTCAGTACCACAGCTGGTGTGGAGGCTGGTATGGTAGGAGCCTTGCATCGTTTCCTGTACCTTCTGACCAGGAAGCTTGGAGGTTGGGGGGAGGCTATGTTCTTGTAGCATGGACACAAAGACTTGCCCGACTTGGACAGCTGGGGAGGGATCCCTCCTCTTAGATCTAGGAGGGAATCTGGTTTTATGCTTATGAGAGTGTCTCCCACTCTTGTAAGAAGGCCTAGATGAAGGGTCCTCAGCCCTGCTCTTTTCCTGCTCCTGAGTCAAACACTGTGATAGGAGGTGGACTCCTTGATGACGCTGGCCAATTTACAAGGGGTCGGGGGGGGGGGGGGAACCTCTCGAGCCCAGCTCTGGCTGGGGGCCTCAGCACTCCATAAAGGTACTTCTGAAGCCAAATTCCTATGCTTGCTGCAGTTGGCTGGGGAAAGAGCAGCAGATATTGCATTTAAAAGAAAGAGGATCAGCTCTGCACACTGGAGGGTTCCAACTTAGTCAGAAGAAACTGGAGACGTAGTTGCCCCTTATGTCATTGGTGCAGAGCACCAATAGAGCAAGGGCACAGGTGGGAACCAACAGACAATGCCTGCACAAGCATATCCCACAGAGGAACGCACACAGGGATCAGCACTTGAACAACAAGAAAGAGAGAGAGACCTAGGCGCTAACATGAAATGATACAAACAACATGCTAGGTCTCCCCCACTTTGTGCAAAAAATTATAATCACTAGTTTATAGACCCTCATAGCAAATTAATCAGGAATTCAAGGATATGCATGGATACTACCATGATGAGTTCCACAGACATGTCTATAACTAAATAAAAAAGATACTGTCATCTTTGCTGTGGCCAGGTTATTCCAAACTGTGTGGTTATAAAACCTATTCTTGAATGTCAAAGAAGAGAGCTTTCAGAAGGGAAGCATTTGCCCCATAAACTAAACTATTATACTCCTTTTCAAGCATATCCAGGAACAAACAGGTCAGTCCTCCCAGAGGAGAAATAGCATTTACTCTTTCTGCAGCTTTCTCCATCACGAAATCTGACTAGCATGGAAGCTCTTTGAGAATCCCACAAAAAGTCTTATTTTTTTTGAGGGCAAACTAATTAAACTATCCAGATTATAAGAACCTTGATAATGACATCAAAGCATAAACAACATTTCTGAAGCTCTTATTCATTTTTAAAGCTCATATTCAAATCTAATTGGATTTCAAAAGAAAATAAGTTGCTTGATTTTTTATGATGGGCACGTCTTATAAAAATGAGGAGTCCTTTTGGCACCTTGGAGACTAACAAATTTATTCGGGCATAAGCTTTTGTGGGCTAGAACCCACTTCCTCAGATGCATGGAGTGGAAAATACAGGAGCAGATATAAATGCAGATATGGAAATCAATATACCAAATATGAAGAAAATCTGAAGGAAAAATAAGTCTACATGTAAAATTTACTAGTGTAATAAGAGTCCATGCAAATTCTTTGTGGGGGAAAAGGGGAATTCAGGTGAAATCCACCACCCAGTAGCAAGAGCTATGAGTGCCTTTTATCCTCTTGTATCATTTTACCTTGGTGAAACACTAAAAAATCCAAAGAGATAAACAGATGCATATGTCAACATTCCTGATTGCATCCTGCTGCTGCAATTACTGTTTACAGAGACACTAATGTATCTCAAGGAAACTCATACCCTTATTACATGGGAATGTTGAGGAGAGTGATACTAGTGAGCACAACATTAAGACACAACAGGGCACGTTTTACTTGGCCATTATTACAAAGTACAGGTGTATTTTTAGGCATGAGTTTAAAAGGAACAAATGATCTGGCTAGATTCTTGCTGGAAGTATCAAAGAAGACTATGCCAGGCTGGAGAAGACATTCAAGGAAATCGAGGCTCAAGTGATCTTCAGTAGGATTCTGCCTGTTCCTAGAGAAGGGCAACAAAGGTGTGACAAGATTATGATGATCAAGAGATGGCTCAGGCAGTAATACTATAAGGAGGGCTTTGGGATGTATGGCCCCTGGGAGGCATTCATGGACAGAGGACTGTTCTCGGGATGGACTTCACCTGAGTAGAGAGGGAAACAGACTTTTAGGATGCAGGCTGGCACAACTGATTAAGAGAGCTTTAAACTAGGAATTTGGGGGAGATGGTTGGGAGATGTCCAGGTAATCTCCACGCTGGATTTTAACATTGAGAGGGAAGAAAACAAAGTGAAAAAGGATACAGCCGTGGGTAGGAGATTGGACATAAGGAGGAAGGGTAGTGTAGATACCAATCTAATAGGTGATACTGGCAGTAGAATGTCTGTGCCTAATCAGGTAAAGAATGTGAGTGAAGCCAAATAGCAAAAATTAAGATGTTTGTACACAAATGCGAGGAGCCTGGGTAACGAAATGGAGGAACTAGAGATACTGATGCAGAAAGTAACACCGGATATTATAGGGATAACAGAAACATGGTGGAATAGTAGTCATGACTGAAGTACAGGTACTGAAGGCTATATGCCATTTAGGAAAGACAGAAATAAAGGCAAAGGTGGTGGAGTAGCATTGTATATCAATGATGAGGTAGACTGTAAAGAAACAAGAAGTGATGGAATGGATAAGACAGAGTCAGTCTGGGCAAAAATCACATTGGGGAAGAAAGCTACTAGCGCCTCCCCTGGGAAAGTGCTTGGAGTGTACTATAGACCACCGGGATCTGATATGGATATGGAAAGAGACCTCTTTAATGTTTTTAATGAAGTAAACACTAATGGGAATTGTGTGATCATGGGAGACTAACTTCCTAGATACAGACTGGAGGACAAGTGCTAGTAATAGCAATAGGGCTCAGATTTTCCTGGATGCAACAGCTGATGGATTCCTTCACCAAGTAGTTGCTGAACCAACAAGAGGGGATGCCATTTTAGATTTGGTTTTGGGGGGCAGTGAGGAGGTTGTAGGGGACAACCTTAGTTTGAGCAACCATGAGCTAATTCAGTTCAAACTAAATGGAAGGATAAACAAAAATATATCTGGGACTTTTGATTTCAAAAGGGCTAACTTTAAAAGATTAACGAAATTAGTTAGGGAAGTGGATTGGACTGAAGAACTTGTGGATCTAAAGGTGGAGGAGGCCGGGAATTACTTCAAGTCAAAGTTGCAGAAACTATCAGACGTCTGCATCCCAAGAAAGGGGAAAAAAATCATAGGCAGGAGCTGTAGACCAAGCTGGATGAGCAAGCATCTCAGAGAGGTGATTAAGAAAAAGCAGAAAGCCTACAAGGAGTGGAAGATGCGAGGGATCAGCAAGTAAAGCTACCTTATTGAGGTCAGAACATGTAGGGATAAAGTGAGAAAGGCCAAAAACCATGTAGAGTTGAACTTTGCAAAGGGAATTAAAATCAATAGTGAAAGGTTCTATAGCCATATAAATAAGAAGAAAATAAAGAAAGAACAAGTGGGACCGCTAAACACTGAGGATGGAGCAGAGGTTAAGGATAATCCAGGCATGTTGTCATAGCTTCCTACTCAGATTTGAACCTTAGCGTTCATAAACTGAGAAGCTAGCATGAACCCTCTAAGCTTAATTACCAGCTTAGATCTGATATCACTGCCACCAGCGGATTATGACAGGCTTCACTGGGGGGGTAATATTACCACAAGGATATTTTGCGCCCTAGGCGAAACTTCCATCTTGCGCCCCCCGCCTCCCCAAATCACATACATTATACACAATACACGGTCACAGAGAGTAACATGTTATAATTTAGAATTTATGTTTCCGCGCTTTAAGTTTAGCAAATTTAGAAACAAGTTCCTCCAAGTCAATGCTGTGAGCAATGTCATGTTCTAGTGACAAGGTAGATAGCCCAACAAGTCTTTGTTGCAACATTGATGTTCGCATATATGTTTTTTATCAACTTGAGCTTCGAGAAGCTTCGCTCACCACTGGCCACAGAAACCGGGAGAGTCAAGAGGATGCGAAGAGCAATAACTGTGTTAGGGACACTATCTGTCAGCTTATTTTCCCATATGAAGTTCAATACATCTTGCGGTGATGAACTCCTTTGGACTCGTCTTGCAATAGCTTGCAATTCACTGCACAAGTCAAAGGCATCAATATCTTTGGATTCACTATGTTGCAAAGCTTTCTCCAGATTCAAGCAATGTTCCATAATTTGCTTTGGTGTTTTTATTTTGCAAACTGTAAACATCATATATGAAGCCAAATACTGAACTAATTTGCTGCATCAATGTGAATCTTTCTTCAACCGAATGTATTGCTGTGTCAATGACTGCAAAGTAAAAGTTCACTTTGAATTTTTCTTTCGGATCATAAATAGTTTGTCATCTGCTTCATATGTGAACTGCTTCCTCTTCTTTCTAATACGGATTGGATCTGGTTCAAAAAGTGCCGGTACATCCAACTCCTCCGCAAGTTCACCTGCATCTACCAATGTTTTCTCAAAGGCTGGTCACTTTGCGGCCCACAAGAAACTTCTTGGTTTCTCCAAGTTGATTAATGGCATCACATATATCAAATTCTTTTGCTGAAGTTGTTTGCTAGTTATGTTGATCTCAAACAATATGTCATACCCAAAACAAGAGAAACAAGAAACTTGAAACTAGAAATGGTTTTGTAAGAGCCTTTGCGTCAACTCGTGATGTATTGCCAGATGATCCTGTCAGAGTATTGTCTTCATAGATGTCTACCAGAGCATCATAGATGTCACCAATGAAAGCAGGATGGAAAAGCTCCCCCCCAAGAAGACCTAAGACATGATGGCTGGATACATAAACAGACACCTGTCCCTCACAGGCACTACCTCATAACATGCCATTTTGCTCAGGACAGAACATCATAGAGGAATACTATGCATTCAGTGGTCTCTACACTGGCCAAGCAACAGCATGACAACTAACCTAACCAGTCCATCCAACTTTTTTGACTGCTTCTTGGGCACTGGTGAGGGTAGCTGTGCCAGACTGAGCCCGGTGATGGGTGCACTACAAATCTACAAACTGAGGCAAGGTGCTGGGCCTAGAGTTCTGCTGAGACTGCTGTCCTGCACCAAGTGGAGCACAGCCTCCATGAGGAGAGAACTCAAACAAATATCACGCTCCTTCTGCATGATTCCCCCAAGCACTTCTTCAGGCAGCTGCTATGGGGGTCACTCACAGGCTTAGCCCTGCTGTTGCAGGCAAAACACAGCAGCAGGGCTTAAAAGTCAGACAGGGCGCCCAGAGGACTCAGGGGGCCTTGGGCAAAGCAAATCGGGGGCCCCTTCCATAAAACATTTGCAATACTATAGTAACATGTATTAGGAAATGTAAAAAATAACTAGTGAAATACATTCAAAAATTAATTTGTAATAATTTGAAAATAAACTAAATACAATATTTAAAACATTAAAAGCTGTAATGGTATGTATACATTTGCAATTACATAGTGGGCAGTTGCTGGGTGATTGTGATGGTTGGTACCAATGGGCTGGGTGGGGAGCTGGGCTCTGGGTTCAGGGGTGCCCAGCTCACAGGGCTGGGCTCAGGGATGTGGGGAGATAGGGTCAGGGGGGTGTCCAGCTCAGAGGGGCTGGGCTCAGAGCGAGCCAGGGGTTTCCAGGGGGTCAGGGCTGTCAGGGGGGGATGGGGTCAGGGGGTTTCCAGCTCAGAGGGACTGGGCTCAGAGCTGGGGGTCAGGGCTGTGGGGGGGATGGGGTAGGGGGATGGGGTTGGGCTGTGGGGGGGTGGGGTCAGAGGCACTTGCCTGGGGGCACTGGGGCAGCTCAGCTCTGCAGGCTGCTGTTCTCTCCAGCCGTCCAGGCACAAGGGGAGCAGGAGCAGGGACCAGCCAAGGACCAAGGGGGCAGGCACAGGCACCTGAGGCCGACCTGTGGGGAGGCACTTGCTTACCTTGCCCAAGTTAACACAGACTAGAGTCTTTTCGTCTACCCGTCTTTCCTTTCTCCCACAATTCCTGGGGGTCAACTAGAAAAAAAACCAACAGTCTTAAAACAGCAAACTTTAATAAAAAGAAAGAAAGACTAGAATATACAGTTTCTCTGTATCTAGATGGTAATACACAGGGTTTCAACCTATAGAAAATGAAACAAACAATAGGAAAGGAATCAAACAGCCTTATCCAAAACAATACAATTTATAAGTACTTTAAGCCAAAAACATAAGACTCCATCCTGCCAGTATACAAGATGCAAATACTTTGTCTATTTTTCTGTTACTAAACTGGAAACATGAAGATAGAAGGACTGTGAATATGATCTCTCATAGCTGAGAAGGCACGACAGACAATGACCCAAGACCAAGAAACCAAATAATTTCCCTCCTTAAGCTTTGAAAATCAGTTTCCTGATGGTCTCTTGTCAGTGTTTGGTTCCTTTGTTAACACTTTACAGGTAAAGAACATTAACCCGTAGCTATCTGTTTTATGACACATGTCCCAATATCTAACAATACTTTGCTCAGTCTTTTAATGAGGAGCTAACAGAGAATTTGAGGACAAGGGATGAAGAAGGGAGATATGACCACATTCGACGGTAGAAGCCAAACTCGAACAACTTAATGACTAAATCGGAGGCCAGATAACTTCATGCGAGAATATTAAGGAATGGCCCTGAAATCGCAAGCCCATTAGCAAGATTTTTAATGAATCTGTAAACTCAGGGTTGTAGGTATGACTGGAGAATTGCTAATATAGTTTATTTTAGCAAAGGAAAGTGATTCGGATAACTACCTGGCCTGCTGGTTGACATCTGTAGTATGCAAGTCCTGGAAATTTTTGAAAGAGAAAGTGTTTAAGGACATTGGGTCAGTGGTAATTGGGACAAAATACGACATAAGTTTACAAAAGGTAGATCGTGCCAAATTAACCTGATCTCCTTCTTTGAGAAGGGTAACAATTTTAGACAAGGAAACACAGTGGATTATTTTAACGTAAATTTCAGTAATGCAATTGGATGCGGTCCACATGGGGAATAATTAGTTAATTGGAAAAGATGGGATCAATATGAAATTGAAAGGTGAATAAGGAACTGGTTAAGGAGAGACTACAAGGTTATACTGAAAGGTGAACTGTCAGGCTGGAGGGAGGTTACTAGTGGAGTTCTCAGGGATCCGGTTTGGGGCAATCTTATTTAATCTTTTTATACTGACCTTTGGCACTTAAAGTGGGAATGTGCTAACAAGTTGGGATGACACAAAGCTGGCAGGTATTACAAATACGGGAGGACTGGGATTCATCAGGAAGATTCCGATGACTTGTAATTGAAGTCAAAGTAATGGGATAAGTAATAGATGAAAAGTGCAAGGTCATGCATTTGGATTATCAAGAATCTTGTATAAGTTGGGGACGCATCAGATTGGAAGTAACCGAGGAGGAAAGTTGATCAGCGAGATGATATTGAGCCGCAATGTGATATGGTTTGAAAAAAGTAATGTGGTTGGGATGCATCAGGGAGATATTCAGTAGAGATAAGGGGGTATTAGTACCATTATACAAAGCACTGGTGAGACCTTCATCTGAATGCTGTGCACAGTTCTTGGTCTCCCAGTTTAAGAAGCATGAATTCAAACTGGAACAGGTTCGAGAGGGTACTACGATGATTCGAATGAAAAAACCTGTCTTATGAAAGGAGACTCGAGAGCTTGGCTTGTTTAGCCTAACCAAAAGAGGCTGAGGGGGATTGATTGCCTGCTCTCTATAAATATATCAGAGGGATAAATACCAGGGAGGGCGAGGAATTATTTAAGCTCATTACCAATGTGGACATAAGAACAAATGGATATACACTAGCCATCACGAAGTTTAGACTTGAAATTAGACAAAGGTTTCTGACCATCAGAGGAGTGAAGTTCTGGAACAGCCTTCCAAGGGGAGTAGTGGGGGCAAAAGACACATCTGGTTTCAAGACTAAGCCTGATAATTTTATGGAGGGGATGGTATGATGGGATAGCCTAATTTTGGCAATTACTTGATCTTTGACTATTAGAGGTAAATATGCCCTATGGCCTGTGATGAGATGTTAAATGGGGTGGGATCTGAGTTACTACAGAGAATTCTTTCCTGGGTGTCTGGCTGGTGACTCTTGCCCACATGCTCAGGGTTTAGCGGATCATCATATTTGGGGTGGGAAAAGAATTGGCAGGGGCAAATTCTACAGAGGAAGGCAGACTGGCAGAGGCCCTAGGGGTTTTTCGCCTTCCTCTGTAGCATGGGGCAAGGGTCACTTGCTAGAGGATTCTGTGCACCTTGAAGTCTTTAAAGCATGATTTGAGGACTTCAATAGCTCAAACATAGGTTAGAGGGTTGATACAGGAGTGGGTGGGTGAGAGACTGTGGCCTGCATTGTACAGGAGGTCAGACTAGATGATCATAATGGTCCCTTCTGACCTTAAAGTCTATGATTCTATGATCATCCTCAAGAAGACAGGCTGCTTTTAGATGAATGTTGACATTAGAAAGGATAATCTGAGAGAATTTATTCAATGTTTATTTTCTCTCACACTTTGGAAAGCGGGAATTAAACTTCTTGCTTTCTCTGAGACACAGTATATAAATAGGTAACACCTCTACAAGCATGCAAAATTTGATTGCAGTAATGCCCTGGGACTGTTATGATATTGAGAGAGGTGGGGAAAGCTGCATCAGGGAAAATGCAGAAGAGGATTACAATGGTGAAGAAGTGAATTTATTGCAGGGTCACCATTGGAATGGAAAGCAATGACTGGAATACTGGAGAAGGTTTAAATTGGAGATGGTGCAGGCAGTGTCTCCTGTAATATGAATCCGAACAGTGGGACGTGTACCTGAATCAAAACTTTAAACCTTCTGAAGTTCACATATCACTCATTTTTACTACCTTTTTCCATTATAGTATTTGCTTTTGTCATATAGTACATTTACATAACCAGAGGATCAACATGTAGCAGGTAAATTAAGTGATGCAGCTGACGTTATTTTCCCAGCTCCTTACTGATGCTTTAATGTGATTATAGAACAAACAAAAAAGCCATTCAGCAGTGTCAGAGTGCTTATGGCACATGGTAACTTTATATGAAGGGTGAAAAAAATAGCATGTTTAGAGCCAGGAATAGGCACTTAATAGAAACCAAAATAAATAATTGTAAGAAATATCTCTATGGTACAATATGCTAATTGTTTAAATAATAAGACCAACACTACAGTGGAAAGCACTTTTTAAAAACAGTTCAAAAGGAAAAACTTTATAATAAAGACCAACCAATAAGAAAAATATGTAATTTCTTGTTAAAATCCAAAACAAATGTTACAGTTATCACTACACATTCTACTGCTTCAGGACATCAGCCTGAGGGGTCTAGGAAGAAACTTCCCCTAAAGACAGATTATTACGTAATTGCATACTTTGGCCTTCTTTTGCCTTCCTCTGAAGCAGCCACTGTTAGAGACAGGATATTTGACTAGATGGACCAGTGGTCTGATACTTTATGACAATAGCATGTTCTTCTGTTAGTGTGAAATAATCATTTTATTAAATCTAAACTTAAGGTTGCTTGATTTATCTTTATTGTCATAAATACCAAAAACCTGATCAGAACAGAAAATCTTCAGCCATACTAGAAAAATGCTGTGGGAAATTATTTTTGGTACTTGGAATTCAATTCATGGATCAAAGTTCAATTCAGTAATTTCCAGGTGCGTGAACTGGATGAACTGGAGCTGATGGAGGGTGATGGGGGGAATGACACAGAAACCCACTCCCCATTTTACCTAGAAGTCTGCTGTGACTGCAGGGAAAAAGGGAGTAGGAGGAAAGCTAGCTTCTTCTCAGTTGTGGTGTTGTACTTTTTATTTTCTTTAGTCACTGGAAAAAAATAAGCTCTCAGTAATTTGTAAGGATGTAAATCACACAAGAGGATTGCCTCACAAGTTATGATGTACTAGAAGCAATAGAAAAAATGTGCTAACTTTATAGAAAGGCACCCATCTGTCAATATTTTGGATGTACAAAAAGAGTTACATAATTCAGAAAGATTATTCCCTGCAGGCTAGTGGCAGGAATTTGAAAAATGGGAAGGAAGACTCTGACATAGCTGATGGGCTTGGCCTTGCATATTGCATTGCATGTACCTGACTTGTGAAACCATACCTGTTACTGTACTTCTACAAACCCAGATAATCTGCAACAGGACAACTAAAGCTCTTCAGTAAAACTCCCTCATATGAACAAGAAACAAATTTAGAATCGGATGTGGGGGAATAATAGGAACTAACAAGTGTACAATGCAAAATCTGCTTTAATATCATCTTTTCACATAAAATATTACTGAAGTCTGCAAAAGACTTCAAACAACAGATTATTACCAGTTTTGACCTGAGGCAAAGCAGTACACATTAAGAGTTCTGCTCAAGAGTAAATGGGTTATGCTAGTATTACGCAATTTATATGAGCGTTAGGCTGGGCTGATTATACCCAATTCCAAAACAAAAGTCTGCAGGTTACTCAGCAGCTTTGTTGTCAGAGTTTGACTCCATATGGTGATGCACAAAGAAACACTTCATCCTCCCCTTGTTCCCACATGCCAACAACCAGTTTGCAAAAATGCATGCTACACATTCACAGCTAAAATCTATGGCCCAGATCCACAAACGTATTTAGGCTACTAACTTGCATTGATTTCAAAAAGTATTTAGGCTCCAAAATACATGTATGGACCTCAGTGTATGTATGTACCAGTAACCACCATTTTTATCCCATCCCAAAGAGAAATAAAAATGTTGGCCAAGAAGAAAACTGCCATTTCAGACATACCTCAAATGTCTCCCTCTCTCACACACACTTTTCTTGAATATAGTTCTTTAAAAAGAAAAAATGGCTCCTGTTGGAAAAAACTTCTTGAATAAAATGGAAGTGAAAAGAAGATCTGTCTAATCGGTTTCCCCCTTGATACCACAAGAAGTAAAAAATTCCTTGAACACTTGATATTCCGGTAACATTCACAGTGATGGGAAAATTGTATTAGATACTGATTTGATCCTTGAACTGACCTCAAACAGAATTTTTCTCACTCATTTTCCTGTACCCATTCACTTGTTTTTCAACAGAAACTTAGTTCAACTGCAGTAAATACCATGAGAAATATCATGGTATTTTGGCCCTGACCAGCAACAGCATCAAAAATTCCATGTGATTTCTAGATTAGAGAAGTCTGGATAGTTCACATAGGGTTCTGATATACCCAAAATATCATAGAGAGCCATCCATCAGTAAATGGTATTTGCATCTCAGATACAACATTAGGAACTAACATGGGAAACCATTCACTTTTACAATGGAAATACAAAGGAGGCAAATGAATGCATTAAGTTATATCTATATGGCGAGAGCAGTGGTTCCCGAACTTGTTCCGCCGCTTGTGCAGGGAAAGCCCCTAGTGGGCCAGGCTGGTTTGTGTACCTGCTGCATCTGCAGATTCAGTCAATCGTGGCTCCAGCAGCTCCTATTGGCCTGGAGCAGCGAACCACGGCCACTGGGAGCTGCGATCGTCCAAACCTGCGGACACAGCAGGTACACAAACCAGCCCGGCCCGCCAGGGGCTTTCCCTGCACAAGCGGCGGAACAAGTATGGGAACCACTGGGTCAGAGAATACTTGTTCAGCTTTTGCCCTCAGTTAGCCTTAATTTATACATTATCCCTCTTTTGACATACACAGCTCTATTTTTACATTATTTGCAAATTATAAAATGCTGCGTGTTGTAAAATAATAAAGTGTCCAGATTATTTCACCTCACTTCATTCCTGTGTTCTTTACTAGTGACTTATTTGTACAAGGGGAGAAATATTAATGATTTTTTTAAAAAAAGAAAATAATTTATTTTTGACTGTGACCTCTATTGTATATGAGCAGTGGCAATTAAAACCAGAAGAAAGCTCGAAGTTGCAACCAATGTGGGCTGACAGTGGGGTATGGATAAGTGCATTACATCACATAGCTGTGCACCTGTTAATAACATCCAAGACTGCTTATGCTGAAGTCATAATAGGCATATCTGTATGCTCACAATGATGATATCATGACAGCTACCAGGCGTTCCAAGTACTGAAAACACTGTGAAAAGAATGTAGTGGTAATACAGACTGGCAAATGGTTTCCATTGGCTTCCAACCAGCAAGAAGTCAAAATTAACAGCAACTTGGCTTAATTTTAATTTAGCCTTTTTAAAAATAGATGAGGTGATATAAGAGCTTGAGTTTGTTTATTTATGTATTCGCCCCAGAATTTCTAGGCAAACAATCTGCAAGAGGTACCTGCATTACAAATAAACTCAATATAATATTTAATTTAAAGTTAATTATTTTCTTTATATTCCTCTGAAAGAAAATCTTATCTTGATCCCATCTTGGCCTGGAATATGCCTCACCTTCACTCAACTTCAATTTCTGAATAGCCCACAGGGGAATATCCCTGGAAATAATTGTTCTTAACAATTAGTTTAATTACATGAAATTAGTAGATCTCTCTTACCTAAGGACTGGTACAGCTCAGTCATTTTAGGATGATCCCAGCAGGTCGTTTGTGTCTCATGGCTAAAACATAAAATACGAAGGTTTTAGAATGAAATATGTACGGTAGAGCTTTCCCTAAGACAGACACTTCTCTTTGCAGATCTTCCCATAAATAGATTTCCATATTTAGTAGGTGTACAATTCAATGATTAAATGTTTATTCACAGAGCAGAGTATGTGTGTATATCATGGCAATGATGTTGGAGCTTTTCCCAGCCAAAAATCACAAAAATTCATAGTGTTTTTTATGATAGGTGGGTTTTCTGCCATCGGTTTTGGAGCTAAATTTCTATCTCCTACTATCATATTACATAACAAGCAGTGCAGCATATAAACCTTGATGGCGTATAAAATGCCACAATGTCTTCTTTGGGGATTAGAACAGGAAGTGTGACTGATGGTCGATATGTCTATTTGTTTCAGAGTAGCAGCCGTGTTAGTCTGTATCCGCAAAAAGAACAGGAGTACTTGTGGCACCTTAGAGACTAACAAATTTATTTCAACATGTGCTTTCGTGAGCTACAGCTCATGAAAGCTCATGCTGAAATAACTTTATGTCTATTTGTAACACTAGGTATGAATTTGGCCCATTATATTTAGTGATGGGCTCAAGATGCAATATTTACATCTAAACTATAGACAATCCTGAAACTATGGGGGTTCAGTGGTTTGGGTTCAATTTCTAATTAGACGATTAATTTATAAAATGGACTTTATTTTAAATACAGCGACCATATTCATCTCCATATAGAATTGTTCAAAAATGACAAAAATATTTAATGAACAGTTTTGTCAATTTTTTTTCTCCAGTTTTTCAATGAAATGTACGAAGGATTTGACCTACTCTATTTTAAGTGTTCACTATTCAATTAGGTGGGTGAGATGTCAGCTACAAATGCTGTCCTACATTCCACTTCAAATGGTTGTACCAAAAACCCATGTTAAATTCTATTGAATCAGCAGCCGCTTAAACTGCTTCTAAGCCCAATGTGTTCGATCCCAAACATTGATTTTATTTCTTTCCTGTTGTTGTTGCCGCAGTTTCTGTGTCTTCGAACTCAAGCTGGAATTCCATCTCCTGCCCTAGGTCCATCGCAAATTTCAAGAGGCAGTGCCTTCGGGAAGCACAAAAACAACTAAAAAGGGATTTTGAATGTCTGCAGAATACACAGTATGACCAGAATGCAAATTGGACATTCTCTGCATTGAATCAAGCAGCCTAGTTTTATAACAGAGTGGGATGCCAACAAGCATGTATCATGAGAGAAAACCACCAAACTAAAGAGTGAGTTAGTGACTGCAACAATGATTCATGCCTCCTGAGGTTACATATTTTATGATTTTTTAAATTGGAAAATACTAAAATATGTAATAATATATAACATTATGATACAAGTCTGAGACTGAAAAGTAATTTGTTTCTTCTCCTGCCAGCAGAGGACTGGTCACGTAGTCTGCAGATATATTAAAGGGAGGCTGCAAGAAAGTGAAAGGAAAAGTTTTGAAACTTGTAAGAGCCAAACTGTGACTAGGGGTATGTTTACACGACCCGCCAGATCAGCAGGTAGTGATTAATCTATTGGGGACTGATTTATTGCGTCTAGTGTAGATGTGATAAAATCGATCCCCGATAGCTCTGCCGTCAATTCCGGAACTCCATCACGGCGAGAGGTGGAAGCAGAGTCAACGGGGGAGCATTAGCGGTCGACTCATCACCATTCTCATGGCCAGGTAAATCAACCTAAGATACTCGTAGCTGAAGTTGGGTATCTTAGGTCGACTACCCGCCCAGTGTAGACCTAGCCTAGCTCTTTCACAGGAAGGCTGATCACAACTGCAGTTCCTACATTTGAGGAGCAAGGGGAATGCTCTTCTGTCTGCAGATTGGCACAAAAAAGTATGGGGATAAAGGCAGGACCTGATCCAGAGCTCTATGAAGTCAGTGCAGAGGCTCCTATCAGTATCACTGGGCTTAGAAACAAAGCTTTGGAGAAGGCTGCTTCTTCCTGTTTACCAATTTGTGCTCTCTGGCACAATCTAACCTAAGAAGGGGCAAAATCTGTACTGAGACTCTTGTGAAACAATTAGAATGACATACCTTCTATTTGGTCTAGCTTCCTACTTAAAAGAGAGGGTTGGTTAGTTGGCACAAGTGAACCTTTTACTGACTGAACTCTACATTCAACATTCTTTGACATGCTTCTTGCTTGTAATGATTTCCAAGCTTTGCAGTGAAGTCACAGCAAAGACCAATGTTGAGGGATCACAGACTATTACAATAGAAAAAACTAAGGCATAGAATGCTCCAGAAGGATACAAGATTTTAAAGAAAACTATTTCTGATTGATCTCAGTATCTCTCCTCCCTTTATAATGGTAGAGCCTGCATACCGTGAAAGAGGGAGAAAGAGATGGGAACATCTCAAAGGTCTTGCATTGCTCACTGACACCACAGCAGAGAGCAACAGTTAATGGCTGCAAACACACAGGCTGAATTGAGATTGATTGTGGGGTTTTGTTTTGTTTTTTTAAAGCATAAAATAGGAAACCCAGAATAAAAGTTGAAGAAACCCTACGGATCTGTCTCAGACTCATCTGATGTCCTGTATTCCCTACCATGTGTGACACAGATAGGAAACCTGGGGTGAGAATACAGCATTAGCTGCTTACAGTGACCTTGGATACAGCTAAACTGCATTTGCAAAGAAAATGAATAAAAGTTGAAAAACATTTTAGAGAATCAATACGTTAATTGTACTTTTGGCTGTAAAAAGCCTCATCTTACTACAAAGTAGTTCTGGGGAGGAAAAAAGCCTCAATGTAAAACAACTCAATTGAGAAACTACATGACTCTGGACTTTGGTAAATAGATACAGAACTAGGTTAAGTGACCAGAAGTTGTTACATCTGATGGCTGTTCAACATCTACATAACATTCTTTTGCCCGCAACTGGTAACCTGTTGTGAATTCTTAGCACAGAAGTCAAGAATCACATAGGGATGTCTCCTCCAGACCAGAGTTGAGACACATATGTGGGGCAGTGTGAGGAATTTCTCTCTACTGCTGACCACTCTTCTTGTAACCAGAAATCCCTATTATATAAACAGCAATCATTCTTTCATTTTCTACAATGCCATCTTCCATGTGGTGTTTGGGTGTTTGAGCAGTGAGTGTGTCATTGATCAGAATGTCAAACAACATAGAAATACTAGGAGAAAGTTCACCCAACAATTGCATCAGAGCTGTATTTCTCTTTCAAAATAAACTACCTAATTTTCCAAGTGAAATGAGTTCGGTTGTCTCAGACTGCTTTGTGAATACAACAGAGAACTTTAGGCTCCAGTGCTGTCAATCTAACATGATTCACAAGCACTGGTTTTATGCATTTTTGATAAACACTGCATGGTCATCTATAATGCAGAGAAGTGCAGAAGGGCACAGCCTCTATTTAGAATTCAATTACTCCATTTATCCACAAGTGAACTATGCAAACCTGAAATCTGCAGGGCAAATGAACCCCTTCGTCTATTTGGCCTTTCATTGACCTCAATCCCATATTGAAGGAAATACCCCTTTCTATGGGGATGAATGTCAAGTCAGTATCCATGGAAGCTCATTTCTTTGCCTTCTCTTAAGTAATGATTATCCACTGGGCTGAATGCTGTGTATCAGGTTTTTATTATATCCACAGGCAATTCAGCTGAGACTATCAAACTCATATCTTACAAGACAACGAGAGCCGGACTCTAGAACTGGAGGTATCCCTCTCACTCTTGCATGAAAGTCAGTGTTTTAAGGAAACTCTGCATTCCAACTCTGTAAAGGTTGAGTGCCTGTGAAGAATAAGGGCAGATTTTGCTGGTACTTTACATTCAGAACACAAGAAGGCTGCAGCTTTTTCATTCTAACTAAAAAGTGTTGCCTCTTCCTGAACATTTTCAGCACAGAAAGTTATCAACAATTCCAAACACATGTACAGCTCAAGGAAAGGTTAGATTCCATTGAGACTATCTTTCATAAGCCTCTTTGCCATTTTCAAAGGCCACTTAATTGTAAGCTTTGGGGTTGGCTGTGGGAGGGGGTGTGTATGTGTGTACTATGAACACCATCTCAAGTGAAATGCCAGCTCAGCAATTCTAGGCTGTCTCAAAGATACTTGGGTACTCTACCATTGTTAACAGATCTGCTGAAAAATGTTTGCCATACTTCCTAACTAGATCCCATAAAGTCAGAGAAACATTACAAGTTCATGCCTCTCTAGCTTATCAAGATGCAAAAGAAAAATAAAGATAGGCCTGGAAGAACAACAGATGATAGCGGTGTGATGATGATTGGCACACTAAAATACATAGATAGTTCAGTGGGATAAAAGCACCATCTTTGTACAAATGATGCGACATTAAATCAGTGGTTCTCAAACTATTGTACTCGTGACACCTTTCACATAGCAAGCCTCATAGTGCAACTCCCCTTATAAATTAAAAACACTTGTTTATATATTTAACACCATTATAAATGCTGGAGGCAAAGGGGGGTTTGGGGTGGAGGCTGACCGCTCGTGACCCCCCTCCCCCATATAATAACCTCCTGACCCCGTTTGAGAACCCGTGTATTAAATGAATTTGGTAGTCTCCACTCAGTCCTTAGGGGGTGGTGATAGAGGATTAAGCACATTTTTTTTTTTTTAAATCAGGAGTAGCACAACACTGGGACAGCAAAGATTTTTCTCAATAGGATTCAGGTGCATAGAGAACTTTGCAAAAAACACTTTAGCATCCTATATCTGCATATAACCAACACAACTTCTCTATCATTGCCAAGAGTACAATGATGAACCCGACTACTGTCAGAAGAGATGACAAAATAGCACGATAAAAACTTTAACTGATGTGATGAATGATAAACTAAAGTATCAGTTCTCTATTAAAATATGCCCAGTTTGAGTAAAAATAAAATGTCTTTGTCCCCTCTTCAGCTTGCATTATTTTTGAAAAACACTGGCAGCAAAAGGAGTAGAAAAAAATTCTCCTTCATAAATCATCTTTAAACCTTTTAAAGTTGTTCTTGATTTTATTCATTCTGCCAGTTTTAAATTTCAAAGATTTGGTCTCCCATGTTTATTCATTGCTAAGGTTCACAGCAGAGAATTTGAATACGGAGCCCACCCCACTCTCTAAATTGTTACATTCCTCTTAATTTGTGACTATATTAAAGCAAATTCCACCAGTTCCTTTACTTCAAAATGCACTATGAAGGGTGGGGGGAGGGGTATGTGTGTGTGCGAGAGAGAGGGTATGTCTTCACTACCGGCCGTATCGGTGGATAGCAATCCATTTCTCGGGGATCGATGTATCGCTTCTCATCTACATGAGATATATCGATCCCAGAACGAGCTCTTGTCGACTCTGGAACTCCACCAACGCGAACAGCGGTAGCGGAGTCGACAGGGGGAGCCGCAGACGTTGCTCCCGCGCTGTGAGGACGGTAGGTAACGCGATCTAAGATACGCAACTTCAGCTACATGAATAACATAGCTGAAGTTGAAGTTGAAGTATCTTAGATCGATCCCCTCCCCTAGTGTACACCAGCCCAGAGAGAAAGAGAAGCAAATTCTGTCAGGTGGCAATAAAGAAACAGTAACACATATTAGCCAATTGATTAGAAAGTAAGTTATTTTATTGTGTGCTGCACTACAATACAATTTATATTGCCTTTCACCTTTTTGGTTTCAAGTAGAGTGCAAGGTTCTTACAACAACTTTATGGCTGCTGTCAAAAAGCCAGAATAAATATGACAGAGTTGGGTTTTTTCTTTTGTAAAACTAACATTAAACCTTTAAAAATGCAACTTTAACTACTTGTTCTTTATTTAAAGAAGAGACACTGTTGGCCACTCAAAATAAGACTACCTTGCAATCAGTGTCACTTATTGCTTAAAACATTGTGAACCTTTTTATATCTTTCATTACTTCCCAGGGAGGAAACTAATCGCTGTGAAAAGACTAAAACAGTGCTGTAAAAAGGTAGAATTCTCTTGTTATTTGCAAAGGATTACTGTTTATCTTCAACTATAAATCTGGAGTCCATGGATCCACACAGTGATGATTTCTCTTTAATCCTGGGATCAATGTCTTAAAAAAAAAATCATCTAAGCTTTTGCCAGCATTATCAGAATACTGAGGAAAGGCACAAATATATATTAAAAGTTTCTGTTAATATTGAAACTGAGTAGTAAGATGGGGGCACATATCAACTGCTTAGTATTTTATAGCAACTATTTTTTCCCCCTTTAGATGTTCAGCATTTTATTTTGTGCACTGTGTCATGGGCAAAGATTACTATTCAGTTGTTAAAGCTGGTGAGCCAGCCCCTCCAGCTGTTACTTGTCCATTGATCTATTTGCTTTTCAAAGCTTATCCCCTCCACTTCTGCCAAAGCAATTTCACTGCAGGGTCTTGTTGAATCCAGGATCAAACAATGATGACTGCAACCAATTCCTTAGTGGTAGAAGGTCTTTGACCTTCTATATAACTATGTTTCTTGTTTCCTCAGCTCAGTACTCCATAGGCATGTGCCTCTAAACCAGTTCTCAGCCAAATTTAAGCTTGCAATGAGAGCTGGAAAAGTGACTATATCCCAGGAAAGGGCAGGTTTTGCAGTAACACACTTCAAAAGAGAGCCTCCTATACTAACTACATCAGAGACAAATTATGTGTTTCACACACACAGTATACCAAAAAAAAATACATATACAATACAAACCAGAGTAAAAACTATTACACTGAAACATTATTTCCAAACATACATTAACCTAGATCTACCACTCACCTAGGAGTCCATATTTTAAACATTTCCATGGGAGTTCATTCATGAGCCAAGTTATAAAATACACTGTATTCAGACTGTTTAAATTGAGCTGTAAGAAAGCTAGGCAGGTATAACAACACAGTTTAGTACTCCATTAGCTGTAGAACGCTAACAACAAGAAAAAGAAACGATACAAACTGTCATCCCGCTGTGGCTTCCCCCAGACCATTTGATCGTATTTCTGGCACATCCCTGATTTCCTGGCTTGGCTTTACCTTTTAACTGCTGGGGGTTCCCCCGGCCTTTTAGTATTATGTAGCTATGAATTAAATATCTTGCATGTTCCAACTACACCTATTTATCCTGAAACTAAGGGCACCTAAATGAGAAAATGCAGTGAATTAAATGTCAGTTCAAATTCCCAGAAGAAATCAGGCAGAAAGTTGACCTTTCCTATGCTGAATGAAAGGTAGAAAAGCTTCCCTCTGTAACCCTTAAAAGAGGTTTTTAACAACATTACCCCTCTGTTCTACGCACACCTCTATGCTGCAGGGTTAAAGGCACGTCAATGAGCAAAGCTTCAGATCTTTAACATTTTTTTAGTGCAAAACGACAGGGATGGGGGATGACTGCGGCGAGGAGACTAGGGAGCTACTAGCTCTCTGAAAGATCAAAATCCTTAACCAACACCCTCCACGCGTGCCTGCCAAAGACGGAACTCCCCAATCAGGGGAACTCCACCGCCGGAGGGGAAAGAGTTAATCCTGCCATTCGTCACAACTACAAGCACCTGCAGCCAGAACGGGAGGAAACAGCTGGGAGAGAGGCTGTCGCTTGCGGGGTCCCTCGGTGCAAAATCCCTGCAAGTTCCCTTCACCTCTCCGGAGCTCAGCTCTCCCCCCCCCCCAGCAGCGCGGCCACAAGTGCAAGAGCTCAAGCCAAGGCAGGGGAAGGGCGGGAGAAGAGCCGCGCTGAACTCACCCTTTGAGTTGTTCTCTCATCGCTCGACGACTCGGAGAGATTTGGGGGGATGGAGCGGAGTCCTGGGCTCAGCCGGGCTACCACACACTAAAGCAGCGGTGAATAGCACTGCGGTGGAACGAGCATTACGGGGCTAAGGGCATCAGGGGGAGGGAAAGCTGCAGGCTAGACAGGGTGGAGCTTCCAGCCTCTGCTCCGCCCTCCACCTATTGAACCTGCTAGTGCTAAGTGAAGGGCTCAAAGAAAGGCAAGAGTTTGGGATGAAAGAGAAGGGAATTATTTAAGGCAGAACCTAGGAATGTGACCTGGTGGGTGCAGCGTGAGTCCCTAAAACTATCTGAACTAGATAGTTTCTTCAGTTTAAAGAACTGATATCAGTACAAATTAGTTCTTTTTTACAGTTCAAGATTTCGGTACTGGTGGTGGGACAGGAGCACGACATTTACGAGGAATCCAAATTCTTAAACGCTGCACCTGAAAAGAAGCTGTGTCCTGACACAGGAAGGGAAAAAGTTCTCCCAATTTTAATTGCCAGTCATTGTCTTTAAAGCGATTAGTTATGTTGGCTGACTTTTAAGTAGGCTTTTATGCCCCCTTTGTTTTTAAGGGGACAAGACTCAGGAAATTGAAGAGCTGTAAAAGCTTCATGCAGCTAGGTCTTTTTAAGATAGAGGCTTTGTTGGCGTTGTTAAGGGACAAAACAGTCTCAAATCCAAAGCACCACCATAGTGTTTTTTTTTTTAAAGTGATATCACACCTCTGGAATTTGATTAAAGGAAATTAGCAGAGTCAGATTTTTAAAGATATTTAGGTGCCTACAGATCCAGATAAGTTAGTACCTACATAACTTTGAAAATTGAGCCCAGAGATCAACACCCTAGAAACAGGATGGTTAAAGTATAGCAGGTGAGTCTAATTCAACCCACTGCCAATTTAATCTTGGGATTAGAACAGGGATCAGCAACCTTTGGCATGTGGCCCATCAGGGTAAGCGGCCTGGCGGGCCGGGCCAGTTTGTTTAACAGCCGCATCCGCATGTTCGGCCGATTGTGGTTCCCAGCACATCCCTTGGCCCGTGCCACTTCCGGCAGCCCCCATTGGCCTGGAGCGGCAAACCATGGTCAGTGGGAGCCGCGATCGGCCGAACCTGTGGACACAGCAGTAAATAAACTGGCCTGGCCTGCCAGGGGGTTTACCCTGGCGGGCCGCGTGCCAAAGGTTGCCAATCCCCGGATTAGAGCATAGGTGCTGGAACTGCTGCCCCACTCCCTGGCTTGAAGTGGTTTCCATTGTATACAGGGTTTATAGTTTGGTTCAATGGCTTTCAGCACCACCGCTGTAAAAATTGTTCCGGCACCATGGATCAGAAGTTCAGTGAAATGCTCCATCTTGATTAACTAGAGGCCACTGCAATCTGTTCCCTTTTTTGCTTTTGCAAATGAGGTGCATCTCACAAGCTCCTGGAAGATTCCCAGTTGTGCAAAATTTGGATTCCTCTGCTTTCACTAGGGAAAGTATATTTAGCATTTTATTATATCTGCAATTACATTTTAAAGTATATGAACATAATAAACATATTCAAGTATATGTAGTACTTTATCATTGATTTATAACTACTGTCATGTGGATAAACCAGCTTCAAAGACTATAATAAAGACACAAAAACCAGGTACTTAGGAAATCATCTCTGGCAGCTTACTCGGGAATACCTATAATACCTATGGGGAAAGGCAGAGGTCTCTTGTCATTCTCTTCTATGTCTCCTTTTTTACATCTATATTTAAATTATCATCTCAAGCTTGAACTCAGATGTTTCCTCGGAACTTTACGAAGAAGTCTTTACATTCTCCAACCTTACTAGTAAGGTGCTTAAGATGCAACACCTTGGAACAGTAAGGGATTTTTTTAAAACACTGGATCTTTAACATTTGGAAGATAATGGTATGTAAAATTTGAAATGGGCCTTAGCATAGCTTCTGTGTTGCAGGTGCTATTTACAATTCTAATTACTTTATTGGTGGGTGCAAGGAGGTAGTTAGACCTCTAAACCCCAGCCACAATGGAACCTTTTTTTAACATGCAATCTTTTAATTTTTGTTTTTATACATGTCACAAGCATTTCAAACCATGGGAGGTGAGAGTCTCTTCTCACACTAGTTTTACACCGGTTTAACTCTATTTACTATTATGGAGTTATTTTTTATTTGCAGTGGTGTGGTACTGAGTGGAGAATCAAGCCCTGGGATCTTTGTGATTATGTAGTTTTCTAGACCTTCAAAGACTATGCACATTTGGTGTCCTCACACAAAGGGGATGTCTTTTAAATCAGTCAAAGAGCCCCTATTTCACATGGAGAGCAGGACACATTTCTACAGGCAAGGAGAATTCATCTCACCCACATCTCCACGTATATTCCAGGGACATCAGCACAGTTGCCCAGATGTAAATAAGCACATCATTTGGTGTTTCCAGATGATGACTTCATTTTAAATCTCATGATATTTAGTGTTTGCTTTATGGATTCAGCTCCTGGAGTTATTTAATTTTAAAAAAATGTCTAGCCCATGTGATCTTGGAGAAACACTTGAAAATATGAACCTTAAAGTCTCAAACACCAGAGTGCTAATACAGGACCAAAACTTACTATTTTTAAATCTCATGATGTTTAAGACATTGTCATGATTTTTGAGCACTTAAAATTAGCAATACTGCCACATTGTATGCTTTGGTAAATAGGATAGAGAATTTAATTATCTATGCAGATATAAATTGCCACAGATATCTTGATCCAAAGCCCACTGAAGGCCTATTCCATTGACTTTAGTGGGCTTTGAATTAGGCCAAAAGATGTATTAGATATATCAAATCAGAGGTGAATGAGGTGGAACAAAGAAATATACTAAATCAAACATACAGACAACAATCCCACCCTCTCCCATCTTTATGTGCATTTTAGGGAGATCTCTCTCATATTTCAACCTATTATAAACACAATTTCTTAAAAAAAAACATGAAGTTTAGCATCTTTGAGATAAACTTCATTAAATGCACAGAACAGTTGCCTGTTTAATTCGAAAGAATTCAGAGTACCTTTAGCCTGAAGCCTACAGTTCTACATAAAAAGTAAGCAATACCTTCTGTGGTAATCTAGCCTCCCAGTCCCAGACCTGGACCTTAGCGTCCAAAGCCTGGTCCTATCCCAAACCTGGACCTTAGCGTCCAAAGTTTGGGGGCTTACCTGAAACTCCCCCAAGCTCACTACCAGCTTGGATATTCTCGCTGCCACCAGATCAGGAATTA
>NC_133769.1:220408040-220484325 GCF_003597395.2 Chelonoidis abingdonii | reverse complement strand
AGTCAGATTTTAAAGATATTTAGTGCCTACAATCCAGTAATTATACCTACATACTTTGAAAATTGGCCAGAGATCAAACACCCTAGAAACAGATGTAAAGTATAGCAGGTGAGTCTAATTCAACCCACTGCCAATTTAATCTTGGAGTAGAACAGGATCAGCAACCTTGCATTCTGGCCCATTGTCAGAACGCCTGGCGGGGCCTGCCAGTTTGTTTAACAGCCGCATCCCATTTCCGCCGATTGTGGTTCCCAGCACATCCCTTGCCCCGTCCACTTCGCAGCCCCATTGGCCTGGAGCGCAAACCATGTAATGAGCCCGATCGGCCGAACTGTGGACACAGCAGTTAATAAACTGCTGGCCTGCCAGGGTAACCCTGCGGGCCGCGTGCCACAAGGTGCCAAATCCCCGGATTAGAGCATAGTCTGGAAACTGCGCCCCACTCCCTGGCTTGAATGTTTCCATTTATACATGGTTTAGTTGTTCAAAATGCTTTCAGCACCACGCTGAAAAATTTTCCGGCACCATGATCAGAATTCAGTTTGAAATGTCCATCGTTGATTAACTAAGGCCACTGCAATCTGTGCCCTTTTTGCTTTGAAATGAGGCATCTCACAAGCTCCTGGAAGATTCCCAGTTGTGCAAATTTGATTCCTCTCTTCACTAGGAAATATATTTAGCATGATATATCTTGCCAATTACATTTAAAGTATTATGAACTAAAAAAATATTCAAGTAATTGTACTTACATTATTAAACTCTGCAGTGGATTAAACCAGCCGTTCAAACGATATAAAGACACAAACCCATACTTTATAAATCATCTTGCAGCCTACTCGGAATACCTAAATACCTATGGGGACAAAGGCAGAGGTCTCTTCCATTCGCTTCTATGTCCTCCCTTTTTACATCTATATTTAAATTATCATCTTAAAGCTTAACTCGATGTTCTCGAACTTTACGAAGAAGTCTTTACATTCTCCAACCTTACTAGTAAGGTGTCTAAGATGATGCAACACCTGAACAGTAAAAGGGATTTTTTAAAACACGAGCTTTAACATTGAGTAATTGGGTATGTAAAATTTGAAATGGCCTTAGCATAGCTTCTGTGTTGCAGTGCTATTTACACATTCTAATACTTATTGGTGGGTGCAAGGACGGTAGTAGACCTCTAAACCCCAACCACAATGGGAACCTTTTTTTAACATGCCAATCCTTTTAATTTTTGTTTTTATACATCACAAGCATTTCAAAACCTATGGAGGTGAGAGTCTCTTCTCACACTAGTTTTACACCGGTTAACTCTATTTACTTATTATGAGTTATTCTATTTGCAGTGGTGTGACTGAGTGAAATCAAGCCCTGGGATCTTTTTATTATGTAGTTCAACCTTCAAAACTATGCATTTGTGTCCTCACACAAAGGGATGCTTTAAATCAGTCAAAGAGCCCCTATCACATGGAGAGCAGACACATTTCTACAGCAAAGAATTCATCTCACCCACATCTCCACGTATATTCCAGGCGACTCAGACAGTTGCCCAGATGTAATAAGTCACATCATTGTGTTTCCAATGATGACTTCATTTTAAATCTCATATTATTTAGTGTTTGGCTTATTGGATTCAGCTCCTGGAGTATTTTAATTTTAAAAAAAATTCTAGCCATTGATCTTGGAGAAAAACACTTGAAAATATAACCTAAAGTCTCCAAAAACACCAGAGTGCTTAATACAGACCCAAAACTTACTAATTTTTAATCTCATGATGTTTAAACATTCATGATTTTGAGCACTTAAAATACAATACTCCCACATTGTATCTTGGTAAATAGGATAGAGAATTTAATTACTATCAGATTATAAATTGCCACAGATATCTTGATCCAAACCCACTGAACCATTCCATGACTTAGTGGCTTTGAATATTAGGCCCAAAATTATTAATATATCCAAATCCAGAGGTGAATGAGAACAAAGAAAAGATACTAAATCAAACATACAGACAACCAATCCCACCCTCTCCCATCTTTAATGTGTTTTTAGAGATCTCTCGCATATTTCAACCTATTATAAACATCAATTTCTTAAAAAAACATGAAGTTTAGCAATCTTTGAGATATAAACTTCATTAAATGCACAAACAGTTGCCTGTTAATTCGAAAAGAATTCAGAGTACCTTTTAGCCTAAGCCTAGCAGTTCTATCATAAAAAGTAAGCAATACCTTCGTGTGAATCTAGCCTCCCATCCAGACCTGACCTTAGCGTCCCAAAAGCCTTCCTATTCCCAAACCTGGACCTTAGCGTCCAAAGTTTGGGGCTTACCTGAAACTCCCCCAAGCGCACTACCAGCTGTATATTCTCGCTCCACCAGATCAGGAATTGATGGGCTATCTCCCCTTTCCTCCCGGTTCCCCAACCCTTCCTTGAGGACACAGATTACAATATCCCTTGATTGCTAAAAGCAGGGGAAAAAATCCTTCCCCCGCCTTCCCCGCTTCCCAGAAAACCGTTTCTCTGCTCCCAAGAGAATAAGCTTCTCTACCCTCACGCGACAATTGAGATGCAAAATCCAACCGCTTGCTTTGCCTTCCACCCGGGGCCTCTCTTTCGCTGAAACAAAGGAAAATAGCCCACAGCTGCTTTTCCTTCCTTTGCCTCCTAGGCAAAAAAACTTCACACTGGTAAAAGAAAAGTTTATATAAAAAAAAAAAAAAAAAATAAAAACAATAATCTGCATAAGAAACTCAATACAGGCTCTTGGCTTATAAAAATATGAAGGAACAGCTCTGATTTAAACATACCCAATTAAACCAGTCCAACAATCAACATTACATGTGAAATACACCAACAAAGATCAGATGCCCGACTTAACTGGGCTTTCCTGTCCTCACAGATGAGTTTATAGATATTAAGAGATATTAGGAGGAAACTGGCTTTACTCATAGCGAGAAAACAAAAAAACCCCTGGCTATACAATTCCCGCCCTGACTTTTAACAATCCAGTTCTCTGATTGGTCCTCTGGTCAGGTGTTTGGTTACCCTTTCCAGGTAAAAGAAACTTAACCCTTACCTTACCTATCCATTTATGACACCTTCCTTTGTGAAGAAGTATGTGGCACTGATAGAGTTGGTACAGTCTTTCCATTTTTACTATTTAGTGTCTCTTCAGCTCTCTGGTCCACCTTAACAGCAGTTTGATGCTGCCATTTATCGCATTTTGTCTTCCTTTCCCATACCAGAGTGCCAAGTAATCGGAATTTAAAAACTACTCTGAAATTCTGATACTTCGCACAATCTTCTTTCTCCTTCAGTTACAAATAAAGCATTGTATTCAATTAGACTCTCAGCAGGTGAAAACCCCAATTAATGAATCTATTCTGTTGGCTTTTTTCTACCTTACACCTATACACCACACTGGGTTTTTTTTTTAACAACATTGAAGGGGAATTCTGATTCATTTCTCAATTCAGAAGCAAATTAACCCTGTGATGCCCCACCAATCAAACTATTACCCACTGAATAACAAGTGAAAAACATGAAGGTTGAAAGATTAAGGTCTATTGACTATATAATTTGACTGCCGAAAATAAATCCATGTATGTGTTTTTGATTTATGGATTTGCAGAAATCAAAGTTTTTAGCTATTCTGATCTTCCTAAAAATTAATTTTTCTTTTCATTGAAAATGAGCAATGCCAATACAATATCAAACTGGTAAATGCACTGTCCTCTGCATGAAGAAATTTTTAAAAAGTTATATTCATGTTGCGGTAAGTAATTATAAAAAGAATATATTTAATTTGTAGTTAAGACAATTACTATCGGCCTTTTTCAAGTGAAGAAAATCTGTATTTTAAATGTATTTTGTAAATGTCATTTATTTGTCAAAGGAAATTCTTCTTCATGTAGTGAATGAGATATATGTTTTTGGTTTCAGTCTGAGGAGAGTTCTAATTATTTTCCCATAGTGATTTGGTTCAACAGCTTCTAAGAGTCAAATCATGCACTTAAGAATTTACACTAAGACTTCATCAGGACTGTGAAATTGATTGTTAGAAACCGGGGAATTGCCATACTGGATCAGACCTATGGGCCATTTGGTCCGGTATCTTGTTTCTGACATTTACTAGCACTAGATGTTCCCAATGAAGGGACAAGAAACCTCACAGCAGGCAGATGTGGGATAATCTGCCTCCAATAAAAATCTCATCCTGCTCCCTAACCGTTAGAGATGTACTGTTCTGAATCACTTTTGAAAATTGATGATGAAAGAGTTTGAGGTTATATGGTTGTGCTGTTCAATATAAACAAGCATACATTTTTTAAAATGGGTAATAGAATATGCTGCTTTGGTAAGCCTGTTTCTTTTCCTGTGGGACAGGGTCATGATTTGTACAAATAACATAGTAAAATAATAATAAATATTATAGTTATATATTACACCCAGCTCTGAAATACTGCTTTTCATCTGTAGATCTTAATGTGCTTTCTCAAGAAGGGAAGTATCACTATTCTCATTTTACAGATGGGAAAAAACCTAAACACATATAGGTGATGTGACTTCCCTGAGGTCACCAGCAGGCTAGACGTTAACTCATATCTCAAGAATCTAAATTCAGTGCTCTCTCCCCTAAATTAGAAACTTAAAAGAAACTTTTTTAATGCTGATGAAAGTAAAGACAGGACATTTTCTTATTAACTAAATAAGTCTTATTTGCATAATTCTGGGAAGCGTGTAGTCTTGTTTGCAAGTGTGGTTCTTCCATTCCTCACCGAGTAGTGGATTAGCAAGGGCTTGCCTTGAATAAGAACACATTGTGGTGCACTCTTGTCATGCTGGCTAATCCGTTATGCTATTTGAGCCTATTTTCTTTTAGTGTGTACATAAATATCGAGAATCACTCTGGATGGCATCATGGCACACTCCTGGATTATCTATGAGAGATGTGTGCCAAAGACCGATACCTGCAGGATTTATCTGTCCTTAGTTTCCCCTGTTCCCCTACTCCTCTCTTCAGCATGATCTCGTTTCTGGATAATACATTACTTTTGGCTGTTTGCTTTACTGCCATTGAAAGTACAGTAAAGTATTTTTAAATGTCATTAAGGGGAATCATTTCAGTATACTGGAGTAATTTCCCTCAACACCACCTTCTTCCTTTCCTCAGATTAAAGGTAAAATCCCAGTAAAACATTCATAAACATATACACCAGGGGACTCTATCAGTTTTTTTATAGAGTAGATTAGTTAGGACAGTGGCAGAATTCCATCCATAGGACCAGGTGAAAACCTGACATGCTTCTCCCATATATAGGTGGACATTGGTTCACGCCACAAAACCATAGCACATCTGACAATTGGCATACACAAGGGTCGCATTGTAATGATAAACTGAGATGCTCTTGGAAGAGCTGTGAGGGTTTTATTTTAACAAACACTTTTCTATATAGCTAATGAAAAGGAGCAACTGATTCCACTGAACAGAGCCAGGCACAGAGCAGGCATGTGCTGGCTAAAGCTTATTTTGCAATAAGAGTTACAATACATGCAACAAACTAATGTGCAAAGCAGAGAGTACTGATGCTTTTGACATACCAAGGCCTGAGTTTCTGATGAATGCACAACGACAATACACCCTCTAGAATTTTTCACAAAATCCCCTGGGTCTGTATTTGCTTCCGCTGTTGTAGTAGATTAGCCTGACTGAAACTGAAATCCTAGTCGCTCTTTAGAACACACAACATATCGCAGAGTCTTGGATGCAGCATGTGCTGTTGAACAAGAAGGCCTGATAGGGGTCCTGTCATTTTAGAAACCGTTGATGCACACATGAATTTTGTCCTATTGAAGTCTTGGGAAGCCTGAGTTGGAGAAGAGGAAAGTGTTCTGTAGCTGGAGCAACAATTGTGATAATTTACAGTGGCAGAGTGGTTCTTCACTCCATTTCCAGGGATGGTACCTGAAACAGGAGCAAAACCTGCATTGTAGTTTTGGAAACTAACTAAATCAAATGCATCATTGGGGTAGCACACCCAGACGCCACAGGAAAAAGGAACTGGTGACGTAAGCATCAATAACTCTCCTACCCCTTCCAGACCATGAAAGAGGACAGTTTCAAAATATGGAACATTTCCTACCCTTATGAGATAGAGATGAATGGAAACAGCAATAGTCACAACAGTGGAGAGGTCAAGGAAGTAAAATGCTGACAAAACATTGGATAAAATAAAATCTTAAAAAAAACTGAAGGAAGATTATTGTGATTATTTGAAAAGCAAAACCACAAAAACAAAACAAATCTCTAATAAGCAAAATTACATGCTAATATTTGCAATCTATGAATCAGAGGTGAATAATAATAATTATGCCATAGTAAATTCTTGGTTTGAGGAATTTGTGTTAGCAAAATTAATGATTATCCCTTCATTGACTTAGATTGAGAAATAAATGGAGCCTAATAAGGATAAATTAAAAAACAACAAAACAAGCAAGCTACACTCCTTACTTTTCTCTGCATGCCCAGTTAGAAATAAATAACTGTTTTCCCTGCTGAGAGATTAAAATGAACAGCACTTTACAATCTCTCTTGCTCACTCATTCTCTTGTTTCACTCCACAATCTCTCCTCCTATGCACATAGTTGGGTTTTTTTTGTACACAAAAGCTGACTTCCCAAATCATTAACCTCTCTACTGTCTCCTATCAGTGTACTAATCTCCTCTAAAGCTAGGAACTCTGCATCAGTCAGTGCCCAGGGAATTTGATTCTGGCTACTGATTATTACGCTGGCTTGGGAATGCATGCCACTAACAAGCAGCCCTCTGTTCAAAAGGCTTCCAGAGCTCTTAAGGAAGAAGCATTCCTTTCCTTCCTTGTATCTAATTTATTTCTCTTTTGCAATCAATAAAAAAAATATATTTGACCCTTCTGTAGCATACATTTATTTCTGAATAAAACCATACAAACAAAAAAGGGTTTCTGACAGTTACTGAAGACAGTTTTCAAAAATGTCTCATGCAAATAGTATACTGAAGAGAAAATATTCTGCATGGATAAAGCCACTGGATGAATTAAGATGAAACTTTGTATGCTGGGAGCTAGAGACGGCAAGGCTCCATCTATGTATTAAAGATAGCAGCTTGCTATCCTCAATAAGTCCATGGAGTTAGCAAAGTTTGGGCAACTCTGAATAAATGCATGCATTTTTGTGTAACTCATCTCTTAAAGAGTGTTGTCTTGTGCATCTTTGGAACTTTTGTTGCCTTGAAGTACAGTTCTGCTCTGAAAAATGGCATCATGGAATTCTATATTTATTGCCTTTCAATGGCTCCTTTTGTATTTATATATCTATGTATGGCCCCTGTAGCGAGGCGGTGTGGCTCCCCTCCTCCACAGGGAGGGTTGAGCCCCATCCATCTTCCCTCAGGGCGGAACTTCCGGGTGGAAGCCCCGCCCCTCAAAGGGTCAGGCGGCGACCCGGAAGCATAAAAGCCGGGCGCTGGCCTTCAGCTGCAGCTCAGCTGCCGGCCAGAGCAAACGTGCCGGCTGACCCTCGTCGCTGGGAGGCTGCGGAGCTCAGAGACAGGTATCAAGCCTTGCCAGAGCCAACCCGCAGCCACTACGACGCTGCGCTGCCGGAGCTACCCCGCAGCAGCTATGATGCAGAGCCACCAGAACTAACCCACCGTCACTACGACGCAGAACTACCAAAGCTGCCCAGTCCTTACTACGGCCTGGAGGAACCCTCGGACTAGATCTGGCCCAGCTGCCTGGAGATGCTCCCGGATCTACCACCTAGCCCGGACTGGGAGGAGCCCATGAGGGTGGACGACCCTGCGGACCAGGTAGGAAGTGAAGGGGGAATTGGAAGTAGCCCGGGGCGGCTGACTATAGTCAGGCCGCAGAAGGCCCCGAGCCTATGGCTGTGGTATCGGCGGGATCCCCATTGAATCACCCCCGTTCAGTGTGTTTCGCCTGGATCCCCACTGACCGCCTAGCGGCGATAGCTGCTACTAGGGCCGCCGGGCTGGAACACAGAGGAAGTGGTGGCCTGCGTTCCACCTGCCACCCATAGCCAGGTGCAGAAACCCCCTTTCACCGCCCATTGACTCTGCTAACTGCTCCTGCCCTGGGCCCAAAAGGGCCAGAGCTTATTGACCTGTTTTGTTTGGTGCCCCGCCCGAAACCAAAGGGGCTGGCCCAACTCCATTAACTCTGCTACTGGTCTGCCTGCCCCAAAAAGGGCCAGAGCTTATTGACCTGTTTTGTTGGTGCCCGCCTGCAATCAAAGGCTGGACCCCTACTGACTTTGCTGTGCCTCAGTCCGCTCCACAGGGACCGAACGCCCCCGGACGGTGGACCGCGGACCCGAAGGACAGGACCCAGAGAGGACAGAACGAGGCCGGTGTGGCTCCCCTCCTCCACAGGGAGGGTTGAGCCCCGGCACCCCTCGTCACACCCCCATAATGATACCTGTTACAACAACTTGCTATTAATTGAGAAATTATCCTTGCAACACCATATGAGGTAGAGAAGTATTTTAATCCGCATTTGAAATATGGGAAATGAAGCACACAGAGAGAGTAAGTTATTTGTTTAAGGTCTCATGGTGAATCTAGAGCTGATCCTAGATTTCCTGAGTTGTAGCCCAGAGCCTTAACTTTAAACCATCCTCCTCTCCCCATATTTTTCTTTCAGTGTAGTCTGAAGTTTCTTCCATGATGTCCCCAAGCTTGGAAGAGTCTCCTCTTTCCTTTTTTCAAATGAGTACTCTGACTTAATTCAAGCCCCTCTTCAAAACACACTGCTTCTGGAAAATATTTAAACAGTAGTCCTTCAGTGAAAGGAAAACAACAAAATCTCTACGAAAAAAGCTTTGAGATTGGATGTCTGCATTGTACTCCATCTTGTTTAGTTTATAAATGCCTAGGCTTACTACATGGGTTCTGTCTTCGCCTTAGAGCTGTACGGTGCTGAGCACCTTGAATGCTGAAAAAATAATGAATAGGAATTAGCAGTTTACAGTGCTTCTTTCACCTGCCTCCAGATTCAATAGTCTTTTCCTTATCTTACACCACATTATATTTTTTATTCTTCCTGAAAAAGAGTGAAATTTTGAATATTGGTAGAAACTTCACAACTTTGGGAGCAAAGTTACATCTGGGAAAAAAAGGTGAAAAAATTGAGGACCATGTACAGTGGTATGCACTACGGGTTTGACTAGACAGCAATGTAAGCCCATTCTCGAGCCTGGACTCAAGCCTAACCCCCCTACATTGCAATTGTGCTACACCAGCGCTTGGACCCAGGGTCCCAGGACCCTGCAGGGCTGGAGGTTCAAGCTCAAGTTAAGTTGGGACCCAGGCTCTGAACCCTGTTGCTTTGCAGTGTAGATGCTGCCACACCCGACTTGGGTCCTGGGACTCAGCTGGAAGTATTCCACAATTCCATGGGACAACTTCCTAGTCTCTATCCCAGCAAGCTGAAATCCACTCTATTGAAAAGGGAAGCCATCTCCCCTTTGCAAATGGCAACAGCTCAGTGTTAACCCATTCTCTTCTGGTCACTGATCTGCAAGCGTACTACCAGAGAGCCTCCTAGGTCTGCAATGGAGAGCGAACCGATCAAGCCTTTTGCAAAGTGAGGGGCTTCCTGGTAACATGCAAGGCGAGCAGTAAAGTTTTCCCACAGTGCACCCTGGTCCTAGGACTAGAGCAGACACATTTGGGGCAGGGGGGAGCTAGGGATGCTGGGTTATGGTTACTTTGACTTGGGTCTGCACACTGCAGTGTGGACACCAGAGCCCTAGGTTCAAGCATGGGTTACAAAAGTCTTAACATTGGATTAAAATACAATGTAGATGCTTAAGCTCGAGGTTCCCTAGCCCAGGTTGTCTGACCCAAATCCCACTAACTCTGTGCTTACATTGTAGCATAGACACACCCTGAAAGAGACAAGGCTCTTCATTCACTGAAGACAAAGGACTTACACCATGATGAATTTGAGCCAGTGAGCTCTGGGATAAAAGTCTTTAATCAGGATCTGTGAAATTTCTCTCCTTTGCTATTTTGTAAATTTTGGTGATTCTGTACTCTTAACTCATTCAAAAGAACTTAGGAAAGTGATAGCAAAATATTCGGTGGTTACTAAAATCCAGAAGAAAATGTTATGAAGCAATGCCTAAATGTCTTCTCATTACCTTAGTTAGTAAACAGAATTGAATAGTCATAAATATATATTTGCAATGTTTAAGAAGTTCTGATTCAACCAAATACATCTCAAAACACAATACATCTCAATAAACTTAACTTTCAGTTAATAGCATAAATCAATTCAGTTCTTTAACTTCCACTGAAGGTTAAGCCTGCACCTCACTAGAGGTACAAGGCAAGGCAAAGATCTTCTTTCACATCTCTTGATTAACTTAGCACTGGAAAAACTAGTGATGAAAATTGGAGCATGCCTCATTCATATATATCAAAGTAAGACTCTTAGCATATAAGACCTTGAGGTACATCGATGACATTTCAATGACTACCGGAAATCTACCAGAATCTATCATTAAATTTCTAGAACTGTCAACACCATTGGTGGCTTTGCAGACTATAAAATCTGCCAAGGATCAAAATATGTTCTTTTTCACATTGAACACTCCCTTTGAAATAATCAAAAGGTCAAAAACTTGTTCTTGATCTTTAAAAACTCTTTTCCATGAATGCCAGTTCAATCTTAAAATAAACTCCACAGACCTAAAATCCTATGGATCCATAAAGATGTTCTTTATGGGCCACATCAACATTCTCATCTCCCCTATTTCTATTGTTCCCCTTGAGCACATCACTGGACAGTTTTTTTTTTCACCCCATAAACCAGATCTTCAACAGCTTTATCTAACTTGGTAAACAGTCAAGTGTCCAACACAAAATACTTATGCCAGGGCTAAACAGAGATCTGAATGTAGCAGCTATTAATCTTTATAATCTTTTTTACCATGTGACACTATGCCAGATGGTATATAAATTTTCTGAGTAATTATCCTTCTATTTATCAATCACAAGAAATATCATTGCTCCATATTGCTGTCTTTCTAAGTTACCTACTCCTCAGAAGAAAAAAAAAATGTTTATTTCACAGCATCCCCACTTTGAGATAACAGTCTTTTACACTAGCAAATTTAACCTAACAAACACTGGATATCTCATAACATCTATTGTGTAGGAGAAATGCTCACAGCAAATAAACTGAGCTTTCCCAAAGTGAAAAAAGAAATATCAGTTAGACTTGTACCGCCTGTTTTAGCAAATATTACAGCAATTCCTATCCTCAATCCTAAAACACAAAGAAATCCACTTGTTACATTTAGAAGATATGGGACTGGATGATCAACTGGTTTAAATCATCATGGTTCCACTGGTGTCAATGGTGCTACTCCCATTTCGACCAGATAAGGATCTGACTCATCTTTGGAACCAAACTTCATTTTGCAGGCAGTTACCACAAATTCATTCAATATATACTAATCTGCATCAGTCCAAAGGAAATGTAGGGAATACACTAAGCTTACCTGGCCCAATAAAATCTAGGTTCAAACACATGGCAAATAATTATCTTTCTATAGTATTAATGACATTTGCTTATGTGCATCACATTCTTGTCAGTCTACTACTGTATCTCAAGACTGTCTTTTTGTTTGTTTACAACAGTTCTGTTACTGCACTTGTACTTATTTTTTTCCCTAAAAATATGCGATCATTATTTTACCAATTACAGTCCCTGCATCCAAGAATATAAAATGTAAGACATTTTCTACTTGTTCTAATTGTTTTTAAAGTTATGTATTGGAGAAATTAATTTATTAAGGAAAAAATATTTTGCAAAGATTTACTTAATTGGGACATGACTGCAGTTATGGGAGTTTTGCCTGAGTAGACTGGACAGGGGATAAAGGACTGGACCCTGAACAGTCAATTGGCTCTAGCAATCAATATATTTAATATCTCAATCAAAACTCTTCAAAGAATTTATTTTTAGTAGTTTCTCAAACTAATTATTTATGCAGTCGTATTAGAACACTGACAATTTAGGAGTTGGAAGAAGTAAAATATATTTCTTGTTTGTGGAGCTTGCTACCTTGATTGATAATCTTCCAATATCCAGAACTGAATATGATAGTTAGATTCTATGTCTTATTATTGTTCTGACAATTTGTTTAGTAAACATTACTTTTAAATGTAGTTAACATTTATTCTAAAACATTTTAAGGGGACCAAATGCAATAAAAATGATCATTTGGTGATGCTGTTGCACTCAGCTGTGTCACAGATGGAGAAAGTAATTGTGTTTGATAGCTATTTCCATGTTAATGTTGTACATTAAAGTATTAAAAAATGTGCCAGTAATTTGGAGAAAACAAATAAGGCAAATTCAACTAAATCTATATGGACGCTATTTAATACCATAATGTGGTTTACAGAATGGCTAAAGGAGGTCTGCTTTCCAAACTGACTTCTGTAGTGACTGTTTATCTGTCACATAAGAAAGTCAGCGGTTTTGTACCAGGGCAAAATCAATCAAACAAAAACAAAAACACAGAAACCATAACCTTCCCCCCCACCCACACACCTCTTTGGAAGGGCCTTTTTGTTCAATTATATACTATCAAGTTAAAGAATCCAAAAGTGAAGAAGAGCTTTCCCTTCCATCCCAAAATATATGTAGTTCTCAAGAAAGGTGCAGGATTGGCAGTCTTGGAGGTGACTAAAGTTGGACTTTACCCACAGAACAGGTACAGAACAGTCCGTGGCAGTGTTAGCTTCCCCACATTGCCTCAGGGTGCCTCATCCTAATCTGGAGCGAGAGGCTAATTTAGGCCCCATTCAGAAAAGCATTTAAGTACATTCTTAAATCCATTCCTATTCAGCAAAGCAGTTGCTCATGTGCTTAAATCCCATTGGCATCAATAAGACAAGGTGGGTGAGGTAATATCTTCTATTGAGCCTACTTCTGTTGGTGAGAGAGACAAGCTTCCAAGCATACACAGAGCTCTTCTTCAGGCCTGGGAAATGTAGAGTATGTTACCTCACTCACCTTGTCTCTCTAATATCCTGTGACCAACATGGCTACAACAACACTGCATATTGACATCAATGGCATTTAAGCATGTGTTGAAGTGTTTTGCTGAGTTGGGACAATCTCCTTGCACTGTGCTCATCAACCCTTGACCGTTCTGGCAGGCCTATCAAGAGAAGTAGCAACTGATGACAATTGTGATTTTTCTTGAGATGTGGACACCTGTCCAGTAAGGAGCTGGATTGAGATCACAAACTCGTATCACATAGCCAATGAAGAGCATTTGGATCATAATTTTTTTTTGGAGGTTACTACCCTGGGCTGGCTGAGAAACAACCACCTTGGATTGAAGTAGGGTGAGCAGACAGCAAATGTAAAAAATCGGGATGGTGTGGGGGGTAATAGGCACCTATAGAAGAAAAAGACCCCAAAACTGGGACTGTCCCTATAAAATCGGGACATCTGGTCAGCCTAGATTGAAGGCTCTGTATCAAGCCCCTCAGCTATCCAGTTCAGCAAGAAAAATACATTTAAACCAATCTTTCCCCTACAAACTCTTTTCTCATATAGGTGATTGGACCTGATTTGCCTTTCATTTACATCAGGGTGAAATAAGGCTAACTTCGCTGAAATCAATGGAATTTCACCAGTGTAAAACTGAGAGTAATGCAGTATAAAATACATGAGAGTAGAATCAGAATTTAAAGAGCCCTTAACCATGTTTTTATTGGCAAAATAAGTTCTTGACCTTTTATTGTTTTAAGCACACTAAAGCACCAGAACTCAGTGTTCAATGATCAATCATCCTATCCCAAAGTAATGACTCTGGCTCCTTATGCACTCCAAAGAAAAAGTTTAGACATATTTAAAAATTACGGTGGCTCTCGCAATGATGGGAAGGGAGGAAAGTTGTGGGTAAACAGCATAATAAACACCATCCAACTGTCTACTGGTAGGTGCGCTGGAATAAATAAATGATCAAAAATAATCTAATTAAAAACAAAACAGAACAGGAAGATCAGGATGAGTGTTTGAAAAACAAATCAATCTCAGCAAAACATGAAATATGAAAACAGCCAGGTGATTAAAATGTATAAGTAAGTAAGTTTCTGCATTAGTTAGATCAAAGCTTCTCAATAATAACCAGACATTGATCTGAGATTGCCACCTGTCCATTTTCACTTGCATCTGGTATCTGCCAGGAGAAGTCATTTAAAAGGTTGTCAATCCAAATTTCACTTGTGAGAAGTTTTTGTTAAAATGTGAAACTTCTCTCTTGTGTTTCACTTATCGTTCACCAGTGAAACTGCCCTGTCTTAGCAAAAATTAGACTGTGGATCCCTGCTTTGGGCTTCCAAAAGAGAAGATTAAAGGTAAAAAATCCCACTTGCTGAAGATACTATGACAACATGGGTCATAAGAACCTGAAGAGAAAAGAATATCAGGCACTTTAGAATAATATATTTGAGGGCTTTGCTTTTGGGATCAAACACGTTTAGGTTTGCAATAGGCAGAGCTAAGGGAAGGAGGGATATACAGATGATAAGTATCATGCCCAGGGAGAGTGTGTCCAGGGGAACAAAAAATCCAGTGCTTGGTTTTATAGTTGGGGCAGAGGTTTATGTTCAGGAAAACAGTAGGGGGCCTGGATATATATATCTCGCATCTTCTGTTAGCAGATTTTCTAAAAAGAGGAAAATAATATGTATATATAAAAATGTGTGTTTTGGGGATGATTTAGTAAAAGGAAAACTGAAGGGAGAAAGAGAAATTTGTATACTCAAACTAAGCAAGCCTCTTAGATTAGATTGTCTCTCAGTCATTCTGAACCAATGAACCTGCTGCACATCTCATGATACAGACAAATACAGAATGGGACATGATAGCGTCAGTGCAACAGTGAGAGGCTCTGAAGGCTTGTATGTATAAACTGAGTTGGTGGCAAGCTAGGGTGCAAATCAACTTCACACTAACAAGCTTGCCAGTTAACTTTCCACTGTTCTTTGTCTGTGGCAGCCACTGAGCAGGTCTGGTCACAGGTCTGTAGTGAAATTTGACCTACCTTGCTTCAAAACAGGAGTAAAGTAAAGCACACTAAGAAACTTGTAGTGCGTAGCATCAGGGTTCACATGGACACTTAGTGTGCGACAGGCTAATGCAAGGTAGATTTACACCCCAGCGTGCTGTGAACTAATTGTTTATTCACACAAGCCCTAAGGCTCCTATAACTTTAAATGAATATTTGAAGGAGACATACTCATACACATGCTGAGAGAGGAAAAAGGAGAATTAGCTGAGGTGCTTCCAAGTGAAAAAAGAGGGGAAAAAGGTTAATTTGGTTTAATATTGCCTTGTTGGAGAAAGGCGTAAAAGCCTCCTAGTATTGAAGAGTGTGGACCCCAAAGATGGCGGGGAATTTTTTGGAAGAGTGTACATGTGTTACTATGAAATTGAGCAGACTGTATTTAGAATTACACTGTGGAATTATCTCCCGGGGGAGGGGGGGGGGGAGTCCCACCAAATTTTGAATCATTTAAAACCAGACTGATCAAAGTAGAAGAGTACAACATGTAGCACACCCTGCAATGGCCGGGTAAAGGATATGGTCTGAAAGAGCTTTTCCTCTGCTTATTTCTGGAATGGTGAACAAATCTACAAAAGCAAAGCTGTACAAAGGGTTTTGCACTTGGCTTGCTCTAGGGACTACAAATAGAGACTCATGTTTTGCCAACAGCAAATGCTTACTCAACATGCTTTTGGCACTAATGCGAAAAACCATGATAGAGAAGAGAAGACAGTGAGTGCCAGACTCCCATCTCATTTACACTGCTGTAAATCAGGAGTAACTTCACTGAAGTCAATGGGGGCCGATTCCTCAGGCCAGTCAAGCAGCTTATGGAACAAGAGCTACAATCTTCTACTCTCCTGATCCTGGGATTTACTGGGGACTGAACTGTTCCTGGTGTAACTTAGAGAAGCCCAGGGACTGCTCCACCAGCCTGAGATTATTGGAATATGCTCCACTCTGGCCATTTACACTGATGCAATCCACAAAAACATCTGGCAAAGGGGCATGTGGGGGGAGTGAAGTGAGTAACATACAGCCAGATTTACATCAGGGGAATCTCTAGCTGCCCTGATCCCTTTTGTGTCACTGCAGTTAAATTTGCGTAAAACCATTAAGAAAGGAGAATCAGGCTCTCAGACTTCAACACTAGATGAGTTTATAGTGAGACAACTAGGGTCACAGGTGTAGGTATGAAACACCACCCGTATTATCCTTGCTTCCCTATGGAATCTGGTGTTGGTGTACCAGGACGCAAACTGTATGTTGCTTAATAAAAACTTAGAAAGAAACCTCAACAGTGGTAATATAGTTGAGAAGCATTTCAAATTGTTTTGACTGAGCCACCCTGGTAATAAAAAAAAGGAAATTAAGTTTAAGATAGTACTTCAGTTAACAGGCAGTAATTTAAAAAATAAATAAAGCTGAATGCAATCATGGCCAGAAAAAACAACTTCTTGGTGTTTCACATCTATCTCTCCATCCAAAGCTTATGTCAAATAGCTCAGTTCTGAAGTCAAAATCATTTTTTTTTAACTACCAGTGTCACAAGTTCAACTAAGTTTTTCAAAATTGTGCTGAGCTTTTTCAGCTTCATAAATCATCACCAATAAAAAATAAAGTTTTAGGGACCAGAATGTTGCCTGTAATTTTGATGATGATGCCTAAAGCCAACTAAAGTATTGGAACACAACTTGCTCTTTTGCAATTACATCCTATTAACCAATGGTCTCAGTGGTAGGAACCTGTTGTTGTAGGTATTACTTAGAAGGCATCAGGTATGGACAGAATGAGCCATATTGTGACAGATACATCAATTTCCTGCAATATCTTTGGGAAATCTTATTAACTTAAGTTTAAATAGCTTTGGAGTCCATTGTAATATAAATACACCTCTACCTCGATATAACGTGATCTGATATAACATGAATTCAGATATAACACGGTAAAGCAGTGCTCAGGGGTAGGAGGAAGGGGGGCTGCATACTCCTGTGGATCAAAGCAAGTTTGATATAACACGGTTTCATCTATAACAAAGTAAGATTTTTTGGCTCCCAAGGACAGCCTTATATCGAGGTAGAGGTGTATAAAGTTCATGTATTAGTGTGGATATGTAACTTCTCTAGGGGGGAGATATGGCCTGGATAAACCCTGGGAACTGCTATGAGCTTTAAAGGACTATTTTATACAACGTGCCAGAAAAGAAGGAGCTTTTGGGATGAACATAAGTGGGTTTCCTAAGAAATACCTGGGGGGAAGGGAATGCAAATTGCCCCCCACCCCCGACCCAACCTTTTGAAGGTATACCCTGAAGAGAGAATCTATTTTGTGCTGATTACCTGTTTCTAGAATCCAAAGATCAAAGGCTCCGGCTGTATGAAGAAGAGACTCAGAGACTCATGGGGGTGCTTGTTCTGCACTAATAACTGTGGTGAACTTGTAACTGCAAAAAACCCCTTGGTAGTGTTTGAAGGATGCATCACCTGCCAGAGCCCTTGTTGGATTTGAGGAGTGCTCTATGGTAATCTCATTAGCATGGGTATAAGTTATTTTATTGTTTTAATGTTTTAGCTGTAGTGCTTTTGCCTTAAGAATAAAGGTGCTTGCTTAGAAGGAGCAACGTGGTCACCTATAACTGTGGGGAATTACACATTTATAGTCTCTGAGGAGAAATCAAAGTGCAGATGCAGCTGTTTTCACCATCTGGCTTGCTGGGGAACTCTCAGAGCAGGTAGGGAACTGTGCAGCCTGGAAGATGTCTGAACAGGAAAAGAGAGACACAGGTCTTGGCCCAAGAGGGGTGATGGGTCTATAAGTCAGCAATACTTCAGAAATGGATATGCCACTTTTTGAATTTGATAACTAAGTCTCAGCACTGAAAAGAACTATGAAAGATATTCAGATTTAGTGCAACGCTTAATTTTATAGGACAGTAAGCATTAAACTGTTTAATTTTCATGAGCACTGAGTTATGGCTTTAGTGAAGGTTATTCTGTTATTAAGACACTTCATTGCACTGATGAACGTATTTGGGTAGATCAACTGAGAAAATGCTGCAAAGTAGCATGTTTCAGCAAGAGACAAGGGAATATGAAGGAGAAGAAAAGAACAGGTTTAGATGTTTAGAAAACACCTGACAAGGAATAAAAAGGGAAACAAGTCAACTGAGCTGAAAAATTAACCTGACCTAGCAAAAAGGTGCTTGTGTAAAAGAAGAAAAATAAATGGTTGAACAAATGTGAGTATACGAAGAAGTTTCAGAACCTCAATCAATAGCCACAGCACCCTCTCCTGCTTCATAATATGCCAGGCGCTGAATCAAAAATGCTCTTGCAGTTGCTCTACTTTGGGCAGCATTCTTGAGGCCACAATAGCAATTTTTCCTAAATTACATATCCAACAATATCACTTTTATAATATTCTTCCAACTATACAAGTTTTGTGCGTGGAAAAAATTAATTAGCATAAGTGGGAGAGCAGGTATATACAAGACAATCTTTGCATGAAAATGTGGTTCAGATTATGAAAATGTTTAAGAACCCCTGATTTCATATATTTTGCCCCCCTTTGAAAAACAAGCAGTTTTTAGTAGTTAAAAAGTATCTCTTATGCAAAAATTTGCAAAGTAGGATATTATAGGCGGGTGGAAGGTAATGGGTGACTGCTCCTGTGGAAAACTAAAGCAGAGACTGAGAAAATAGGATTGAAAAAACATTGTTATCTTGGTTATTACTTCTGATCAGACATACATATTACATTAGAACAACAATTTTGTCTAATTTCTCTCCCGAAAAATGATGGCATCTGTGGACCAAACTGGGCTCCTGCTGTAGTGACTGCGTGCATTTTGCTTGAGCAAGGCAGGTGCAGGCAGAATGCCTCAGCGAGCACCAAGAGGATATGCTGTTTATTATGTAGTATTCTTCCTGAAGGTGCAGAATGTGCTCCCCCAGCTACCAAATGCTAGCAGGGAAGCAAGGCCTGCCCCCAGCCCAGTTGATCCTATGCTCTTTGGACTGCCTGATACAATAGCCAGTAGCAGCCTTTTTCCCCACTCAAGGGCATCTGAGTATCAGCATTCTGCTTGGGTCCTCTTTATGTGTGAAAAACAGCAGGGGAGATCCTGCCTGCCTGATCTCCCTTTCCTATTCATGCAAGACAAGCTATCACTGAATGCTATGTCTCACTAGTTTTTTAATTTATGTGCTTGTATTGCTATTTGTCAAAAAAAAATGGAATTTAAACATCTGATTTTAAAAAGCCCAAACTGAGCTTGGTATACATGCACAATAGACCCCACTTGATGGGATACAAGGATCCTTCTGTTTGATCAGGTACAATTTCGTAAGACTCAATAGAATCCTTTACTAAGTATGGATTCTCCGGCACCCAGTGAGAGACTTCATACAAAACCGTATTGATGAGCAGCAGGCTGGCAATGAATAAATGCTGCTCAGGAGGTTAGATGTGGACAGCTGTAGAGATCATGAAATGTAGCTTGTGCAGGGGAAAAAAACTCCCACCATAAATCTCAAAAACCCTGGAACAGCCACATTCAGCTACAAAGAGCTATTTTACCTGAAATGCGTGTTTTACAGGCTTTTACACTTACAAATTCATATTTATATATTTGGAAACAAAAGCACAACAAAACATTTTCTGTTGCCCTGAATGCTAATGATGGGAGACTGTTGCTATGGTGATGCTAATTTTAACGCTGTTGCCTGTGGACTTCATATGAACTGCCCGTTTTAACTTCTGCAAATGTCATTTACAAAATGAAAAACCATTAATGACTGGCGAGGGCACAATGTTCCACTTTAATTAGAATAATAAGGAATACTGATGCACAAAGTACAGGTTTGTGAATTGCTATAAAGCCCACACTGTCAAAATTAATTACCACTGATGAGGATTTTGTTCTAATATTTTTTGGAAGGAAGCTTTAGAATAGCACAGTGGTAGCTTGACTTGGAAATGAAAGAATTCCCTCCTTTTTAATATCAAGGTAGAACAGAATGATTTCCAGCACAGATAATATAAGAAACTGCTGTGAAACACATGACAGAAGGTTGAAAGTTATGAGTGAGCCGCTGCTAACTCAGAACTTTGGTACATTTACCATTCAGTAATGGTAAAATGTAAGTTCAGATGTTGCCAAGAAAAATAAAATCCCTTTAAAGGAGGAATTCCTCCGAAAAGCAGATATTTAGAGTTTGACAAATAGTACTTGTGTTCTTTGTAGCACTGTGCTGCCAAACTGCTGGGAACTAATGAATGGATGGCTGCTGGGATGCAATTCTGATTTTGGTTGGTGGGAATGTTACTTGACTTGTTAATTATCTACAAGGACCAGGGTTGAGTAGATGAAGTGGAAAACAACAGCAGTTTGGTAAGGTGAAAAAAAATGTTTTCCCCTTTTTGCATCATGCACAATTCTATGACAAAAGCTGAGCACACATGGTAAGGAAAAAACCTTTTCCTACCCATTTATTTTTGAAGGAATTTCTAATAATACACATTATGTAGAACGTAGATATAGTATTTCAGTATTGCATGTAATAAAGAAAAATAGTTTACTAAAACAGAAGGCCTCATTGGCAGTTGCTGGGAGTGTACTGTATCACATGAATTATTATTCAATTATTTCAACTGTCATAGTAGGATTGAAGACCCATTGTACTAGGTGCTGTACAAAAAGAAAACAAAGTTGGTCTCTGCTCCAAAAAGCTTGTAGTCCAAGAAGGTGAAAGGCCTGATGCTCATTTACATGAAGGCCTCATTTGCAGTGAGGCCCCTTTATATTGCTAGAGTGTTATAAAGAGGCCTGTGTAATAAAAATAAAATCCAAGATGCTCTTTTAAAATTCCATCCATGGCACACAACCATCGATGGATGGCTAAACAGGATTTATGCAAGGAACACAGAGCAGAGGCAGGTATTAAATTCACACCCAACCTGGGGGTAGGCTACTTTGTGATGGTCCTGTAGGCTACAGGACCATCACAAAGTCCTTCCGCAGCCACTCCAGCATGTCGGTTGTAATTACAGCTGCTGACATTTTGCTTGGGGCAATTGGATATACGTAACTACTGATGCTGTAGGCCCCTCTGCAAAGTGTCCCAAACAGCTCTCTCCTGGCTGGCCTAGCTGTAGCAGTCCTGGAGTCCCTCTTTGCTGCATGCAGGAAGTGTAGGGGCCTCCCTGTATGGTTGCAATGCCTATGTTGGCTGTAGAGAGCCCCATCACAGAAGGGTTTTGCAGTGGCCCTCTGAAACTGGATGAATTTGAATCTAAATTCAAAGAGTAAATCAGGGATTGGTAACCTTTGGCACATGGCCCATCAGGGAAATCTGCTGGTGGGTTGGGACAGTTTGTTTACCTGCAGCATCCGCAGGTTCAGCCGATCGCAGCTCCAACTGGCCACAGTTCACTGTTCCAGGCCAATGGGGACTGCGGGAAGCGGTGGCCAGCACAACCCTGGGCCCTACAACCTATCCTGAAGGACGATCTCTCACTCTCACAGATCTTGGGAGACAGGCCAGTCCTTGCTTACAGCCAGCCCCCGACCCTGAAGCAAATACTCACCAGCAACTACATACCACACGACAAAAACACTGACCCAGGAACCCATCCTTGCAACAAAGCCCATTGCCAAATCAGACGTCAAGAATTATAACATTCAAAAACCAGTCAGAGAACACTTCAACCTGCCTGGTCACTCAATTACAGACCTCAAAGTCACAGTACTCCAACAAAAAAACTTCAAACACAGACTCCAACAAGAAACTGCAGAATTGGAATTAATTTGCAAACTGGACACCAGTACATTAGGCTCGAATAAAGGCTGGGGGTGGATGGGTCATTACACAAAGGAAAATTTGTTTCCTCATGCTGATTTTTTCCCCTACTGTTACTCACATCTTCTTTTCCACTGTTGGAAATGGGCCATCCTGATTATCACTACTAAAGTTTTTTTTCTTCTGCTGATAATATCCCACCTTAATTGATTACTCTCATTATAGTTAGTATGGCAACACCCATTTTTTCATTTCTTCTGTGTATATATCTCTCTCTACTGTATTTTACACTGAATGCATCTGATGAAGTGGGTTTTAGTCCACGAAAGCTTATGCTCAAATAAATTTGTTAGTCTCTAAGGTGCCACAAATACTCCTTGTTCTTTTTACTGATACAGACTAACACGGCTACCACTCTGAAAACTGTCATCATGGGACAAGTTGCACTGAGTTATTTATTCTGTGAATGCCAATAATGTCAGATATGGTTGCAATCTAAAGCAGACTACTATTTGATACAGATATAGAAACCTAAGAAACTGAGAAGCTGGACAAAGATATTTGGGAGAGATCATAAATAAAAGTGTTAGAGAAAGGTATCTGTTTTAAGGAGGTATCAAACAAAAGACAGGTTGTTTGGCATTTGAGAAGGAGTAAGTTAAAAGGAAACACGAAAGAAAGCACAAAAATGAGAGTGGGAGAATTAAACAAAAAAGCAGTTAAAGGAGGGAGTTCAATAGTGGAGATGTCAACAAGAAAGTGAGAAATCAGAAAGAAAGGTAAACAGATCCATTCTTGTCTATTAAGCTTTAGACCGCAATACCATTTAGCAGAGGATGGTGCAAAGCCAGTCAGAGCTATGAGACTGGCCAGAAAAGAAGAGGTTGAGGGCAGAGAGGTAGATTTAGGAGGCACCAGCAGAGATTTTACCCAAAACTCTGGGAGTGAATAAGGTTGCCTTGAGTACATAGGGTGAAAGAGAAGGTGGTTGAGGACAGAAGTCAGAAAGAATCTGATAGAGTAAGGGAAATCACTGGAAGGAGCCACTAATGGAGTGAATAGTGAAGTAGAAGACAAACTGTGAGAACACTGAGTCCTGAAGCCAATGGAACAGATGAAGGGGCAGCAGGGAATAACTGGACTGAAAGTAGTAGAAAGATCTAGAAGAATGAGAACAAAGGAGAGACTCTTAGACAGCCAGAAATTTTTAGTGACCTGAGTAAGGACTGTTTAAGTAGAGTGGAAGGGACAGAAGCCAGAAAAGATTTAGTAAAGATAAAAATAGATGATAAATTCCAGAAACTTGTAGACAAAAAGTAGCAGGGCAAAAGGCTCAGTAGTTTGATAGACAAGTGCAATTAGGGGAGGGGTTTTGTTTTTTGTGAGTTTGTTTTTGTTTTTTTCAAGAGTAGGCTTGAGGCCTGAAGAAAAGGAGCCTGATGAGTGAAGGATAAGCTCCTAAAGAAGAATGGTGTCCTAGAGGCCTTTCACACAATTGTGTATCTTTTCAGAAAACTAAGCAGAATTAGCAAGTGTACTTGGTTCTCTCTGTTTTCATGAGATTTGGTGTTACATGCACCACTTTTCAACCTTCTTGTTTTGAAGCATCTTGTCTACAAATTCTCAAGGAAACTGTTATAATCCCAAATGAAACCTGTTTCAAAACACTGAGTTCTAGCTGCAAATAAACAATGCTTTTAAACTTTTTTAGACTACGACAAATCTTTCGGCTGAGAGTTGTTACTAGTGCTAATTAGCACAAAGACGTCAATACATGGTGTGAAGCTTTTTTGGGGTCACAGATACAGTAGGATAGATCTTGAATTCTTTGTTTTTGTTAATTTCTACTTTATTTTGACCCACCTAAACTGAATTTCATCTCACTGGGGAAGCTGATGCAAAGTTAGCTTGAGGACGGGGGTGGCTCCAGGCCCCAGCTCGCCAAGCGCGTGCTTGGGGTGGCAAGCCGCGGGGGGCACTCTGCTGGCACCGCAAGGGCGGCAGACAGGCTGCCTGCCGTGCTTGGGGCGGCAAAATGCCTACAGCCATCCCTGCTTGAGGAGTACTGCAAGAGTGGGTGTCATTTTGACTTAAACAATTCAAAGCTGTCTAAGATACCTCTGTTCCATGATTCATATCTGCAAGAACTGTATATGCTTGTCACATAGAGAGAGCAAACATTTCTTTTGTGATTCACACAGAAGAAAATTATGAAAATGTTTCTTCATCTTATATGCAGTATTTTTAAATTACTGCAGCTAGTTCTTTGTACCTACAGACACTTTCATTCTGAGTTAAAGATAAAAAAAAAATAAAAGAGCTAAAGGCTTGAGTTGATGAAAATCTGTCTGAAGTCCAGCTATGGGTTTTGGACTTGCCTACTAAATAAGGAATTCCAGAATGTTATGGCTAAATGGTAACTTACATCAGTATACGAAAAAGTTTCATATTAATACTTTTAGGTATTCTCACATGCCAGGATTAAATTTGTTCAGTGTAACTGGAAACTACCGTGTATGATGATGCTCATAAAATAGAAGTAGATAATTCTTTTGAACACAGAATTAAATGAAATGCAAACTAATGACATGTTATATAGGGATCAAAATGTAAGAAAGCCTACTATAAATGTAGGCATGCCTGCTTAAGGACTGAGAAAAGTTTAGATTTTTAATCAGATCTGCCCCATCAGTACCCAATTTATTATTCTTTACTTATGGATTCCAAACACAGCCTAAAACAAAGTCTCGCTCATATAATTTTTGCTTCAAACATTTATCAGACTGCCCCTTGCCTGTTTGCACAAAGACATCCCAAAGCGTAATCATGTGTGTATATGCATCTATTATTTTAAATTTAAGATTGCTATCAGATTTGCATTTTAAACCTTCACAACTGAAGTTATAGCTGAGGGAGTATTATCCTATGAGTTTGCTTCATATTGTCATTATTGCTATGGTTATATCTGAAACTAAATCACACACAAATTTCCTCAGGGACATTTACACTCTCTGTGGTTGTAAGCTGTTTACTATTGCTGGTGCTATTATTATCTAGTTCTAGAAGTATTTATAATTGCTTTAGTTTTTTCCTTTTCTATGTTTTATGAGATATATGTAGGCAACAAATTCTGAACTGACGACATCCTAAAGCTAAATTAAATTAAGCAGAGTTAAACTGAAGAGAAAACCTTGGGTAAAATCGTTGGGGCTGGTGGATCATATCCAAAATCTGATTCTCTGAGCTAAGGGCAGTTTCCATGTGTTTGTGTGTGTAGGAGAATCCATTTTCTCTTTCCGACATCCCTTAAAAACTCACAAATTTATAAAGCTGATTATGGAGCCACTAGGGTGGCAGCTATCAGACTGTAAAGTATTGCTAGACTAAAATCCATGCTCACCTAAAGCAAAACTGACATCTTTTTCCTCTGTAGCATTTTTTCATTTAGAATATTGTATCGGCCGTTTTATTGACCCTCCTGATATTTATTAATTCCAACTGTTCAGGCCACCACAGCTAAAATATGAGTATGACAAAATGGTCATATCATCCAGCACTCTGTGGCTTCCAAAATATTTATTTTGATATGTTCTATAAAACATGGTGCCTCCTTTGTAAAAAAAGTTATATCTGTGTCCCATCTAGATGTACTTTACTGTGTGATTGGTCTGAATTTTTTCTCTGAAACATGATATCCTGATGTTCAACATCAATGACTTTTGTATGAAGTTCTCTGTTCACAAATCAAAACTCAGTTGTTTTCTAGCTGCTGCTAAACCTGAAAGTTTAAACCAATATGCGAAAATCCATTTGTTGGGTTTTATATTATTAATATTCATATAGTATCTTCAAGAAATAAATTTCTCATCACTGTCTCCAATAGCAAAGTTTCTAGATTGAGAATATAGTTGACAATTTTGTTGATGATCCATGAAGCAAAGTAGAATACATCTTTGCTCTGATACTGCTATATTAACTCTGCAGTAGTGACTGGAGAAAAAATGGTGTTGAAAACAGAAATAGTAATGAATGTGACCACTGAGATGCAAAAGGAGCAGATACAGGTGAGTAAAAAGACACCTTTTTTTAAACAGTCACTTTTTTCTACCAGAACTCTAAGGTAATGTAATTGTAAACCAGCTTGCTATGCCTTTAATAGAGGCCTAACAGAACATACGATGAAATTATTATGTTTCTTGATTCAGTTGAATTTTCCTTATTCCTCACAAGGTGTTTAATTATGTACATTGATTTTTACATATTTGCCCATTATTTAAATGAACATAAAATGTGAAATTTGGAAAGCAATGTACATTCCAATTTAACTAATTTATTGATCATAAACTGCTTATTTAATGCACTGATCCAAATGTCATTCATATACAGCCTACTCCAGCAACTTCGTAACAAAATTACTGGGATCTGAATCCTTCTCTAGTAACTTATTCCTGCACCCAAAATCAGAGCAAAAGGATTGCCTTTGCAGCACACATAGAAGGTTAACAAATCTGGGCTCTGTTGGACCAGAGAGGGAGAGAATTCTGCATGCAAAGTAGGAGGTCATTAGATAGCAAGGTTTCATGTCTTAATTTGCTCAGTAGACTGTCCACATCATCTGGTGATTGAGAAATGTTTGGGGTGGGAGGAAGTGCATGAAGAGTACTACTTCCTAATAATCCTTTGCTGAGCTGTACTGTGTCTCATTCTTCCAAGCACGGGAATTTCCATGAAAAATTACAAATAATCACAATGCTTACTTCATCAAAACTACTCTGAGGAAATAATTCACTCAGGAATATTACAGTGGAAGTATTCCTCATGGTTAGTTTTAAAAAAAATATTTAATCTTGGGTTTCTAATATACATTTTCTCTGACGAATACTTGAAATTCAAAGCAAATATGTAGCGTGTAGAAAGTTCCTAAGGCTGAATATTACATTTTCTTCTAAAATTCAACTATTTATCAGAAAAGAGCAGTAAACACAGTGAATGTAGGTAACTTGACTGTCTCCATCCCAATGCTTAAAATCATTAAAATAAAAAGGCAGCCATACTGACATTTATGCAATTCTCAAATTATTCAACACATCTTTTTTCTCATTTTAGACTCTACAGTATGCCTAACTATAATATATATATATAAATAGACAGACTATTGGCTGAAGGGTCTCAAGATGAAGAGGTCACAGAAGCGACATACTATACTCTCTCTCAATAATCAGCATGAAGAGGAATCAAAGACAGATAGTTACCTGATGAACAATCAAAGTGTTACCACTGAAAGCAATCTACTAGAGAGGAAAAGGTATTAAATAATTTTTCTTGGTGACTCAGTAGTGAAGACCAAGTCCCAAGGCCACTTGTTATCCAAATAAAGAAAACTGGGTGTTATCCTGCTAGGACAAGAGATGTGACAAGAAAGGCAGGGAATACCCTGAAAATGTTGGGGAATTTGCACTAACTGTTATCCACACGAGAACCAACAACACAAGTGAAAAGAGATTTGATAGACTCAGGGATAGAACAAGGAGTAATGGTCTCGAGTTGCAGTGGGGAAAGTTTAGGATGGATATTAGGAAAAACTTTTTCACTAGGAGGGTGGTGAAGCACTGGAATGGGTTACCTAGGGAGGTGGTGGAATGTCCTTCCTTAGAGGTTTTTAAGGTCAGGCTTAAGAAAGCCCTGGCTGGGATGATTTAGTTGGGAATTGGTCCTGCTTTGAGCAGGGGCTTGGACTAGATGACCTCCTGAGGTCCCCTCCAACCTTGATATTCTATGATTCTATGATGCTTTAAGGAAACGGGGAAAGAAGAAACACAGGAGTCACTTGGTGGTAGCTGCAATGATCAAGAAAGAAAATCAAATCAGAAAAACAAGTCTCTGCCAGAAAGAATCTCTATCTGCAGAATCAGAACCTTTCCAGCTATAGTGTCAGAATATTCTCGCACTGCATATAAAATTATATTCCTATACCTTCTGTGAGTGTTGTATTTATTTCTTCATTGCAATAGATACTACAATACTCAAGACTAATAATGTCTGTACTTAATGGTACAAATGATGATACAAATACAACTTTTAAATTCATGAGGGAACAATTAAGCTTGTGAAAAAGACCATCTTGAATGAAAGTTCTTAACATATTATAACTGGGTTTGACTATTGGGTCATGTATATATGGGCCATTACCTTTTTACAGAACTCTGTAGTTTTATCCATATTAAAATAGATAGGACTTTTTCCATAAAGGAGTCACCATTATTGGTGGTGGAAAAATACAAAACTTTCTGATCATTAAGGAGATAATGAGATGGTAGGTATGCTGAGCCCAGAAATAATGCTGACCCTATTATAAGGATGGAGAACACATGAAATGTTCACCAAATAGAATAGAGGACTAAAGATTGCTAGTTCATGGAACTAGTGGCATAGCAGACAGAAGATTGAACCAAAGACTAGACAGTGGCTTTGAAAAATGAAAATATATTGCTGTCTTGGAGAAACTGCCAATCATCTGGTGAACATGAGGATTATGTCTGGCCTACATGAGAAGAATATGTAAAACCTCTCCTTCCCCACTACTGTAAGGTCTCACTGAATAATTTTCACAAACTGTCTCCTGTTTGTTTATCAAATCAAAATTAAGAGTATAACTGATCACCAAAAAAAACCCAAAACAACCAACAACAACAAAAAAACCCACCCCATCCCCTGACAGTAAGATCTTTCTTTTTTTCTTCCTAATGTGTCTAATCATTTCAAGTTCAAAGCATTACAGTGGAACTCAAACATAATTCCTATTTCTGAATCCTGCTCATTAAACACAAAGATGATTGATACGATAGTGGACTGAACTATACAATAACTTTGCAGCTATCAAGAGGAGCTGTAAAATGTTATTTTAAGTACATGACAGTGCAGTTTTATGGTAGATCTGGCATATCTTGTATAAAATAGGGCCACATTTTACATGTGTAAATCTACTTCTACTTCAACAAGAATATATTGGACATTGTAATTTTTTGCTTTTGGTGATATGCAACAGTCAATCATTTTATACTACATGTTAAACAACTGAAGTAAAATCCAAAATACAAGCAAAAAAAAAAAATCACATACAACTGATAATGAGCAACAGTTTAAACTCTATAACAGAAAGTAAAACGGTTAAAAGATTTCCTAATTTGAACTCCAAGACTATATGGTAACAGTCTCATAGTGCAATATCAAAGATTCATTTTTTACATTATTGTGCTAAATTAATTATTCACTTATTGCTCCCTGAACCTTCACCTGAACCAAAGCAGGACTGGATTTAATTGGGTTAAAATTTTCATACTTTCCCTTTAATTACATTAAAAATTCCTCATCCTCTTTCCTCTTCTGCTATTTTGCACTCACATTTGCTACTGGTTTCTAAATAAAGATGTACGAAGCAGAAATAATACAGCTTGATTTTTACAAGCTAGAATGAACTTAAAAAATATGTTTACCAGCTTATTAGTAAATTGAGCAAACAAGACATGAAAGACATGGACGATATAAATATATGCAAGAATAGTAACTATGTCACCAGAAGGACACATTTTAAGTATCAACTGCACAAATTCCCTCATTGCATGTAAAGTTTAGTAATATAGTATGTTTTCCATGGAAATTCATAAGTGTTCATCAGTGGTGGAGCATTTTGATTAAGATTGCCTTTTGTGCATGTGTGCGCGTGTGGTGGTGGTGGTGGTTGGGAGGAGAGAGTAGACTTCCATGGAAATCAGTTGGAAAATTATTTAGCTTTTATAACTTTAACACTTTTTGATTTATTGGAAAATGAGTTGGGAAATACACAGAACAAATTTAAATAACAAATGTAAACAACAGTACCAGTAATCAGTGATAAGAATAAAAGATAATCTGCTGCATGGGCTCAGCCTCTCCTTCCCAGGTCTAGCAGGGAGAACACTGAGCCAGATGAACATCTGGTGTAAATCAGCATTGTTTCATTAAGTCAAAAGAGATATGGTGATTTACACCAGCTGCCAATCACTGTGAGGGGCGATGCACCAGCAAAAAGGAAATGCTCCGTGACAGTTACCAGTCCTTTTCCATTATCTGTTATCAAGCTGCGATGAAATACCATCGTGTGAATCACCTCCTTTGTTACTGGTTAGTGGCTACAATAAAAAGACCTCATGAAATGAGTGAGAAGGTTAATATAAGCAAACATAGTGGGAATCTTTAGAAATTCTACTCAGGAACTAAAATATCCTACATAAGGAGAAAAATAAACTCTATTTTATACAAAACTGAGATGATATTTTAGGGTAACGCACCCGGCCTTTTGTCACTGGATCAACCCCTGTTTAAGTTACAAAAAGAAATGAGTTTGATGGACAAAGCTTAAGTGGACATGTCTCATACATCATCAAACTAATACACACTTTGGCATAATACCGTGCTACTTAAAGGCTGAAGACTGAAATAGCAGGGCCATTACAGATCAGGACTACGGAGCAGTGAAGTACTATGCAGCTGAGTAGGTAAGCTTCTATTCTGCCTGTCAGGGCTGTCAAACCCTACTTTAATAAGCAATGCATTTACATTATTTTAAAGAATGAAAATTCTGAATTGAGCAAATAGCTTGTTAACTCCACAAATATCCCTTTAAAGTAGCACTATCAGTGTTGGATTCTGACTTTCTCAAGCAATAAAAAAGTTTGCATAGAATAGAGATAGAATGCACATACTGATCTATTCTACCAGTGAGTGACGCCAGAGTAGTTCCAGTGAAGAGTCTACTATTGACCATATCGTTGGATCAAACTTCAGAACATAAAGTTAGCCTTTTGCTTCTGCCATCTCAGCAGTGATTAAGTCGTAGACTGAAGGTGTTTAAGGCCAGCTGCTTCCCCACTTAGCCTGACTTCTCCTGCTAGCCACTCTCCAGGGTTGGTTCTGGAGTCTGGCCAGCCCTCCTGCCACCTATGATGTGCGATCAGGAACCTGAATCAAAGAGCTTTCTTGGCCAGCTGCTTCTCTATGAGATCAGATTGGCCATCTGCCAAGTGAGTGGGTATGGGTTTGGGTGTTTCTAGATACATGCCACATATGTGAAGATATCTGTCTGATAAACTACAAATCCCTTGACTATCTTGCCTGCTCTATACCCACTGAATCATCTTTAATAATTCTAGTGGTACAAACCATGTAGCTGCAAAGGTACAGTTTTGTTTTCAAATCAGCTTGTCACTAAAAGTGTCTCCTCCTTTGTCCCCGAATAACATTAGTCTGAACTGCAGAACAGGCAATATTCAATGATAATTCCAATCATGGGTTTCAGGACCAAAATTTCACATTCTTGCAAAGCTAAACAAGAGGTTTTAAACACTGGAAAGCATGATTCCCAGCTTTGTATTGGGACAAATTACACGATTCAACCTCTGGAATAATCTGAGATACTGCATCAAAGTTATCATATTTTTACACATGCAAAAAGCTATTTTAGTTCCTTTTAGAGGTTTTAAAAATGCATTAGTTATATTTTTCCCTCCCTCAAGAGTTCTGTATAGCTAGATTTCTGGTATTAGCTTTTCAGGCAGAGGAATAGGAAAAAAGCTGTACTTGTGTGTTTTAAAAAGAAAACATTTAAAAAGAAAATCGCAAAAATGTTTAAAAGTAATTTTTATGTTAAACATATGACACATATAGAATATATAGAAGTGTGGTATATAGGCTTACTCAAACTCAAATAGATGATTTAATAGCTTACTCATGGTTTCACTGCTTGTAGGTAACAAGAGCCATCCCACTCACTACATAACATATAATATTTTATTGCTATAACTCTCCACCTCTCTATTTATAAGTGTCTGAGAGATAGTGCCTATTTTACCAGTGATTTTACCAGGACACTGACTTCTTCCTTTACGTTCTGTTAGTATAATTTAAATCAGATCGAACTATTCATCCTTTCAGAAGGCTGAAAAAGGTGAAAGAATCATTTATTTCTTTTTTAATTTGAAAGTGGTAAACTCTTAGGGTATGTCCACACTGCAACAAAACACCCGCAGCTGGCCTGTGTTGGTTGACTCAAGCTTATGGGGTAGGACTGCAGGGCTATACAACTGCAGTGTAGATATCCAAGTTTGGGATGGAGTCCAGGCTCTGGGATCCTACCCTCTCATGGAGTCCCAGAGCCTGGGCCCCAGGCTGAGCCCAGATTTCTACACTGCAATTTTCTAGCCCCACAGTCTGAGTCCCAGGAGCCCAAATCAGCTGACCGGCCAGCAGCAGAAGTTTTATTGCAGTGTAGATATATCCAGTTTCTTTGTGTGCTAAAACTGAGAAGTTAAACAACAATTACATGTGTGATCAAAAATTAAGATAGCAAACAAGTTATAGAAATTAGCCTACAATTTCTCAGAGAGGGAGTATGGAAAGACTGAAGAAACCTACAACTAACAAAAGCATGAAGTTAGATGATGATGTACTGGAGTCAGAGATAGAGAAGATACACCACTGGGAGAGTGGAAGATCTAGGAGAATACTAACAGGAAGGAGTACACTGAGTACAGTGTACTCAGCACAGAGTTAATTTATATGGAAAGTTGTATATGGACCCTCTCAAGGAGTCATAACTATGCTCCTGAGAATCCAGCTGGTGTTATTTCCCTCAGGAAGACAAAGTTTATTGATTTACTACAATTCAAATAAGAAAAAAGTGTGACTGGGAAATAATTTGGAATATCTCCTTGGTAAGTATTTCATAGCTAAGGGAAGAAGAGGCACCGCATGAGCATGAGCAGACAGACATGATTAACTGTGAAGTCAATTGTACAAAGAAAGGATAAGTCAAAGATTAATATAAAAAAGAAATCACAACTACTAAAACTACGGCGTATACACTGGACCATCTGACTTCTGGGTCTACATTAGCTGCTTTAGGGAAGGTATGTTCCAGATTTAAGGGCTAAATCCTTCTCCCCATTACATGCCTGTAAAAGGTCCCTTAAAACTGTGTAACTGACATTGTTTCAATGTGCACAGTGTAAAACCACATGGCAAAAATATGTGAAGACGAAAAAAGTATAGCTCCTTAGTTTTTCCCTGTGCCCCACAATGAGGGCCAGAAGAAGAGCTGGACCAATGGGTGATGCCTAGATAGATCTCGTGGTCATTCTTTGATGAATGTAGGTGGGTCATAATATCTACCAGTAGTCCTTGCAGTACCTCAGAAACAGTTATGGAGCAGCTTGCCTATCAGTTAAATCTGTGGTTTAAGGTGTGTGAGTGTATTCTTTGTATCTCCCCTGCATTACTTGAGCTATGAGAAGGTTACTCACCTTGTGCAGTAACTGAGGTTCTTCAAGATGTGTGTCCCTGTGGGTGCTCCATGTCAGGTGTCGGTGCATCCCAGAGCCATTGATTGAAGATTTATGATAACAGTGTCCACGCAGTTTGCGAGTGCGCAGTAGTTGTCTCGTGGTGTCACTGATAGACGGGAAGAGGGTGGGTAGTGGAGCACCCACAGGGACATACATCTTGAAGAACCTCAGTTACTTGACAAGGTGAGTAACTTTCTCTTCTTCAAGTTCTGCCCCATGGGTGATCCACTTCAGATGACTCTAGAGCAGTACTCCTAGGAAGGTAGGAGGGACTTCGGGTTCATATGAGTCATAGAGGTAAGTATGGTTAGGCCAACTATGGCATCAGCCCTGTTCTGAGTGATTGCACAGTGCTCAGTAAATGTGTTGACAGAGGCCTAAGTGGCTGCCCTACAAATCTCTAACATTGGAATATTGTTTAGGAACACTATTGAGGTTGAAACTAATCATGTAGAATGCACTCTGGTGCGTGCAGGACAGTCCATGTTCTGAATATGATGGCACTGTTGCATGCATGTGGAGATCCTGAGTAGATATTGTGCAGTCTTTCGAATGTTCGGTAGTAGAAACAAAGAGTTTAAGGGATTTCCGGAAAAGTTTGGTCAAGGTAAAACGCATGCCTAACGTCCAATGTATGTAAGACTGCTTCTGTTGGAGTCCGTGAGGCTTGGGATAGAATGTGGGCAGATGGATTAGCTGGCTCATGTGAAAGGCTGATGTTACCTTCAGTAAGAATTTTGGGTGCAGATACAGCATGAATATTGTGTAGGGAGCGTTGGCCATGAGTGCCCCTATCTCACTCATCCATCTGGCGGAACTAACAGTGATCAGAAATTCCACTTTCATGGATAAATATAGCAGGGAGAAGGTGGCTAAGGGTTCAAATGGTGGTCTGGTGAGGCATTTCAACCCCAGATTGAGGTCCCAGGCCAGGGTAGGTTGGTGAACTTCTGGGTAGATGTTCTGGAGAACTGTGAGGAAGTGTTTCATAATTGGATGTGCGAAGATTTAGGACCTGTCAATCTCATGATGGAATGCAGTAATGGCCACAAGATGAACTTCGATCAAACTCGTTGCTAAACTCGAGCATTTCAGCTCCAGTAGGTAATCCAGCACTAAAGGTAGTGGTGTTGTGGGGACTGTCACGTGTTTTCCTTGACACCAGGTGGAGAATGTCTTCCATTTTTGAAGGCAGGGGCAGCTCCAGGCCCCAGCATGCCAAGCGCGTGCTTGGGGCGGCATGCCACGGTGGCGCTCTGCTGGTCCCGCGGCTTCGGTGGACCCTCCGCAGGCACACCTTTGGGAGGTCTACTGGAGCCGCCTGCCACCCTCCTGGAGACCGGCAGAGTGCCCCCCGCAGCATGCCGCTGTGCTTGGGGCGGTGAAATGTCTAGGGCCGCCCCTGTTTGAAGGTATTATGCATGGTCACCTTCCTGCTGTTTAGTAATAGGTGTTTAACTTGTTCCGAGCAGCCTAGTTTGCCATGATGAAACTATGCAGGAGCCACGCCTGTAGGTGAAGTTTCTCAGGATTCGGGTGAAGAGTGTGCTGAGATAGTAGGTCCAGATGACAAGGGGCGTATATTGTCATGCACATAAGGTAGGGGTACCATGCTTATGTGGGCCATACTGGGACTATGAGATAACTTTGGCCCTGTCTGTTCGTATCTTGTGTATCATGCGTAATATCAGTGGAATTGGAGGGAAAGAGTACATGAATTGTGCATCCTATGTGATGAAAAAGATGTCCCCCGGTGACTAGGGTCCCATTCCTGCTCTCAGCAGAACATTGCGCATCTGTGGATTGTCGGAGACATGAACAAGTCAATGAGGAGACAGCCCCACTGGTGGAATATGGATAGCAGGACTGCCCCATTCATTTCCCATTTGTGGTCTCGAGAGAAGTACCTGCTTAGTACGTCTGTGTTCTGAAAGCCAGGAAAGTAGAAGGCCAAAATCTTTATGTTGTGGTGTATGCGCTAGTTTCACAGTTTCATGGCTTCGGTGCATCAGCTAGTGTGATTGAGTGTCTCCCTGGGGGTTGATATAAAACATGCAGGCAATGTTGTCAGTCATGGATACGAATGGATTCGTTCTTTAAATGAACTAGGAAGTGTCTGCAGGCATTGCGGACTGCATGTAGCTCTAGTAGACTGACGTGCAGCTGAGCGTCTGCAAGAAACCATTTATCTTGAACTGTGTGCTGATGCATGTGGGCAACCTAGTAGCGAAGCGTCTGTCATGATTTCTATTAATGGGGGCTCCTGTTGGAACAGGATGCCCATGCATACATTTTATGGTCTTGTCCACCAGTGCAGAGTGTCCAGGACATGAGGTGGTACTGTAAATCATTTGTGCAGGCAGTGCTTGCTGAGTATGTAAACCGAATTCAACCAGCCCTGTAGGCAGTGCATATGTTGTCTTGCATGCAGTACCATGAACGTTGTGGCTGCCATGTGTTCTAGTAGGTGCAGGAGAATACGAGCTGGTATTTGGGTGCTGACTCTCACCTCTGAGATAAGATTTGTCAGCTTTGTGAATCTGTTCTGGGGCAGGGATGCCTTGGCTTCTATGGCGTTGAGGTGTGCCCCAATGAAGTCCGGTTGTAGGGCAGGGATTTGAGTGGATTTTTGTTCATTTATATGTAATCCTAGATCCCTGAATAGTTTCATCATCATCTGGACTGTGTGTTGAGTAGGGCCTTTGAGAAGGCAATTGTCCAGGTAAGGGAAAAATCATTATTCCCTGTTTGCATAGATGTGCTGCTACTACCATTAGGGTTTGGAGAAAACTCTTGGTTCCATGGATAGGCTGAATGGTAGTACTCTGTACTGGAAGTGTTCATGTCGTACTGTGAATCTCAGGAATTTCCTATGAGCGGGATATATGGTAATATGAAAATAAGCATCTTGGAGGTTGAGGGCTGAAAACCAGACCCCCTTTTGCAACACTGGAAGTATCATAAGTGTCACCATATTAAACTTCTGAGCGTGTACGAACTTGTTGAGTTTCCTAAGATACAAGATAGGTCTCTATCCTCAGTTCTTCTTCTGGGTCAAGGAGTAGTGGGAGTAGAAACCCTTCCCCCTGTATTGCAAAGGTACTCATTCCACAGCACCTAGTTGTAGAAGATGATCAACTTCTTGTTGCAATAGGTGTTCATGAGAAAGGTCCCTGAAGAGTGACAGGGAGGGCGATAGGGTAGGTTGTTGGAAGGTAAAGGAGATGATATATCACGACTGTATGATCTCTAACACCCTCTGTTCCGGGGTTATTGATGCCCAGATGTGGTAGAACGGGCAAAGGCAGTGACCAAAGCATGGGGACGAATTGAGGGAAAGCGGTACCTGGTGAGAGACAGCGTCCAGACACTCGACCAAAACTTCAAAACTGTGGCTTTGGAGGAGCCAATTGAGAAGTCCACCGTTGAGATTGAGGTGCTCTCCGTCGCTGTGATCGTTGGCATTGTTGTTAGTTCTTGTATTGCTGCTGTTGTTGGAAGAGGAATCTCTGGCTCTCTGATAAGATTGGTATCATCTTCTCTTCGCCAGTGGAGTATAGATCCCCTAAGTGCAAAGGGTGGCTCAAGAATCCTTCATGGAATGGAGCATCTCATCCATCTTGGTCGAGAACAATTTCTCTTGGTCAAAGGGTATATCTTTGACCTTGGTTTGGAGTTCTCTGGGAATGCCTGAGGATTGCAAACAGGATGCCTGGTGCATCGCTATGGCCATGGCCATGGTTCTGGCTGCTGTGTCAGCTACATCCAAGGATGCTTGGAAGGCTGTGAGAGTGACAAATTGGTCCTCATTTAGAATGACCTTGAATTGTCCTTGTTTCTCCTCTCGAAGCTCCTCAGTGTAAGAGCTCAATTTCTCATAGTTACCATAATCATTTTTTGCTAATAGGGCAGAATAATTGGTGACTCTGAATTGTAATGTTGCTGAAGAGTAAACTCTTTGCCTGAAGAGGTCGAGCCTTTTGTGTTCCTTATCTTGTGGGGTCAATCAAAACTGTTGTTGCTTGCCATGCTTATTAGCAGCATCGAACATCAAGGAGTTGGGAGGTGGGTGGGAGAAGAGGAACCTTCGGCAGAGACATAGTTCTTCCCATCCACCCTTTTGCAAGTCAGTGGAATCAAATCCGGGGTCTGCCAAACTGTCTCTGCTGGTTCCAGAATCATATTGTTGATGGGCAAAGTGATCTTGGAAGCAGAGGAAGGTGGTAGAATTTGTACCAGTTTGTGCTGATTTGTCTGAACTTCCTCCAATGGGGTATCCTGGCTTTGAGTGACCCACTTAAACAGTTCCTGGAACTGTTTGAAGTCATCTGTGGAGGTAGGCGGGGGTGGCATGATTGCTTCATATGGAGAGGAGGAAAAATCGTGAGCAGGATATAGCTTCTATACGTGCCTGTTTCAGTGTCATCCTCAGTGTCCTGAGCCTCCATTGGCTGCGGGTTGGGGATAAGGAATTAGACCTCAGCTCATGTCTATGAGCCATGGTTGGCCTGGAGTTGGGGCCTCTGTGAGCTGCACAGGGTTCCCAATGTGCCCATTGCATTGGGAAAGCTATCAGTGGGTATATCCACAGCAGTCCTTACCACAGTTGAGCTGTCTGGTTGTAATAGTATTTGGGCCCCATTTGGCTTCAAGGTAGTCTTTGTTCGGTCAGCGATGATGATCGGTGTGGTGAGAAGGTTCCTGGTCCTTGTACCATCATCTTCACTAGATGACTGTAAGACCGCCTGAGAAATATGGGGATCCCTACATTGGGAACATTTGGGAGAGTCCTTGGTACCGAGCAAGGGGGACTCCAGTGCCGAAGAGATTACCAAGTCTCTCTGTTGCAGAACATTCTGTGGAGTTTCTGTTGTCTGTACCATCGGTGCCAATGGGGTTGCTCTTGATGGTGCAGATGTCAGTGCTGACAGGTGTTGTGGTGGATTAGCCAGCGTGGTTGGTGCTAATTTTGCTTTCTCTGCTGGTGCCAACTGTGATGTCGGTGCCGGAGGTGGAGGCATGTTGCCATAGGTGCTGGAACTAGGGGCATGGGGTGCAGCACCCCATGGCTTGAAGCAGTTTCCATTATATACAGGGTTTACAGTTTGTTTCAGTGGCTCTCAGTACCCCCCTAAACAAATTGTTCCAGCACCCCTGCATGTTGCCTGAGAAAACGCTCAGTAATGAGTCTCTCGTGAGTGAGGTCGGTGCCATGGAGGAGGCATGTCTCCATCTGTGCCTCGACTCCATCTCCTTCAGTTGGGACTCGGTGGTGCCAGAGGTACCTGGAGTGTCATAAGTGCTCACCCGAGTGTATTTTGGCATCATGGGTAGCGACCTGGCAGGAGACTGCCATTGTTTCTGCGGGGCTCTCTCTGGAAACGTCTTGCCCTCTTCCTTGGTCTTTTAGAGGAAGGCATGTCTCCTGTCCAGGGTCGCCCAGGGGGGCAAATGGGGTAATTTGCCCCATGCCCCACAGGGCCCCATCAAGCTGCTCCAGGTTTTTGGCAGCACTTTAGAGGCAGGTCCTTCAGTGCAGCGGAAGACTCGGAGTGAGTGAAGAACCCGCCACTGAAGTGCTGCCAATCAGCGGCACTTAGGCTGCTTCATTCTTCAGCGGCAATTCGGTGGCGGGTCCTTCCCTCTGAGAGGGACCCGCCCCTGAATTGCTGTAGAAGACCCAGCCCTGCCCCAGGCCCCCTGAATCCTCTGAGCGGCCCTGCTCCTGTCTGTGAGTAGGGATGCCTGGCAAGATGGTCCGTGGGTCCATTTTTGGTTGGAGAAATTACTCCATCAAGTTCATTTTTAGTCTGAGATCCCAGTCATGCCTGGCTCTCACCTTCAGATTGTTACAGTGGGTGCATTTTTGTGGAATATGCGCCTTACCGAGATATCGTACACGCAAGGAGTGCCCATCAGAAACAAACATTTTAACAGTTAACTGTCCCCGGTGTGGGGAGGGTAAACCAGAGAAAAATAAAGTGGGTTTTTTTGGTAATAAAAACTAACACTAACAACAACTTTCTATATGACTAACTAACTATTTAAACGCTAGACACAGCACAAATGGTACTGTGAGATGCCTACTGCACATGCGTGACCCACGTAGACACCGCTACCATAAATCTCTGATCGACAGCGCCAGGACACACCAACCCCTGAAGTGGCGCACCCGCAGGGACAGCACTCGAAGAAGAATAAAAGATTTAACCCTAAATGACCACGTGAAAGTATTTGGTGCAGTATGCTCACCCCTTTCATTGATAACTTTAACAAACAGATATAAGGAGAAATTAATGTGAAAATGTGTATTATTATTACCACTAAGAAAATTAAATTTAAAAACAGCAAATCATTAATTAAATATGGAAAGCAAATTAATACTTTAGAACTACACCTGAAGTTTTCCAATATGCATATACTGCCCATATGGCTGTTTTTCCTTCTGCCTTTGGATATGAAAAACCCTCATTTATGGCATAGTAAACAGTTAAAGAAAAGGGTAACATGATTTTAACCTTACCACCTCAATATGTCCTTTCCACATGTGGACTTCCTCTTCTTACGTTCTTTTTCTCTTTATATTCTGTTCTTAGAATTTTAGACATTTTTCTCTGCACGTATTTCATATGTACATGCAGATACATTTCAGAAGGCTTCTTCCTTTGTACAGTTTTTATTCGCTATTTATATTTCTTATGTTTGGTAATCACTTTTTTGCTTAGTAAAAGCTAAAGTAAGAGATTTATATAAAAACCTAAAACATTTTTAAAGTGTCACTGTGGGTACGTCTACACTGCACGATTATTTCGAATTAGCTTAAACCGATATTACAAAACAGATCTAATAAAATCGGTTTAGCGCGTCCACAGTGGGATCCCGAAATCGATTGTTTGCGTCCATGGTCCAAAGCTACCATCGATTTCAGGAGCGGTGCACTGTGGGTAGCTGTTCCTCAGCTATCCCATAGTTCCCACTTCCGTGTTGAGAGCACAGTGCCTGATGGGGCAGAAAACACTGCCCCGGGTGGTGCTGGGTACAGCCTCACCCCTCCCTTTGTGAAGGCAGCAGACAACCCTTTGGCGCCTTTTTCGCGGAGTGCATTGAGCAAACGCCATAGCACAGCAATCTTTCCCTTTTTTTTTCACGTGGTGGGGGGGGGAAATAAACTGAGGAGCTGTTCCCTGAACCACGCCAGACACTGTGTTTGAACCTACAGACATTGGGAGCTCAGCCAATAATGCAAATAATTTTCAGAGACTGCTGTGGACTGTGGGATAGCTGGAGTCCTCAGTACCCCCTCCCTCCCTTCATGAGCGTCCATTTGAGTCTCTGGCTTCCCGTTACGCTTGTCACGCAGCGCTGTGTATCCTGCAGTTTTTTATTCAAACGCTTTGGCATTTCGTGTTCTGTAACGGAGCTGGATACAACAGATTTGTCTCCCCATACAGCGATCAGACCTAGTATCTCCCGTACGGTCCATGCTGGAGCTCTTTTTGGATTTGAGACTGCATCGCCAGCCGTGCTGATCAGAGCTCCACGCTGGACAAGCAGGAAATGTAATTCAAAAGTTCGCGGGGCTTTTCCTGTTTACCTGCCCGCTGCATCCGAGTTCAGATTGCTGTCCAGAGCGGTCAGTGCTGCACTCTGGGATGCCGCCCGGAGGCCAATAACGTCGATTTCCGTCCACATGAACCCTAATCCGAGTTATCACTATCGAATTTAGCGCTACTCCTCTCGTTTGGGAGGAGTTCCGAAATCGATTTAAGGAGCCGTTTAACTCGATATTAATGAAGACGTCGTGTGAACGGATACAGCGTTAAATCGGTATATCGGCCATTAAACCGATTTAAAGTCGCAGTGTAGACCTGGCCTGTGTCTTAACTGTCTCAGGCCTCTCTCAATCACCAGACTTTTCTGGTATATTATATGAACCCATTTTTTCTGGAAATGATGCTTCCTATTAGTGGCAGCCTTCAATCCCACAGCTGCCTCCATGCAGGAAGGCCCGGCACATACGCTAAGCCTTTTTGATTTTGCCATCAGGGCTCATTGATCTGCCCAAGCAGATCAATTGCAGGGTCAGGGACTTAGACAAGAGGCCTGGCAAAACAGCAGTCTTCTTACATGTTTCTTTTCCCCACCTCTGAACTAATGTAAACCTTTAAAGCCTGTATTAGCCATAGGAAAAATGAGATTACTTGTAAATTATACAGTATAAAACAAGATGTGATCTCTGGAGTACTTAAGGGTTTCATAGTAACTTTTTTGGTTGACATGAAGAACAGGAAGATCATCAGCATAACAAGAAAAAGGCCGATGATGGAAAAAGGGGGTTAGATGAAGTGTAGTTTAGAAAGATTTCACATAGCAACCTGAAGATGTCATTTTTTCCCCTTGATAGCCCATCATACAGCCAGGTATTCAGCAGGCAGGGAGGAAAATCCGTTTGCTACTTTAGAATCCAAGGCACCTTTCGTAGCCTAGAATCCAGAAATATGAGTTCTCAACTCATTAGGGAAGCAAGCAAGGTGAGCGTTAACTGTTGGCTCTGTTTGTCCTATCCATGTGGGACTGACCACATAAAAAGGTGAAAGAAATCCTAACAGAATGCAGCAGCTGGTAAAAGGCCATTATATTGCAATTTTCCTGAGGCTGACAGTAGGCCAAGAAACCACAAAACGGCATAGAGTAGGAAAAGCTGTTGTAACAGGTTGTACATTGTTGGTGATTATATTTTCAGTAGCAATGAAAGCTGTACTGAAATAAGGTAAAGGAGGCGCTGGCAGGAATAAGGCCCAAGGGAGACGAAATATTAAAAATTTTACAGTACTTCAGGAACTTTAGTGGTGGCTGGTTGCTACAGACTAATCAACTGTACAAAAATGAAGTTTTAACTATCAATTTCAAAGGGCTTGGAGTGACCTAACACTAAGAACTCTGGAATGTTACCACTGAGTATTTAGTATTAAGTGTTGCCTGATTTATGGACTCATCAAATGCTGTGACATTTCAAATGTGAAACTGATGAATTAAAACAGCTAAATATCAAGAAGGAAATTGATAAAACACAAAACCAGTAATGTATGGAGGAAATTCAGATAGCAAAGGATGCTCTCATGTGTGGTCTGAGTATTCTATGTTGAAGATGGAAAGAAAAATACATAAACATTAAGAAAAGGGCCAGGTATGATGCTTATCCTTCTGTTACACCTTTATGGCAACTCTTGTAACAATTAAAGATAAGCAAGTAAGTAATAATTCAATGGATGGCTAAATAAGCATTGTTTAAAGGTTGAAAAGGCTAAGAATAACAGGCAGTTTTGCTATGACAAATATGAAATGTTAAATGAGGGGAATGAAGGAGAAATGGAACGAGAAACATTGAAATCATGGGGGGTAGTCTTAAAGCTGGAGCAGGGAGCAGATGGAACAGGGAAGTCACTAGGACTAACAAATACCTCAGATATTCAATTGCTATGTCAGCTATAGGGTGCTCCTGTACAACATGCCACAGAATGGAAGCTTTCATTATAGAAGTTATGTTACCAGCCCCTATGGTTGTGAAGATAACCTTCCCTGGGTGAACCAAATGGAAACATATGAAGTATGTTTTTCCTGAGTCTGCAAATAGCCTGAAACAATAGCTGTAATGGGGCGCTGACTCTGAAAACTAAGGACAAAATAAAATGTTTATTTTGCTATTGATCATTTTAGCATTAACATTCAGCTAGTGTGTACATCTACTGCTGTCGGAAGTAGTGGCAGATATGATGATTGAGAGGTGCTGTGGGCTCTTGACTGCCACAAAGAATTGCTGTGGTGAGATATTAGGAATTAAAGCTTCTCCAACCAAAATGTCAAGTCACCTCAAGGGTAAGTGAAAATGAGATGTATCCCTTTCCCCAGTGCCTCAGCTGTGACAGGGGTGCCAAAACCCCAAACTCTCTCTCGCAGACTCGTGTCAAAACTTCTAGCTTTCCTCATTCAATTTAATTATTCATTGCCAATATAAATGTCTGCAGCAAATTTAAAATTTGGGGCAGCAGCAAACAAATTTAATACAAAAATAAATAATACTAGGGAATATTCTAGTTCTGATTGTTATTCATTTTTACATTTAATTCAATAAAACCTCAAATTTGAAGCTGCCACAGAAATTATATTTTGCTACAAAATTCAGGTCTGGAGTGCCATAGCAATCAAGTGGCCATACTGAAAAATTTAGGTTCTGTCTGTTGTAGAGGGCATTCATTATTGTAACAGATGGTGCAGTGTAACTTGGATCACTGTAACCCAAATACAGACACTTAAGTTTTAGTCATTTGCAACACAGGAACTTCATCCTATATACTGCAGCATTTATTGTTCCAGGCTGTAGTGAAGAAACAGCTCACAGCTCATGATAGCAACATGGAAAAACTAGAGCACAAAGGAGTAATTTATTCTCCCTTATTTTTGTTGTGTAGTGGGATAACCCAAGGCATGAAAAAGTGAACTCCTCCTGGGTTTTTAAAGTTTCCTCTTAGTTTGTTATTCTGTGACTATTTTTAATATTAATTTCTCCCTTGTTGTCCTTCAGCAACAGATTCTGCCAAACAATGTTACTAAAGGTGTTCACGGGATAATGGACAATTGATAGTTTTAGAAAGATCAGTTAAAGAAAAAGGACAATGATGCTAAAGCTGCAAATTTCTCAGTTGAACCATACGTTGCTGCTTGCAACACCAAATCATTCATCAAAATTCTGACTGGTTTGTGGTAGTGCAAAACCTCCCTTTCTCACTGTTGATGGAGAAATGAACCTATATAAAGGAATCAGGTATGAACCATGTGGTCCACAGCTTTACTAGACTTTTCAGGTGACTGCTGCAATGACATGAAAGGCACTCTGCTTTATCGCATCTCAAAAACTATCTGCTGTTGTTTGTTTTTTTTAAGGAAGTTCTCCAGAGCACCAGCACGTTTGCATGATATTTTATTGCATATTTCACTACTTTTGTCCTTCCCACTGAAACAACACAAGAATTGTATCAGGACAGATTAAAGAAATAATTAACTATCACACGTATATAAGACTACTAAATAGCCATCATTAATAGTATTTATACTTACTTGATATAGTAGGGCACTTTGTTTGGTGAGATTGCCCTCTCCCAGGGACCCTGGACAGAAGCTGTTAACAAATATAAATAAATAAATATATAAATAAAATAAGAGAGACATGGAGGTACAGTTCAAAGCAAACAGAAAAGACAACATTAATCTCTGGAATTACAATTTTACACTTGGCCACGCTGATACGGGTCTGTTTGCTCAGTTACCCATGAAGGCAGGAAGGATTAACCTGCTGTTTTGAAATTTCTGTCCTAATCTGAGTGAAATTGAACTCATTCAGCTGCAAAGATAAATGCAAAAACCTCTTCGACTACTAAACTTAAAGAAAAGATAAGGAACTGAACAAGCAGCCTATCTGTCTTTCTGGTGAGTTCTTTTACGGGGCACCTCTTGGTAATGCTTTCTGTTGTTTTTTCTTCAATTTCATCTCTTATTTGATCAACTGTTCTCATCCTTCTAGGAACAAAATTACACCCTGGTTTACATTTTATGTCAAGTAAAGACATATAGCAGCCCAGTATGATGATGTTCTCCTGTTTATTTCATTTTTATTTCCTACATTATTAAATGTTCATTGTTTTATTGTCTTTCAAAAATGGCAAGCAGTGCAGAAGATGTTGGCATGATCACATCAAGAAGTGTTAAACCCATCAGAAAATGGCACTACATAATAGCAGTTTTCTCAGTCTAGACTCTCACAGCAGTAAGTATCAACATCAACTTACACTATAGTGAAAATATGTTGTAAATAATGTTTTCTATGAAAGAGGAATATGGGTAGGACATTTTCATATGATAGAAATTCTTGCTTGCTGATGGTCTGAGCCATATTCTGAAAGCTCTTCTTTAATACTTAGAGTTTACAATCTATTCAAGTTCACCATCAGAAGCAAGCTCCCCTCAAACCAGGATCTACCAGCTCAAAGTTATACCAGACCCTGTCATAATAATAGATGCAAAACCTGCAGACATATCTCCACTGCTATAAAGATCAATACCCTCATAACACACCTTTCAAGATCCCTGGGTACTATACAAGCCTATCACAACATGTGGTGTACCTCATTCAGTGCACTAAATTCTCCAACAACAACTATGGGTGAAAACAGACAATCACAATGTCCCAAAGGAACGCACACAGAAAAATCATCAAAGACAAAAACACCATATCACTGCAGGTGAACACTTTTCACAAAGTGATCTCTCTATATCTGACACTTCAGTCCTCATCCTCAAAGGAAAACTGCCCAACACCTTCTAGAGATAACTCTGGGAGCTAAAATTCATAACTTCACTAGACTCTAAAAATCACAGTTTTAATAAAGAATATCTAAGGCTTATTACAATAATGTGTAACCCACTAACCCTTCCTACTCCTCCTTCCCCCATTTCAGTGCTATGACTGCAGAGGTGTGACCAGGCCACTTCACTTTGACTCATCTCTTACAATAAGTGTTAACTATTTACACTAAACCATCTGTTCCAACTTGTATTTAGCCCTGACTCTCTCAAATTTTTGCCTACCCTGCATATTTTGCCTACCCTGCAATTAGACACCTGCAGCTGGCCCATACTAGCTGACTTGGGCTCACGGGGCTCAGGTTAAGGGACCACTAATTGAAATGTACATGTTCCAGCTTCAGCTGCAGCCTGAGCTCTGGAAATTCTCCCACCTCATAGGGTACTAAAGCCCAGGATTCCCCAAACCCAAACATTCACACTGCAGTTAAATACTCCTTAGCCCAAGCCCCATTAGCTCGAGTCAGCTGGCATGGGCCAGCTGTGGGTTTTTAATTGTGTGTAGACATAGCCAATGTACCTTTCTCAGACCTGAAGAAAAGCTCCGTGTAGCTCAAAATCTTGTCTGTGTCACCAACAGAAGTTGGTCTTGTAAAAGATATTACCTCACAAAAAGTCCATCAGCTGAATAAAGAAAATACATCACCTACTTTAAATACATCTCACTGAACCTCAGAAATTCAAGTAAAAAGATAACATGAGCAAAGGAGATGGAGAGAAGATGTGAAACACATTTTTAAATCGTTTATAGGAACTATTGGATCATTGTTTGTGGGATTGCCAATAAATAAATACATTCTGAAGAGGGATTTGAAGGTGGTCAGGGAAGTTGGATGGCAAACAATATCAGGGAGAAAATAATCAGTTGTAAGGGCAGCATGGGAGATACATGGAGGCACTTAAGAGAGTCTAAAAAGGAGTGTAACATGCAATCAAAATGAGATATGGGCTGGATCAAACACAAAGAATTTAAGATACTTTTCGATGAAAATGAGAAGCCAGTAAAGGAACTCAAAGAAGGTGATGATGGAGCTGGAGTAGCAAGGAAGAGGAGTCTGGCAGCGACATTGTAGATGGACTGGAGGGTGACAGAAGAGCAGGGTAATGGAAAAGTACAGCTTCATCAAAACACTCCTTTTGGGGGCCAACAGCCATATCATCTGCAGCAAAATTATGGGCACCTTATACGTATGAAGAAAGGGTTCTGGGCATGGCTACTTACTCTATATACTGAAACAGTTTGGCCAATTACACATAGAAACACACTTTATATAAATGCTCATCCAGTGCTGGGAGTGGATGGAGTACTGCAAATGAGAAACTGAGCTGAACACTGAATGGTGAGGTTAAAAAGAGATACTGAACAGCTGTTTTATTTCCCTGAGTACTCTCCATTCTGCAAACTGAAGGCCAGATTCTTGCCATTCTCACTCACATGGAGTTGAGCTTTGCTGCAAGAGCAGTCCAATTGATTTCAAGAGCACAAATCATGGAATAAGGTACTATTCAGTGTGAGTAAGGGATGCAAACTCTGATCCTCAGATGGGTTCTGCAGAACATAGCATGTGGTCATTGAATCATAGAATATCAGGGTTGGAAGGGACCTCAGGAGGTCATCTAGTCCAACCCCCTGCTCAAAGCAGGACAAATCCCCAATCAAATCATCCCAGCCAGGGATTTGTCAGGTCTGACCTTAAAAACCTCTGAGGAAGGAGATTCCACCACCTCCCTAGGTAACCCATTCCAGTGCTTTACCACCCTCCTAGCGAAGAAGTTTTTCTAATATCCAACCGAAACCTCCCCCACTGCAACTTGAGACCATTACTCCTTGTTCTGTCATCTGCTACCACTGAGAACAGTCTAGATACATCCTCTTTGGAACCCCCTTTCAGGTAGTTGAAAGCTGCTATCAAATCCCCCTCATTCTTCTCTTCTGCAGACTAAATAATCTCAGTTCCCTCAGCCTTTCCTCATAAGTGTTCTCCAGCCCCCTAATCATTATTGTTGCCCTCCGCTGGAATCTTTCCAAGTTTTCCACATCCTTCTTGTAGTGTGGGGCCCAAAACTGGACACGGTACTCCAGATGAGGCTTCACAAATGCCGAATAGAGGGCAATGATTACGTCCCTCGATCTGCTGGCAATGCTCCTACTTATAGCCCAAAATGCCATTAGCCTTCTTGGCAATAAGGTCACACTGTCGACTCATATCCAGCTTCTCATCCACTGTAACCCCAGGTCCTTTTCTGCAGAACTGCTACTTACCCACTCAGTCCCTAGTCTGTAGCAGTGCATGGGATTTTTCCATACTAAGTGCAGAACTCTGCACTTGTCCTTGTTGAACCTCATCAGATTTCTTTTGGCTCAATCCTCCAGTTTGTCTAGGTTCCTCTGTATTCTATCACTACCCTTCTGCATATCTACCACTTCTCCCAGTTTAGTGTCATCTGCAAATTTGCTGAGGGTGCAATCAACGCCATCCACCAGATCATTAATGAAGATATAGAATAAAATTGGCCCCAGGACCGACCCCTGGAGAACTCTGCTTGAAATCGGCTGCCAACTAGACATGGAGCCATTGATCACTACTCATTGAGCCCGATGATTTAGCCAGCTTTCTAACCACCTTATAGGCCAGGAATAGGCAACCTATCGCACACGCGCCGAAGGTGGCACGCTAGCTGATTTTCAGTGGCACTCACACTGCCCAGGTCCTGGCCACTGATCTGGGGGGCTCTGCATTTTATTTAATTTTAAATGAAGCTTCTTAAACATTTTAAAAACCTTATTTACTTTACATACAACAATAGTTTAGTTATTTATTATAAATGTATAAAAAGAGACCTTCTAAAAACGTTAAAATGTATTACCGGCATACGAAACCTTAAATCAGAGAGAATAAATGAAGACTTGGCACACAACTTCTGAAAGCTTGCCAACCCCTGTTATAGGCCATTCATCCAGCACATACTTCTTTAACTTGCTGGCAAGAATACTGTGGGAGACCATAACAAAACCTTTGCTAAAGTCAAGGAATAACATGTCCACTGCTTTCCCCTCATCCACAGAGCCAGTTATCTCATCACAGAAGGCAATTAGGGTAGTCAGACATGACTTGCCCTTGGTGAATTCACGTTGATTGTTCTTGATCACCTTCCTCTCCTTCAAGTGCTTCAAAATTGATTCCTTGAGGACCTGCTCCATGATTTTTCCAGGGACTGAAGTGAGGCTGACTGGCCCGTAGTTCCCTGGATCCTCCTTCTCCCTCACCCCTTTTTTTTTAAAAAAGATGGGCACTACATTAGCCTTTTTCCAGTCATCCAGGACCTCCTGCAATCACCACAAATTTTCAAAGGTAATGGCCAATGGCTCTTCAATCACATCCACCAACTGCTTTAGCACCCTCAGATGCAGAGCTTCCATGGACTTGTGCTCATCCAGCTTTTCTAAATAGTCCTCAAACACTTCTTTCTCCACAAAGGGCTGGTCACCTACTGCCCATACTGTGATGCCCAGTGCAGTAGTCTGGGAGTTGACCTTGTTCATGAAGACTGAGGCAAAAGAAGCATTTACTACATTAGCTTTTTCGACATCCTCTGTCACTAGGTTGTCTCCCTCATTCAGTAAGGGGCCCACACTTTCCCTGACTTTCTTGTTGCTAACATACCTGTAGAAACCCTTCTTGTTTCTCTTAAAATCCCTTGCTAGCTTCAACTCCAAGTGTGATTTGGCCTTCCTGATTTCACTCCTGCATGCCTGAGCAATATTTTTACACTCTCTGGTCATATGTCCAATCTTCCACGTCTTGTCAGCTTCTTTTTTGTGTTTAAGATCAGCAAGGATTTCACTGTTAAGCCAAGCTGGTCACCTGCCATATTTACTATTCTTTCTACATCTTGGGATGGTTTGTTCCTGCAACATCAATAAGGATTCTTTAAAATACACCCAGCTCTCCTGGACTCCTTTCCCCCTCATGTTATTCTCCCAGGGGATTCCCTGAGGGAGTCAAAGTCTGCTTTTCTGAAGTCCAGGGTCTGTATTCCGCTGCTCTCCTTGTGTCAGGATCCTGAACTCGACCATCTCATGGTCACTGCCTCCCAGGCTCCCAGCCCCTTTTGCCTCCCCTACCAATTCTTCCCTGTTTGTGAGCAGCAGATCAAGAAGAGCTCTGCCTCTAGTTAGTTCCTCCAGCACTTGCAACAGGTCATCTATTTGAAAACTATATCATAATACATATATGCAAAGGGACAGAATAAAGATTGTGCATATATTTTATGCATATAAATACACACACAGAGTAAAGCATTGTAATATATTTCTTAGATTGTAAACTCTTTGGGGACAGGGACAGTCTTTTTGTTCAGTATTTGTACAGTGCCAAGCAGGAGTCCTACTCCATAACTAGGGCTCCTAGGGAAATATGGTTATATAAATAACTAAAAAAACAACAAAAACTAACACAGCTAACATTCACCATCTTCCCACATTTCCAATAATATCTACTTCTTAACTTCTGTCATAATAAACTTATTCCACTATATACTTGGATGCAGAAAACCTCCAAAGACAACATATAAGGCAATGCTGTGTGTTATCTGAAATTAAGAACTAGGAAGAAAGCCATCTGCCTTCCCCATGTATCTATATCCAACATTTTTAGTTGTTCATGTAGCTTAATCTTCCTAGCTATGTAAGGCTAGAGGATGGCATACAAACTGGTTTAAAAAAACATTTGGATTATGGAACTAGGTATTCCGAAGGGTAAAAAACAGAACCACCACCTCCTCCTCCCCCTGGCCCCCACAAAAAAAACCCTACATTAATTTGAGGATCTACTTTGTATGGTATAATATGTATTTATAATTAAAAAGCCCTACTCGTTCAACTCCCCAAACTGCAAAAAGCCCCTTCTCCCAAAAAAACAAACCAAAAGTTATCTTTCGGAGTGAGAACAACTCAGCTACAGTTCCTATCTTAAAATCAAAGGAAATGTTATGTATTTATTGAATATCTAAAGGATAGGATGGGTTGCTGTAATTATTCTGGAAGATGTATTTCTCCTTCACTCCTGAATTCATCTGGGAAACAGCTTTCGAGGCATAACTTATTATCCCAGAATCTTATATACAAAGGTGTTCTTGATCCATTTAAAAAACCAAGCACAAAGAGTCTCCTTTCAGTGGAACTAAATGCTTTAGAAATAAACAATTCTGCGATGTTCTACATAATTGGATTTAGTGTTCCTTCAAGAGACTGTTGTGAGGTTGTCTGTAATACAGTTGCTGCTGTCCTGGATGATTCTAGTCTTGCATATATTTGAGTTGACAAAATACGTGGTACCTTTTACAACTGTGCTCTGAGAATAATCATCTCATTTCTGGCACAAATCCAACAGCTGAGAACAGCTGTTTCTTATCTCCTGGTACCAGTAGAGGTTTGTCATCCATTACAAAGCCAGTGTAAGTAATAGACATATATCTTTAATTCCTGGTAACACCATTTTAGTAGTCTATCAAAGAAGACTTTCTGGAAAACAAAAAGAATGAGTACTTGTGGCACCTTAGAGACTAACAAATTTATTTGAGCATAAGCTTTCATGGGTTAAAGCCCAATTCATCAGATGCATGCAGTGGGAAATACAGTAAATACGGATACCACTCTGAAACTTTTCTGGAAAACATTTTTGTATGACACCATAGCTTCCTTGTGTGTTATACTCAAGAATCAGACATTTCCCTATTTGCAAAGTGTAATTCAAAAGTGCCTTATTGTTTTAGTTTTGCACAGTGCAAGAATCCATTGCTATACGAACAAGCCACCTCCAATGTTGACTCCTGAAATAAAATAGCATAGCAAAACACTCCATTAGCATTGCTATGCATTAGCAATCATTTAATGGTTATCTATTTTCAGAGTTTTATTTTTCTCCCTTTGATGTGCTAACATATTAAACTTACTGTGTGTGCTATCATTGAACTTAGGCTACATATCACAGACCGTATTCACATAAGTTGGTATTTGTCTTTTCACAAAGCAAAATGAAGCAGCAGCATGCTAGATCTGTGTGCTCCACAGTCCAATAGTATTTTACTCTATGCAAGAGTCTGACCAGAGACTTAAATAGAACGTAGGTGTCATTTTAGCTGTGTTCATAGATGAACTAATCTAATAAATATTTAATTTAGCTATATCATTATGGGAATCATGTATACAATACATTTAAAACGATCAAAGGTAAATGGTCATTTATTGCACCTATCCACCAAATATTCAAAGAGATAGTCTTGGCTAAACTCAGTTCTATTAAAAACTACTTCCAATGGTCATTATTAAAATGTTAACATTCACTCACCATTATCACACAGTGACATGGATATGATTTCAATTGTAAGTACAAAGAAAATCCTCAGCATCTCAAATAACACAGGGGAGGGGAGTGAAACTGTAATTTTTTGATGGCAACCACATTGTGCCATGCTGCAATCTACTCTGTGACCTGCTGATTGCTGTTTGTTAGAGGTTTCATATGAGTGAATTACAGCTTTGTGAGGTTTGGATCTGAGCTTACACAGGTGTTCATAACCATAACAAAACCTACAATATTTACAAATTGGTCACTCTAGCCTCAATTTAGAGAGGTATTTAATCATGTGCCTAAATTAAACCTGGGAGAATCATTTCAGGCAGGGCCTCTACCTATGATACCCTGACTTTGCTGACTTCTGTTCTACTATTCACCATTATTGTTGTTATTATTTTTAACCAAATACACATCTTAGAATCTGTTTACTCCTCCTCCCACAATGTATAACATTTCTTTTACTAATGGTTTAACCTTTTGTTGAAGTATTGTATTTGTCATTCCTTATGAAGGCAGATAGTGATAGCTTAATGGAGTGATTGGCAACCTTTGGGACGTGGCCCATCAGGGTAAGCACCCAGGTAGGCCAGGCTGGTTTGTTTACTTACCGCGTCTGCAGGTTTGGCCGATCATGGGTCCTACTAGCTGCGGTTTGCTGCTCCAGGCCAATGGGGGCGGAGGGAAGCAGCAGCCAGCACAACCCTTCGCCCACACCGCTTCCCGCCGCTCCCATTGGCCTGGAGCAGCAAACCACAGCCAGTGGGAGCCGCGATCGCCTGAACCTGCGGATGTGGCAGGTAAACACACTGTCCCGGCTCGCCAGGGGGCTTACCCTGGCGGGCTATGTGCCAAATGTTGCCGATCCCTGGCCTAGTGGTCTAATCCTCAAATTTGGAAATACCTAGAATCACAAGTTCACGTATGTGTAGAGCTGACTTACCCTTTGAGTCTTTCAAAATAGATGAATTGAGTACCACTGTATTTACTTTAAGATATATTTTATTAAGATATCATAATAAACAAGATATGGTTGTTTTACACAGACATTAAAGATCCCCTAGTACTTTTCCTAAAGGTGAGGTAAGTTACAGCAGTCCCCAGTCAGTTAACGCATGCTATATGCTGGCTGGCTGACTGCCATCTTCACCCTAGAAAGAGCTGCTTATCTGAGAGTGTGTGTGGGTATGTGTAATTTGGGAAGTTCTTTAGGATCTTTCTCAATGAAAGTAGTGTATAAATGTAAGATATCTGTTTTACCCATTTACAGAGGGCCTATTTCTATCTTATGCATATTTGTTATTATAGTAAATTATGGTGTGGAACGCTGATGCTGTATAGCATAGAAGCATAATGGCTCACTGTATAATCGAGAAACTGATGTCAGAATATATTGGCTGAAAGATATAAAAGTTAGAAGGAGAAAAACATCAATCAAAACCTAACTTGCATAAATATTGCACACCACGGGGTCTAGCTCAACTAGCTGAGCTAGCTTGGAGCCCCATTTAAGCCTGCATATGTGGGTGGGTTCTCAGGAATTGAAGTGAGCTAAGCAGTTAAATTTCAGTTTGGATTCTTCAATAGTTAAATTACACACTGCTTCTCTGTCTGGATTGCAATGCTGTCTGCGATCACAAATAGAGTAAAATGCTTTAAGATTGCTTCTCAAACTTTGGAAGATGGGCTGATTAGCCATAAAGAACTGAACATGTGAAAACGGGCAGCACAACAGAGACTCACTCCACAGGAATTATAAATTAGGCCTCCCAGTTCTGCAATAACTGCTGAAATCTTTATGACCAACTTGAAACACAATGTTTGCCGGGTGTTACTGATGAGAAACATTATCCAGCTACTAAATAGATAACATGTTCCTTACTATCATTACAAATGGTGAACAGCATACTGCAAAGTAATTCAGAAGTTTCCAGAGATCACTTCAAAGCATAAAATTGATCCAACGCTCATTTTCTTGGATGTTACTGTTTGGTAAAGCAGCAACAAAATACTTGCATCTACTGGAAAAGGATATTGTATCAGGTAGACTGAGACTGTAGATATTGTTCAGCTTTACTAGGTTTGTATATTGCTGACAAGTCTCATAATCAATGTTGGTTGCACTCAAACTTTGAAAAAGAAAATCTCTAGAACTGGTTTCTATCACATTGAACAAATTTTGGCTTTTGTGCAGAGAGAATAAAACAGACTATTAAAAAACTAAATCTTAGCAAAACATTTCAAGCCTTATAGAGCCAAACATAATAGAACGAGTTCTGACATAAAGAGAATAGCCTCATTGCTTTACACACCAGGCATTTCATAACATAAAGAATATGTTTTAACTGAGCACAATTTATAGCTCATGACTACTCTGCCACACTGTTTAAAAGCACTGCAGCAGAAGTGTTTGAATCTTTAAGTCTGAATCTTCCAGTGGTGCTCCAATAAGGACATACCAGATACACGGGGCAGCAGCAAGGATATGTTTGCCTCAGAAATCTGGTACTGTAGGCAGCACAGAAGTAGTTAATAAATGACAACTCTCTGTATGAAGCTTATACTCATCTAAGAGTTAAGAAAACATCATGGATAGCTGTGACATACTCAACACTGAAGAAACATCATCAAAGATTAAAACATATTAAACTATGAATAATGCTGCTATGAAATGCATGAGATCGTTCCACCAACAACAAACAACTGCTTTTAAATAACACTGTATACTGCATTGTAGAGATGAGTGAAAATGAAATTCAATGAAATAGGAGAAAAACATTTTTTTCATTGAAATACTGTTCATTGTCACCGTCAGTTTTTTAATAGAAGGCTTTTTTCACCACCAAAAGTTATTATTGCAGTGAAATATTATTGCAGCGGAAATATGAAACTTCTGTTAGTGAAGAACTAACTGAAATTTATGATTTTGGCCCAAGACTTGAATTTGACCATTTTTATAATGTAAAACTTAATTTGCAGATGGGGGAATCCAGCATATAATCAGAATTCTTATCCATGGTAAATCAAATTTATCAATATGCTATGCACAGCTCTATTGCAGTCAACATTTTTGAGAGAAGAAAATATAAGGGAATATTAAAAAGCAGCAACCCAGCAGGAATGATCATTAGATGCATGATGCCTCTTGAACCACAAAATATAGTACTATCAATTTCCCCCCAAAACACCTGAGCTATCTAGAGTAACATTTTTCTTAAAATTTCCTGTTATTTCACAACCACTGGTGATAGCAATGGTAAGGGTGCTAATGTAGACTCTTTAACCATCATAGATCATCTAATCTTGCAGAGCAGAGCAGGTCTAGATGACACGATGTTTAAAACCCTAGCTGCTCCTACTGTTGCTACCAGGGGTGACTCTAGACATTTCGCTGCCCCAGGCATGGCGGCATGCCGCGGGGGGCGCTCTGCAGGTCGCTGGTCCCGCGGCTCTACTGAAGCCGCGGGACCAGCGGACCCTCCGCAGGCATGCCGCTGAAGGTGGCCTGCCTGCCGCCCTCCCAGCGACTGGCAGAGCGCTCCCCGCAGCTCACCGCCCCAAGCACGAGCTTAGCCTGCTGGGGCCTGGAGCCGACCCTGGTTGCTACCACTTATGGAGCTGCACTAGTGGTAGTGCAATGGTAAGACATTTTACAAAAAAGTGCTCGTATAGATGTGGCCCATGTGTATTTAACATAATTTCCTTTAACTTTTAACATGCTTCACTCCTTAAGCAGGTCTTGAACTTAAATTGCTGCCCACTGCTACTGCAAAGTCATTCCTTCATTAATGACGATAGTAACAAAGGCAAGAGCTGAGGAGCGAAACATCCAATAGAGATTATTTGTATTTCTTTTTTAAGTCTCTTTTCTTCCTCTAAGTGTGCTTGGCTCTCCTTGAAAGGTGCAGGGCTGGAAGCCCTGGAGACTGAAATCTTCCACTGAATGCTGCACTGTAGATTTAAACTCTGGTTGCAGGTTGGGGATGATGGCTTTTGATTCTTGCTGTCTCCATCCACTTTACACCTCTGTATAATTCAGTACTTAGTTTTGTGTGGCTCAGTTCAAAGATACCCAAAGAGTGGAATGTTGTATCTAGATTTTAAAAAAGTATTCTCAGACACAGGGTACAGCTATACTTGGAACTGGAGGTACAGTATGGGCATTGACTCTCTGGGTGCTCTATGCTTCAAGTGCCCACGGAAAAAAAATAGGGGGTGTTCAGCACCCACCAGCCACAGCTGTTCAGTGGGGCTGCTGATCAGCTGTTCGCCGGCTGGCTGGAGGAGCTCGGGGGAGGGTGGAGACTGATGAATGGCAGGGGTGGAGTGGGGCCAGAAGAGGCAGAGTAAGGGTGGGGTCTCGGGGCAGGGGGCAGAGCATGCCAAAGAGGTGGATCGATGGTGGGGTTGGGACAGAAAGAGGCGGACCGAGGATGTGGCCTTGCGGGGAAGAGGCAGAGTGGGGGTAGGGCCTCAGGGTGGAGTGGGGGTGGAGCAGCCACCAGGAAAAAGAAAAGTCAAAGTCATTGTCTGTGACTGGAGGTGTAATTTCCAGCTTGGGTAGACATACCTGTGCTAGCTCTGACTGAGCAAGTGCACTAAAAATAGTAGCTTGGCCCAGAGTATGGTCCTGTCCAAGATGCTAGGTATGTACTTGGACTCTGTGAAGCCAGATACTGCAGGAAGTATTGCCCAGCAGGGCCTGAGTGGTGGCCTTCCAACATATCCTGGCGTATAAATGAGGAAGCATGGGGGTAATTCTCAGCAGACTGCCTGCTTGCTTTCTCTCCAGATCTTGCCTTGCTGTGAACCCCAGATTCTGGCTCCTAACCCCAGCTCAGCCCTGAGTCTGCTACTTGCCTCCTGTCTGCAACCCTGCACCTGACTCTAACCTGGCTCAACCCTAACTCTGTTACTCAACTCCTGATTGCAACTTCATAAGTGACCCATGCACACAGGCTACCCACAGCCAGGCCCTGACATCAGCTTGCAGTGCTAAACAATTGACTATGTGTGTATTATGGGGCTGAACACCTATTTTGATGGGTGCTGTACAAATACACAAAAGAGACAATTCATGCACCAACTAAATTCTAAAACCAGTTTGATTTACTGTGTCAAATCCTAAATTCCCATGATCAGTAAAGACTAAAGTAACATATGCAACCTCTAGAATTAAAGAATAGTAGCTTGGTGTCCAGATCCAATGCAGTCCATAGTCTCATTTTTAAGACTGGCAACAGAGTAGTCAAATGAAAAAGGGTCTGATTTGTCATTTTTGAAAATCCATGGGAGTTTGCTTACGACTTTAATGGTTGTCTGTTCAGGCTATTAATGCCCAAACCATAAATTGAAAAGGTCTTTTCCATCAATTGCAAATAATTTATACTAGAGCAAAATCTCTATGCAATGGAACGTGACTAAGAAAGTTTATTAACTGCCATCTTTGTAAGGCAGAAATGGCAAGAAGTAATGAAGAAAAGATTTTTCAGAACCTGAAATTTAAAATAACAGAGTGTGAGGAAACAAGGAACAGTCCCAGGAACTCTGGACTAGAACCAAAGGTTAATTAAATATAAAAGGTAGTTTCCAAATATTAAACACACATTTCTAACCATTATTTATCTACTTCTGAATGTTAATTAATAGTTCTAATGATAATTAACCATTTTCCATATAGGGTACTGGCATGTGATGGCTTTAAAAAAATAGTTTGAGAAAACTGGTTCTGATCGTTGGAGCTATTTGTTAAATACAGAATGGAAAAAAGTGACCTGTTCTTTATAATTTGAAAATTTAAAATATAGCTAGATATATCCAATTAAACTTTAAGTCCTAGCTCTTTACGTCAGGAGAATCCTACAAACCACAAAATACGAGACAGATGTAAACACGCCTTTTAAACATGCATGCCTAAATGTCTTTGCTTTTACCCAAATATCTGTTGGTTCCCTATCTTGATAAAAATCTGGGTTCATCTCTAAACTGCTGATATTTTGGAGCCATAGATGGAATTAGCACTTCAGCAAGGAAAAAAACCCTGGTCATCTCCAAAATGAGATACGGGTAATTGCCAAAAGCAACAAAGAGTCCTGTGGCACCTTACAGACTAATAGATATACTGGAGCATAAACTTTCATGAGTGAATGCCCACTTTGTCAGACACATGTAATTGCCAGTTATAGCTGTGCATTATTTCATTGAGTCACATCATCAACACACTGTATGTGACAATCCTACAGGGATCAGGCTGTAAATTACAAGTTCTACTCGTATGTTTAAAAGTTGTCATGCCTTCTATTTTTCAGCAATCACAAGTGGTGCATGTCAATGAGTTACAGCATTAAAAACCAGGATTGATGTCAGGCTGGTTGAACAGTTAGTGGCGTTAAAAACAGCCTGACATCTCTCCTACCTCTCATTTATTTTATCTCAAAAGGAAGTAATAACTATCCTTACAAATACAGATGGATCCTCCAACGGCAGACCATGAATCCCATTCTCTGTAAAACGCAGCATCACAGATCAAAACAAAAGGAGCCAACAAAGCATCATTATTACAGGGGAGAGAGTTGCAGCTCCATAGTTGAGATTGTGCTGAAATTTGCACTTAAAGCAGGATTGAAATTCCTGTGCTTCACACTTAAGTTACTGCATTTCGACTCCAAATTGAGCACAATAATCCTTCAGAGGTCAATAGAATTTTCTATATGATATTTTTAGTTTAATATTCACTAACTTTTGCAGAGGAAATATTTAAAAATGCTCCTTTTTAGAAATTATAGAATTTTTATACACATTTGTTTGGGCCCTTCTAGCTAAACACTTGCAGTCTTCACAAACTACCAACTTCATCCAAATATGCATTCATACAACATCTCGGACATGGTCATGCGCCACTTTTGACATTTATCAAACTCCATTTTGACAGTTCTGTTAAGGCTGCCACCCTTAGCCTTTGACTCATATATTTTAAGGTCAGAGGGGACCATCATGATCATCTACTCTGACCTCCTGTACATTGCAGGCCACAGAACCTCACCCACCCACTCCTGTAATCAACCCATAACCTCTGGCTGAGTTACTGAGTCTTCAAATCATGATTTAAAGGATTCAAGTCACAGAGAATCCACCATTTACACTAGTTTAAACCTGCAAGTGTCACATGCCACAGAGGAAGGTGATAACCCCCCAGTGTCTTTGCCAATCTGACCCAAGGGAAAATTCTTTCCTGACTTCAAATATGGCGATCAGTTAGACTGTGAGCATGTGGGCAAGACCCACCAGCCAGACACCTGGGAAAGAATTCTCTGCAATAACTCGGAGCCCTCCCCATCTAGTGTCTGATCACCAGACATTGGAGATATTTGCTGCTAGCAGTCACAGTTGGGCCACATACCATGGTAGGCAATCTCATCATACCATCCCCTCAATAAACTTATCAAGCTCAGTCTTGAAGCCAGTTAGGTTTTTTGCCCCCACTGCTGCCCTTGTAAGGCTGTTCCAGAACTGCACTCCTCTGTTGGTTAGAAACTTTTGTCTAATTTCAAACCTAAACTTGTTGATGGCCAGTTTATAGCCATTTGTTCTTGTGTCCATATTGGCACTTAACTTAAATAACTCCCCTCCCTCCCTGGTATTTATCCCTCACCAGCTCCAGACCTCACCAATACCATCAGGGGCCAAGTGGTAAGCTGTGGGGAAGAGACAGGGCTCTGTGGAGCTATGGAGGAGTTCATGGGGGATAAAGAACTTGGCTTGAGAAGGCAGGTGGGGTAGAGCAGAGTATTGAGAGCCAAAGTAAAAGGAATTTAGCAGGAATGTGTGAGTGGCTTGGGGAAAAAGCCTTGTGTGCAGGGAGAAAAGTGGGGACTGGAGTTAGGTCCTCTGGCACTGCTGGCTTTATCTCCTGCCAAGAGAAGTCTTTAAAATGCTGATGCCTCAGCAAAGACACACTGTGCTACTGGTCTCAGAAAGGAAAAGGAGAGAGTCGGTATATGGGGGAGATCTGGGGAAAAGAAAGCAGGACTGTGAGGTTGGGGGGTGGGGGAATGAAGAAAAAGTGGGTCTTGTGCCTAGAAGTAGAGACCCAGAAAGTGGAAGAGCTCCTTTTCATGCCTCACATTTCTCCTTTAATCCCTCTTTTCCCCCATCCACAGCTTCATTCAAGCACCAAGCTCCTAACCTCATGCAGCCCCATCTCCAGCCTGCACACCACATCACAGAAACACTAACCCAGGAACCAATTTCTGTAACAAATCTCGTTGCCTACTCCGTCCCCATATCTACTTTAGCAACATCATCAGAGGAGCCAGCCATATTAGCCACACCATCAGGGACTCATTCACCTGCACATCTACTAATGTGATATATGCCATCAGGTGCCAGCAATGCCCTTCTGCCATGTACATTGGCCAAACTGGACAGTCTTTACGTAAAAGAATAAATGGACACAAATCAGACATCAGGAATGGAGACATACAAAAGCCGGTAGGAGAACACTTCAATCTTTCTGGACATTCTATAACAGATTTAAAAGTAGCTATACTTGAACAAAAAAACTTCAGAAACAGACTTCAAAGAGAAACTGCAGAATTAAAATTCATTTTCAGACTTAACACCATTAATTTGGGCTTGAATAGGGACTGGGGGTGGCGGGCTCACTACAAAAGCAACTTTCCCTCTACTGGAATTGATACCTCTTCATCAATTATTGGGAATGGACTACATCCATCCTGATTGAATTGGCCCTGTTAACACTGGTTCTCTACTTGTGAGGTAACTGCCTTCTCTTCATGTCAATTTAATGCCTGCATCTGTAATTTTCACTCCATGCATCTGAAGAAGTGGGTTTTTAACCCATGAAAGTTTATGCCCAAATAAATCTGTTTGTCCTTAAAGTGCCACCGGACTCCTTGTTGTTTTTGTGGATACAGACTAGCACGGCTACCTGCTGATAATAGATATAATTATAACCCTGTAACTTCCAGCATGCCCAATTTTGAACAATAACTAGGTCATCAATGACACAGGTCATCAATAACTTTTCTGAAACATTACAGCAAACGTCACATCTTGCACTCAGCCATTTGCAATCTACAACCAGACCTCATATGCCCCCTGCATAGAACTACTTGCAAAGTAATTTATGCAGATCACACCCATCCCATCTTAATTACCAAAACACACAAACGAATAGCCAGTAAACATGGCTGGTGTTGAAGAGTGCCTGCCTGACCATTGCTCAGGATGAGCGTGAAGTTATGGTTGAAAATAAGTAGCTGAGCTTGACAGGGGCAACTCATGAGAGGAGTTTAACTGCGGTGCTGAGAGACTTAACGGCTTATTGCTTTGATTGCTACAGGTGCACTGGTGGGATATGCAGCCTAGCAACCTTAACTCCAAGTTAACGATTTTGTGGTGAATATATGTCTGAAATAAATCCATGGAGTAGAATCCTCCTGATCCTATTTTCTTTTAAGTGCTGTTGCCATCACTAGACTGACCTTTTTTGGCCTCGCTTGCTTTCATTGTGCTGCAAGACCTATTTAAAAAGCATGAATTCACCCCTGATCTGACCTCCCCTGCACTGGGAGGCATCCTTATTTTTCACACACTTGCTCCCAGAAGTATAACTACAAAAGCAATGCTCACAGGAATGACTGCACATCTCTCAGTGCTGGCCAGCTGATGCTCTGACATCACAACTCCCCAACAAACTGCCCTCTAGTAGTACTGCTGCTGGGAATGATGTAAACTCAAGGTGGCTTTACCAGTGCACAGCACACTGCTCAGCGTAGCCAACTGACTTCTGGAGCCATCACCAGCTCTCAAATTGCTGAATATTAAAACTCCGGAAGCATTTTGCAAATACTTGCAGCATATCCAGTATTTAAGGGAAATAAAACCAGCTGTTTGATTTAACTCCCATATGTGTGTATATGTATGCGCGTGCACACCACTGAAATACAAATACAAATTCCCTGTGCCCTAGCCACATTCAAAGTAACCCTAAAGCTGGCTTAGAGCAGTCCCTAGACCATCCCTCTTTTCCTAGGGCAATCCTCAGGTAGTGTAGAGCTACCATAGTGGCACCTCCACCCCATCTCCCAGGCTAGAAAATGCAAGGAAATGTACATAGGAAATGGGATGTGACTGGGATGTACGAGTGCCCCAGTAAACCTCTGCCTGCTCAGGGGCTGTGGAAATAATGACATAATGTCAAATAGCCCTGAGTTGACCTGCTTTACAACTAGAACCAGTACAGAATGGTCCAGGATTTGGGAGCTGCAAAGCTGGTTTTCCACTCCCTGCCTGCAATGCCTTCTCACTTGCACTGAGCTCTGCTTTGATGCTACTCAGAATCTGGCCCATAGTAACTAAGATATACAATACATACTTTTTTCAAGTAAAGAATCTGCTTTTTAAGCTATTATAATACCGAGAGGCAGTATTTTAAGGTACAATGAGAATCAATGGCTGTAAGTTGAAGCTAGACAAATTCAGACTAACAAGCAAGGCAGTGGAGTGTGCCTGGGGTGGATTCTTGTCAGTGGAAATTTTTAACCCATACTTGCATGTTTTTCTAAAAGATACTCACATACGTTGTGTGTTCAGACACACATATTGGACTTGAAGCAAGAGTTACTACAGGATAATTCTACAGCCTGTGTTATGCCAGAGGTCAGGCTAGACAATCACTGTGGTGCCTTCTGACATAAAAATCTACGAATTTATTGAAATTGGGACGCAATGTAAGAGTCAACGTATTGGTATGCAATATAAACTATACCTGCTAAAGTGAAACACTGGATTTATATAAAAGTTCTTAATTTTAACTTTCCACCCTTTATTCAAGTGGGAAACAGAGGGAGGCCCTTCGGTTATAGAGTTTGCTGACATGCTGAAAGATTACAGGCAGGACTGGCAGCAGACAAGTCAAAAGACTTTCTAGAGAGGTTTACCTCTTATTCAACCAACATTTCACTTAACTAAGGCTATATCTGTGCTACAAGCTTGGGATGTGAAAAATCACAATCAAAATAAAGATCAACACAAAACTAAACTACTTGCTGTAAAAAGCATGAGGTTTATGAGCTAATGGTGCGATTCCCCTGCTTGCATACAGATACCACACTAGGTCTCTGAGAGCTAGGGTGAGTATAAATAGCAGTATAGCCACAGCAGCATGGCCAGTGGCAGCACAGCTATGGCTTAGCTGTGCTGAGTACATACCCACTGGTATGGGTAGGCTTGTACTTGGCAATTCTGAGCTGTAGCTCTGCTGCCTCTACTCGTGGTACTACAGCTACACTGCTGTTTATATTTGTTCTAGCAGGACAGCTTGACAGGGGGAACTAAAGCCCCCCAAGCCCTCAGGTGTCTACTCTCATGCTCAGGGCCGCCCAGAGGATTCAGGGGGCCTGGGGCAAAGCAATTTCAAGGCGCCATCCATAAAAAAAGTTGCAATACTATAGAATACTATATTCTTGTGGGGGCCCCTGCAGGGTCCGGAGCCTGGGGCAAATTGCCTCCTACCCTCCAGGCAGCCCTGCCTGTGCTAGGCAAAATGGATAAGTGAACAGAGAGGGGAAGGTTTCAGTTTGAATTTACTTCCATTAGTTAATGTAGATAGTTAATGGTATTTTAAATGTACTAAACAGAAATGGGCTAAACCCCAGACCTTTTCTTTTGCCTCCTTCTTCCACAAACTCTCACAGTTTGGATAAAATAGGATGCAGATTTGAACAACCTTCAGACTGCATTGTGCCATCAGATTTTATGCTGATTTGGCACAATATGGCACCTGGTTTGGGTTTTGCCAAATAGCTACGATGTTAATTTCCCGCCTTTGTTTATCAAATTCCTAAACAACATGCTTTACCTGTGGCAAACAGCTAATAATCAATTTAGAAAGCAGTTTATTCTTAAAATTATAATGCAGTATTAAAACATATACTTTTAAAAGTAAATTTATTTCTGATTGATTGAAAAACAAGTTTGTCCTCGATGCCAGTCTAAATGGAACTGTTTGATAATGCTATACAGTTCTGAACATCAATGTTTCTGAGGCAGAATGATTACACCTGCATCACTAATCATATGGTGTAGCAGAAATAAAATCATTTAAACACAACACTGGCACAGACTGTCTACTTCTTTGAAAATAAAATCTGTCTCTCAACATCTATTTTTGATAAATGCCTTGGTTGGTTTCCCCTTGGAATGTATCAAGCAGCAGGAGACCATTATCCTGTGACTGTGCTCTATTCCATTGATATAATTTCCGAAATAAAGTTCTGCTATTTACTTTCATTTAATCGCAGTGCAATAGGCCAAAGACGTGGCTTCCAAGCAGCTTCATTTCAGTCTCTGCCTTGATGCTTTGAAGCTGTTTCAAGTTGTCTTTCAGTGCACTTCAAAACATCCTTGATAAAGTTATGGGGGTGGGGGAAAGTTGCATTGCTGGCAAAGCCAGACAATAATGGTTTGTTACAGAGTTGAAAAAAAAGTTTAAATAACGGCTATTCTTCTGCTAAGTTGAGGTTTTTTGACGCCCCCCTCACAAGACTGCTAAGTAGATGAATTATGCAAGGCCCATAACTGTAAATATTTTTCTTATGGGCTCAACTTGCCCCTTATGAGTTTCCACACTGTAGCTGCCATGTGAAAAGTGGCCACCATTTTACTTTGGCCATATGAGTTTTACTCAGTAGGAGCCAATGAACTTAGCTGAACTCATTGTGTTCTGATAAAAAAAAGATCTAATCAGTATCTTTAAACCTTTATCCTTTAATGGGAAGCTTTCAAACTAGAGTGGACAAGTATAATACAGGAATAATCCTGTGCTGGTAGAGAAAGAGGTAAGAGGACCTGATACTGGTAGGCTTTTCCCATCCCATCTGGATTTTATTGAAATCAATACACTTCTATACCAAGTTTTAGGCAGCAATTAATTTTTTACTGTTGAGAGTTCTAAACCCACCTGCAATGGGGTTTAAAATGGAAATAGATAGCAACCCTAGTTGATACTAATGGCAGGGCTGGCTACCTAATTGAGGTTTTAATTTCTAACGAGCACTGCACAAGTTATGCAAGAAAAACTAAAATTGACTTACTGGAAAGGAAGTGCTGAGATGCAGGGCCAAAATCCCTGTGGGCTTCATGCAACTGTCTGATGCGCTCATCAATGGCTACCTGAGAAAAAGAAGAGAAAAATTACTCTCCTCTCAAACATGTAACAAGTAGCAATTAAAGTTAGTTGTCTATTTCATTAAAGAAAGAGTTTTGTTTTGTATAAGACAAGAGAACACTCAGGCAACAATTTATAAACCAAGGGTTTGATTGCAGTTTACCAAGTTGAATCCAAAGACCAGGGAGGTCAACAATGTTTTTCTACTAGTTTAAATGGCATTGGACCAGGCCCACAATAAGCAGCCTGATAAACCCCTTTCTGTTAAATCATCTGAACGGCCACCAGCCAAAATAATAATAAAAAAGATTCTGTTTTCTCTCTTGTAAACATTAAAATGGGAAACAAACCCCTCTGTTATTACCTGAATTTGAATGACTCCGAATGAACTTTTTGAGAGCAAACAGTCATAAAATAATAGGTATAAAAGAAAGTAATCTCATATAGTACGGAGATGCCAACTGCACACGTATAGTGCCACAATGCTGGTAATTAGCTAGTGTTTGGGTACAAGTATATTCTTTGTTCTCTAATTCAATTGACTCCCATCCCCTTAACCGTTTCTTCTCGGTATGGTACTGTCCTTTGAAGAAAATGTTTTTTAGTGTCTTGTTGGGCTGATGTATTGCACGAAGACACAACTACTGTAGAACTGTGGTATGAAAGTAGAATGAATTATATTGTAAAAATAAGAATGGATTAAAGAAATGTTGTATGTACCTTTAAGCAGAAATAAAAAATGTTGAAATACAGGTGCCAGGTAAAGAAACATTTGGCATAAACAAGGGTGCTAATGGCTAAACATTAACAGAAGATCGGTAATAGTTAGTAAGGAAATAAGATATGCATGCCTAGCCCAGGTAAACTTATCAGATTCTGCTTCCTTTGTTATCTTGCTAAGTGCTCCCCCCCTTTTATCTGTATAAATAAAATACTTTGTGTCTTGTATGGTGCTCACATTATCTGGGTGTATTAGCAGAGTGCTGTGCTAATAAAACAGAGTGGTCTGACAAACTGAGTCCTGAGTCTAACTTTGACAGTGGTTTAATTTTTAAAACCTCCAAATCTGTGTGTCTCAGTATAAAACAGAATGTCTAGGACAGGTGGACAGTAAGATAATCTTGTACAGAAATTTTCAAACAACATGAGGGATATTCACTAACAACTTTACGTACTATATATCCAAAAGACAATGTCAGGTAGCTTAGGTCTAAATTTACATTTTGAAACCAAAAATGCCTAAAGCTAATAAGAGTAAATTCTCAGAAATGTTTTCAACAAAATAACTAATAGGAAGCAGATTAACTGAATGTAAAGATTTCCCTGCAAGGTCTGCAAACCAAACAATGGAGCACTATATTAGTACAAGAAAAACAGAAAGGGGAACAGATTAAGTTTGGTTTTGTTGTCCAAATTGAGAGAGATGTATAAATAGGTAACAAACACCATATATGATGAAAAAGGAAAATCAAATTTTCAGTTTTAATTTTTGTAGGTGTTGGCTGTAGCATGTTCACCCTTTTGACATGAGTAGCTAGCCAATGTTTCGGGTCTTGTGGCTTGTTACCATTAGGAGAAGCAATTCATGGAGAAGCCAGGTATTTCTTTGATGCAGTCTCATGTATTTACAAAGAATGGACAAAGTCCTGTTTCCCTGAACATAGTAGGGCTCAAACAACAGAAGGTAATTTCTTTGTTCACAGTTGCAAGTCTCTTTCCAGTCAGCACTCTGCCCCCGAATCCTCTCTTGGTTTTCTTACTGTGTCACCTTGAAAGTGCTTCTCTTGCTATCTCCTTGGTTTTCTTGTGCCTTCTATGTCTTCTTCTGACTGCCTCTGGCTCCTCCGAGTCACAGATACACAGAGGCACCCTGTGTTTGCAATCAGCCCCCTGAGAAAGCTTTCTGCCCACAAAACTTAGCTTCTGTGCTTTGGGCAGTGGCTCCCATTTGTAAGTAGAGTCAGGATGAACTCTATTCTGACATCTGATGGTGAATTGTGGTGAGTTGTGGAAAAGAGCTTCAGAGGCTGGTCTTGTTTGCCTAGGCACAACCACTCTGCCTAGCATGAACCCACAAGCTGACCAAATGGTCAATTTGGCTGCTGTTGGATCCCCAGTTTCTCTGTTATTGGGGCAGGAAGAATAAAGTTTTGTTACGCTGATTATGTGAATCAAGGTCAATGGAACTGTTTTATGACAGAGGGTCTCTCCATCAACTAAGTAGCACTTGCCAGACAAGGGACATGGGTTCCAAAACCCAGTGAATTAAGAGAGATTGGGGATAGGGATTTGTACTGAATGGTATGGGCCCCTTTTGAGGCCCTGAAACACCAATTGCACCTCCTCCTCTCTCCACGGTTGAACAGCAGAGCTAATTTTGATTCCACGAAGAGCCTAGTTACAGGCTGCTGTGCTGAATTCACTTTGGGACAATGGTGCACCAACACTAGGACTCCCCTACAATGAGCTGAAATCACTAAGAGCTGAGATCACTGAGTGCTGTGCTGTGCTGTGTTCAGTGGAGCCTGAAGATATATTGCTAAGTGGCTGGCAGAGTGGAACAGTTTGTGGGACTGTTGGTGCAAACCACGGGATGGCGAGTGGAGTGAAGTGGAGCGGAGCGGAGCGGAGGAGTTTGTGGGATGGTTGGCGCAGCCCACAGGACGGCGAGTGGAGCAGTTTGCAGGATGCCTGGAGCGGCTCATGGGACGGCTGGTGGAGTGGAGTGGTTCATGGTGAAGGCTGCAGCAGAACCCCATGGAGAGGCAGGGCAGTCGGCCTCAGACCACATAAAGTGCCCCTTAACACCCCGTGTGCCCCTTCTCCCCACCCATTTTCACCCAGGCTGGGGGTGGTGGTGGTAAAACTCTGCAGCTAAACTTTTGAACTCTGGGGCTGCACTGACCAGGGACATAGACTTTTGTCAGACTTTTGGGTGATTTTTGGGTTGCTGGACTCAAGAGACTTTTGTAGTGTTGGACTTTTGGGACTTTGGGGTGATCTTTTGGGTTGTTGGACTTAAGACCCTGAGGGGAAAAGGATACTGCCAAACTTACTTGGGGGTGGGTCTTTTGCTCACCTATTTGAATCCTATTTGTGGTGTTTCCCTAACATAATGCTGCATTGTTTCCCTCCTTTTTTAAAAGGATTTTGCTACACTCAGACTCCGTGCTTGCGAAAGGGGAAGTATTGCCTCTTAGAGGCGCCCGAGGGGTGGTACGTAATTGTCCCAAGTCACTGGATGAGGGCTCAAGCCAGTTTTTCATTTGCGGTATTGAAACGGAACTCCTAGATACTGAATCCTGCCCTTGTTGCTGCCAACTCAGACAGGCAGAAGGGTTACACGTTATTTCAGCTATCTTACTTTATAAAGGAGCTTAATTGCTTCTTACACTTTTCTGGAATGAAGGGTGGCTATCATGCTCACTAGCATCAAGAAGTCTATGATTGCCTATAGATCAAAGACATGCTTGTGGAAGCTAACACCACCTGTAGCATAACATTATTATTTATTTTAACCTTACAATGACCTTTCAATGAATCATAGTTCTCCATAATTTCAAATATTGGTTTTCAGTTCAATAATACATTTTTTTAAAATGAGCCATGCTGAAGAAAATAAAAAATGTGCGTCTGCTCTTTAGACCTCTCATTTGTTTTGAGAGGGTTCTTTATAGAAACCTAAGGCTCTACCTGTCTTTGATGCAAGCATTCCAGGTCTTTCTTCATTATTAGCATTTCCTTATCAATACTAAAAAACAACATTCCATTTTAAGTTTTAATTAACAACGGACAACGAAAAACAAAGATGATAAAAATCACAATCTGACTTACACAATCCTAAGAGTCAATTGAGAATGAGGGATCTACAAGGTATACAATAGATATCAACATTTTTTATGCTATGACAATGACAAATCTGAGCATGTGATTTTGGGAAAAGATTTTAGAGCCTCAAGATATTTGTGCCCACTGCTAGTTCAGAGGCCTTAAAATTCTACGTATTATATAAAACAGGAAAAAGTCATGTATTTCTATGAATTGGGTGAGTTTTGGTTAAACTGAAATTTTAGTCTAATGAGTAAACCCAGCAAAATGACACACACTAAACTCCACAGTGAATTTTTAAACTGAACAACTATATGTAGCCTCGGATGCTAGCTTGGAAATAGCTATCTTTACAGAGGTGTATTTTGTCAATGTAAAGATGAATAAAACATAAGGAAGCCTTGATTACTCTCCAAGACTAATCAATTGAGCAATTAAAAGTTATCCCATCAGTTATCCTTGCCAATCCACACAGCACTATTTATCAAGGCATCAGCGTCCTGTATGTATACTCATATACCAAATGGTACATACAGTTTTGATGATAGAGTAATGAAGGTGCACTGTTATTTTCCATGACTTTTACAAACTCTAAAACAAATCATAAAATGACAGAGTTAGCGCTCACAGTAAATAACAACTACTTAAAATTATAGTCAACATATTTGCGCCTGTGCCTGTTCCAATTTAAGCCAATGAGGGATTTGCCACTGACTTTCCTGGAAGGAACGTTGGGTCCATCAAGAGGCTTCCCATCTGCTAAGTAATATTATATGAACAATTTCTCATTGGCACACAAAAATAATTTTTTTTGCATGTTAGCTGTATTTAATGCCTGTGATGAAAATAGCAGCACTTTCTCTCTGAATCAAATGGATTCATTTCACTCAAAACATCAGTTTTCGAATGCAAGAATACATAAAGTAATGTCATGCAGCTCAACAGGTAACAGCCTTATTGCTATGCAGACAAAGAGAAATTAATCTGTTCTTGCTTCAGATAGCCAGCTCCTAGGAGTACCAGTTTAATCAAACAAACAAATGAAAATTCATGGGTTTCGATAACATAGTTTGGATGTGTGATGAGCAGTAACTTTCTTTGCTCTTGCTCCTTATGCAAAAGGTTGATAATCAGCAAGATGGATAAAGGTCAGATTCAGATGTACCTTTCTCCACAAGTAATGCCACCAGAAAGCAAGAGACTGCTTGTGGTGTCAACTGCTACTCAGTGGAAGTATGGGTTATCAGAATTTGGTCTAAAGAAAACGGCCCCACCTTTATTGCCCGATTCTGATTTTAAAACAAACACCAAAATCTTCCGCAGGCAGTAGTATGGTATTATAAATTCCCTTCTCTTCAATATGACTGATTCTTTGCAAAAAATGTACATTTCATCATGTTCTTTGTCCACAATTTTGTGCTACAGTTGTTTTCTTTCTATCATAAGAAAGAAAATTAAAGAGCAACAGTAGCAGCTGACATTAAAATACTGTGATTTTAATTAAAAACACTGTAACCATGTAAAACTATAGAGAGATGAAATATGACAGCTTCTGTTCATTCCAAAAATAAATTATAGTGCTTAAAAGCATTCATTACTTCTTTTAAAACATAAGTGAACCTGAAGAGATTTATTAAAAGGAGTTATTCCTCTCTCTCCCCATTACTCAATCCCAACACAGTGAATTGAATTTATGTCTGTTTATCAGATAAATAGATTACATATAGTAAAAGAGCAAAGCTGTGTCACATGATTACTGGGAACTGTTTATCCATTGTGGGGGGCTGAATCTTACAAACACTTGTTATAGCAGTTCCAGAAATGAGGATTTGCAGGATTTGGGTCCGTTACTTAGGCCTGGTCAACACTAGGAAATGAGGTCAGTATAATTACATTGCTCAGGGGTGTGAAAAATCCACACCCCTGAGTAATGCAGTTAAACTGACCTAGGCTCCTGCATAGACAGCACTAGCTCAACGGGAGAATTCTCCAGTTGACCTAGCTAGCACCTCTTGGGGAGGTAGAGTTAAAATTTTATTAAGATAATGTTAAAAAAAAAAAAGTGAACAGTACAGAGTTTAAGCATAGAAGTTTCTGGTTATCAGGGAATAACATACAGATTATCAAGTGTGCAAAGTTTGGTTTGAGATTGGGTGGCACAAGGAATACATAATCTACAATATCCCCAATTGGAGGTAAAAGGTTGATGGGTCAAAGTACAGACATTGAGATATGAGGGTATGAAGTTCATAAAGTGGCTATGTTCGGGTGTGGAGTATAGGACATCACAAACTCCTTTGAGAACAAGACTCTGGCATTTCGCGAAGCCTGAGCTCGTAAGCTGGAAAAGTACACCCCCCGGCAGACACCCTGAGAGCGAAGGGCTACAAAGTGCAGATGGACACCCTGATCATCAGAGCCCTAGGCTCCTGGGACCCCTGCAACGAGTGTGTGCTGCACACCTGCGAAATCGGGCGACGCTACGCATGGCTCATGAAGTGCCTCATGGTCTCAGACCCCATCCGATGGTCCAGGGACATCTACATCAAGCACATCACCGGCCACCGACAGTACCAGGAGGCGTGAGCCAGAGTGACATTGTTCTTTGACTACAAGAAAGGGATCAAGAGACTTTCTCCGTTGGATCATATGAACTGGAACCATAAACTCCCTGAACATTAAATCTCACCAAATGAGGGTCAATCCATCCTCATCATCCTATCCACTCATTATACTCCACACCCAAACATAGCCACTTTATGAATTTCATACCCTCATATCGTCTACACTGATGGCAGAACCGCTCCTGTTAGCATAGGTATTATTGTCACTGAAGCATTACAGTGGTGCCACTGCAGTGTTTTAAGTGTAAACAAGCCCTTACCTTCTCCCTCTTTCTCATCTGACGAAGTGGGTATTCACCCATGAAAGCTCATGATCCAAAACGTCTGTTAGTCTATAAGATGCCACAGGATTCTCTGCTGCTTCTCCCTCTTTGTTTGTTTGTTTTGTCTGGTTTTTAGTTGGACATATTTTTGATTTGGTGGCTTTCACCTCGAATGCAAAACAGATGAGACCAAGTATCTCTTTTTTAGATCAACCCCTGCATCATCCCCGCCCGCCGTCGCCCTGCAAAACCGCCACCAAAACCCAAAACCCACAAACAAACAAACATACTTCAGGTGACGTTGTTTGCAGAGTTGTTGTACCCATGTTGGGCTCAGGATATCAGAGAGACAAGGTGGGTGAGGTAGTATCTTTTATTGGGTCCATTTCTGTTGGTAACTTTCATCCAGCTTTCGAGCTACACCTGAAGAAGAACTCTGTGTAAGCTCAAAAGCTGATCTCTTTCACCAACAGAAGTTGGCCAAATAAAAAAATACTATCTCACCCACCTTGTTTCTTTCAAGTGATGCTGGTCATCATTTAGCTCTAACTCCCTGGTATGCACAAACAGCATTTAGTGCAGTGTTTGCAAAGATATAACTGTGTAACCCCCTTTAGCTTTTCTGGTCTTCGGGCTTTGGGAGCTTTGATAAGCGTGTGAATGTGCAAACACACTCACAAAAGAACAGCAAATGCCTACACTCCTACATAATGGGACTACAACAAAGGCTTCCCTTGTGCTATTACACTAGTGAATTAGCTGTAAATCACCCTCTATACAGGCCATTCATAACCTCCTGATGTATTGCATGCATTGTTTTTTAAAGGATTCTTTAATATTTTATTTCAGGGGTTCTCCAACTTCATGGCACTGCAATCTCCTTCTTACAACAAAAATTACTACATGACCCCAGCAATGGGGCCAAAGCCTGAACCCGCTGGAGCCCGGCTGCCCTGGGGCAGGGGCGGGGGGAACCAAAGCCCAAGGGCTCAGCCCTAGGTGGGGGGCCTGTAACCCTAGCTCCGCCATCCAGGGCTGAAGCCTGAGGCCTTCAGCTTTGGCTCCGGGCAGTGGGGCTCAGGCTTTGGCCCTGGGACCCAGAAAGTTTAATGCCAACTCTGGGGACCCCATTAAAATGGGACTGAAACCCACTTTGGTTTCCTGACCCACAGTTTGAGAACAGCTGCTTTATTTCATGTTCCAACCGTGTATATGCCCACCAGGTTTGATGGGGAGGTGCCTCAAGAGGTTTATTACAGAGTTGTGGGTTTCAGTTAGAATCCTTAAACCTCTTCTAGTTCAATGAATCTCTCATTCCATGAAGGAATTACTTTAATATTTTCCTAAAAAGTCTGGACGAGATTGCAGAATAAAGTGTTCAGCAGAATTGCTCTGTGAGATAATGAATCAATACTGGCTCAGAAGACACAAGGACCAGTTGCGTGTGTGTTCATGAAAAAAAAAAAAAACAGACAAAAATCATGAGACATCAATGCCAATATTATTTGAAAATTCAATGAAACTAGCAAGTTAGAAAAAAAGAATATATCATTTCAGACACATTATATCAACTGAACTCCTGGGGGCATGACCTACCCTACTGATATTTCCAGGCAGATCTCTTTAGAAATCGCAAAATAATTTGCAAGACATAGAATAATAAGGGAATAAATAGGTAATTATTTCTTCTGTCTTGTCTCAGCACACTTAGTTTCACCTCTCCAATTTATAAAATGACATTTTATTCTTTCTGGGAAAAAGGATTTCCTTTACTGTCTCTGATGCTCATGCAAATGAACAGTAGCTTCTATTACCACTATTATTAAGTCAAATTATACTGCCATTAAAATGACTCTACAATTTTATGTGCTATTTTGAAAGGGAATAATTAATATTATAGTGGAAGAAACAGCATTCAGATCTCCCCCTTCCCTCTTCATCAGGGATATCTTCGTCAAAATCCATAATGTGAACCAGATACCAGGTTCACAATGTAAAATGCAGAGAGGAAAAAAAAATCTGAGTTTTTATTAAAGGAAAATAAAATATCTCCTCACCAGAGTTTCTTGAGCTGCTTCACTATTGATAAAACACAAACAAATATTAAAACACCTTACATGATAGCAAGAACATGGTTGCAGATGCTGGGAGAGTTCACTATCCTGCACTGTTTCAAATTATTGCATTTTTCTATTTTCAGATCAGTAACAGAAGAGACGGAAGAAGAGGTCAGTTCTCACCCATTCCATTGACTGAGTTAAAACATTTACATTTAAGCTTACCTTCTATACATTATTATTCATTTAAAATATATCACCAGCAGAAAAATCTTCTAAAGGTCAGAGTAATATCCCTCTTCAAAGCATGTGAGGGCACAGGCAGCATAATACTTAGCCACTAATTACACAATTGTGCTTCCCTGTATTCAAACACAGGCAAATTACGAAGGAGCCCTAGTGGCAATTTAAAATAGTTATTAACGTGAGAAAGTAGGGCTGGGGTCATTAATTGAAAAACAAACGAGATGCAATAAACAAACAGCTAAAATAATTCTTGAAAAAAGATGGCTGAACCTGGCTGAGATTATGAGGAAAAATAGTAGAGAAGGAAGGAATAGAACAAGATAATCTCATTCAAGCAGCTGCTTTTAGTGCAGCAGCAAAGTAATAAAGTCAGGGGGTTAAAAATTTGCTCCAGCAGTGATGGCTTTCATGAAGAGAGGAAGGTAATTTTCTGTATTTAACAAGCATGCATACATACAATACTTAATAAAACAACACTTTTCTAATCCCCCACCATATTCACAGCATTTCCAGAGCATCCTGACCTTGACTCCAATCACATCCAATTTGACTGCACATCAAAGAACAATGGCTACTACAAGACCCTTTTTAATGTTACCCAGCACTCCTCCTCCTATCTGCTGAAAAGCTTCTTTCTTTTCTCTGACTCAGAGCTGCCAAATCACTATGAGGCTGTTCTTTACAAATCAATAAACAGGAAGATCTGATCTACTGTACTTCCAATAGCTACTGAATTCAGTCACTCTGTGTTCTTTGCATATCAGAAGATAAGTATGGGTTTAAATAAGCACACTTTGTGCTACTTAAGGAAGGACAGAGAAAAGGAGGATTGATACCCATTGTTTCTGAACTGCTGACATGCAGAGTTAAATTCTGAAGAAGAGGAGCTCTGTGTAGCTGAAAAGCTTGTCTTTTTCACCAGCAGAAATTGGTCCAACAAAAGATATTACCTCACTCACCTTGTCTGTCTTGACAGCTGCTCATGAGGGCATGTCTACACTAGAAAGCTAAGTCGAAGTTACATGCCTTACGTGGACCTAACTATGTAAACATGCAAACTACAGTGTTCCTACCACCATAAGAGTGGACTTTGAGCTTTCCCTGGGGGTGTTCCATGCCTGCTCTGCCCTGATGCCCTGCTCCCCACTCTTCCCCTTCCCCCAATGCCCCACCCTCACCCTGCCTTTTCCTGCCCCCCTCTCTGCCCTCTCTCCAAAGACCCTGCCCCTGCTTCTCCCTCTCCCTCCCAGCACCTCCTGCCCACTGCTGAAACTGATCTGCAGTGGGCAGGAGGCGCTGTGGGGACAGGAAGGAGCTGATCAGTGGGGCCTGCTGAACAGCTGATCCGTGGGTGGCTGGTGGGTGCTGAGCACCCACTATTTTTTTTCTGTGGGTGCTCCAGCCCCAGAGCACCCATAGAATTGCCACCTATGCCTACTGCTGCTGTAACTTGCCCGCTAAGCTGATCTAGTAAATCCAGTTCGATGAGAGGCATAAGGCTTAGTTTGACATAGTTTGGGCAAGGCAGTGTATAGACAATGTGTTACTTTTATCAGGTCTTGGCTGCCATTGTGGCTGACAGCTGGAGTCATGAAATTGACAAGAACTTCAATTTCTCCACTGGTAGGGTCCCTGGTTTGAAATTGAACCCTGTGTGCGTGGGGTGGGGGGCAATGTGTGAGCCCCAGCAGTACTGACAGCTGGAACCTCGCTGCCCGGCGCTGAGAACCTGAACTGTGAGCTCCCCACAGAGCTCCCAGCAGGAGTCCAGTTCCTTCCCGGGCTCTCAGCTCCCTGCTCTGCATGGAGCTCCTGCCTGCCACCAGAGCTTTCAGCTCCCTGCTCTGTCATAAACAGATAGCTAAGGGTTAATGTCTCTTTCACCTGGAAAGGGGTAACAAACAACACCTGACCAGAGGACCAATCAGGAAACAAGATACTTTCAAATCTCAAGGGAGGGAAGTTTTGGGTGTGGGTCCTTTGTTCTGTGTC
>NC_133769.1:220384367-220407708 GCF_003597395.2 Chelonoidis abingdonii | reverse complement strand
TATTGCTCCTCTAGGCTCTGAGGTGATCCACTATCTCCTAGGCTCTCTAAATTCTTCTATTGTCCAGAGTTGTTAAGTACAGATAGAAAAAACCAATAATAGTTTTTTTACATGTTCTTCTGTATTTGTAGTGTGTGTATTGCTCCTCTAGGCTCTGAGGTGATCCACTATCTCCTAGGCTCTCTAAATTCTTCTATTGTCCAGAGTTGTTAAGTACAGATAGAAAAAACCAATAATAGTTTTTTTACATGTTCTTCTGTATTTGTAGTGTGTGGGCACTGGAATTCCTGGTTGGTGGCAGCGCTACAGGATCTAAGCTGGTAATTAAGCTTAGAGGATTCATGCAGGTACCCAAATTTTGGACTCTAAGGTTCAGATTTGGGAATTATACCTTATGACATGCTCCACTTGTAGCACCCAACTGTGGGGAGCCCAGGCCGCAGCTAGGTTGCAACTGGGCTCCAGCTGGGAGCTCTGCAGGGAGTGCAGTGCTGATTCAGCTCCTAGCTGGAGCTCAATGCTGAGCTGAGAGCCTGGGCTCTTGCTTCCTCCTCACCCCCAGAAAAAAAACAAAACACACACTCTACCCCTCTTAAGTTGGTGAAAATGCTTGTGGTGAGGACACACATCACAGAAAGAAGGAGGGTAGGGTGGACAAGAAAAAACGCAGTAATTATTGGGGTGGTTGTAAGTCATTGTAACATAGGTCAACTTTGTTGTGAAGTTCTGGGCTTCACAAGTTTATTGGTGGAAAGATCTGTACCTTGACACATTTTGGGGATATAGTTAACTATTTCTTTCTCTCTCTCTGTGTTGTTTTTTTTTTTTTAACATATTTTTCATTGGGGATGGGGTTGGGGGAAATGAGGATAGTGAAGATAAATTGTTAATATTGCTCTAATGTGTTTTTTGGTTCTAGAAAGATTTAATTTAAATCCCCAAAATTCTGGGTTATGATAGCACTGTATACTTAGTCAGATGATAATCTCAGTGACTTTACGCAATTCCTTCTTTCTATAAAAAAAGAAAGCCTAAAATCCACTGGGACACTATTTATTAATCCTCAAACGAAACAGGGGAAATAAAATGTAATAAAAATTCAGGAAACATTATTAAGTCCTGGGCATAGAGCCTTAGAAAACAGTGAAACACCTCCTTGACTTAGTATGTCTACTATGAAAAATCAGGCATTGCTTCTTTGGCTTTTGTTTTATAATCCTAACATAGAGCAGTGAACTTCAAGTGTGGGTGTCTGTAAAGAAAGAGAGAAGCTCTTGTGATTTAAATAAGAGGAACATTCATATTTAGGGAAAGTATAAAAGTCTGTAAACCTGACATAATATACCCACATTGGCATACCTAGTGATTTTGGGTCAGGACTACAAATTTTTGGGGGAGGTCATAAAATCGTGGAGCAACAAACCCATGAAGGGGAACAGCCCTCAAGGAGAGGCCCTCAAGCCACAAACACACAGAAAGCTAGCAGGGGTCAGAGAGACGGAGGCTGAGGATTAAGGGACTGCCCACAGAAACGACGTTACCCTATTTTCCCCCCGAACAGGTGAAACAGAAGACCTCACTTTATCCTGTTTTGGACCTACTAATGGCAGACACAGATTTTATAAGCGAACAAAGAGACGACCTGACATTGTGCAAGGCATAAAAGCAACTCACCAACATAAATAGTAAATAGTAAACCGGCAGTTCGTGAAGTCTTGTCCCCGCTTTGAACTCAGGGAACAGAAAACTATACCAGGTGGCACAAGATTCCCACACCAGGGAAGTATAAGTACCATTTCCAGTCCCAAAGAAATTCCACTGGGGAGTCTTACAGATGGCATATGCAGTGCTCTATAGAGGATATTAGGGCAAGAGAAAACCCTTGAAAAGGTAACCCTCAGATTTTGCTGGCTGGGGGTCAAGGTCAAGGACTACCGTACATTGTGCTCAAAGTGCCAACAGGCAGGACCCAAAAGGCTCTCCTTGTCCCCCCCTTCCTAGAATATTTGGAGTATTTGGCTGCTCCCCAAGTCTATTAGGGCTGAAGCTTCTCCCCCCTTGATCCACACACAGACTAACGTCTTGGCCAGGCCTTTTTTTGTAATCTAGGTGTCCGCCTCCCATGCCCACTCGTAGGAACAATCCATGAAGGGGCTATTTTGGCAGAAATTACTCCATTTCCAGCACAAAAGTCAAATCCCAGTTGATGGGGTGTCCCCTTACCCTTCTGGGGGAGGTGGAGCACTTATGGGAAGTCTTTCCTTGAAAACGGTCTCCCTTCTGCCCTTTCATCCCCTTGGAACCAAACTTCCAGGTGGCCAGGCTTGGCATTCGTTCACCTTATACTTGCCCCCCATAGTGGGTCTGGATGTTTGCAGTGATGGCTCCACTAGGGCAAGCACCTTTTGTCTTGGGTGCCCCTGCCATTGAACCTGTGGTTGTTAAATAATTTTCTGTCAACCAGATTGTCTCAGTAACATCTCTGGCAAAGGTTGTAGCGCCCACTTTCACTCCCCCACCATCCTCTCCCAACTGGGAGAACCTGTATAAACTGTTCCAGCACCACTTATTTGGTCACCTGCTCCCCTGTCTATTTGTCAGGCTGGCGCCACAACCAACAGTGTTCCATAAGGCTCCGGGCCACTGCATGAGGTTAGGCCCCCATATTTCCCAACAGAAGTGTTATCGGTGGGTTTCTGCCATGATACTTCACCTTGGCATAATCTTGGGCTTCTGTGGTATGCAGCTTGTGTAGGTCCAGTAAGATATGGCACCAACAAGATGGCCATCTGAGCACTGGGCTAACGAGCTGCTGTGGTGGCCCTCTTGAAAGTGATCAGGAAAGCTTTGGGGTCATCCCCACATTCCATTTTTGTGAGTTTCACTGGGTGTTACATAACATTGATAGGGCTCAGGATCCCAGCCATCAGGTTTGCATTTGCTTCTTGGGGTTGTAAAATGTCTGCCACCTGTTTAACCAGGCATTGTTGCTGTTCCTTGTGTTGTGTTGCCAACTCCCAAATGAGCTGTTGTTGCTGTGCTGCTTGCTGTTGGGCAGCTATTTCCTGGAACATCTTGTTCTGTTGCTGCTGTTGGGCCATCTGTTGTTGCTGGCTATCCATCAGCCACCTCAACAATTTCCCATGGTGGTGTTTGTTCCTCCTTGGTGACTGCCCAAATTCTCCACCAAATTGTGATTGTTGGCACTTAATAGCAGAGTATTCTAGTGTTTAAAGGGGTTGGTTCCTCTTACATGCCAAAGGGGGTTGGTATGGGAGCCTGGGTCTTTCCACTTCCATTGTGCTCTGGCCAGGGCCCTGTGAGGATTACCAAAGACAAGGCACTTAGGCTGCCCTCCTTGGGCCACTTCCTACCACCCACTGTATAATCCAAGCTTTGCAGTTTGCAGAACAGTTACTGAAGAAAAGATATTTTCTTTAGTCTTTCTGGACTTAGCAGATAGGCTTCTCTTCCCAGAGGAGCTGCTGCAGCATCCCTTCTCAGGAGCTCCCAGAGGATAGCCTTCTTCTTGGCCATGTCAGCCCTTCTGAGCTGTCTGGCTTCCTTTTAAACTCCACTTCCATCTGGAGTATGCTCTACAGGTGTGGCTGGGTGGGATCATCTGGGCTGAAAGTTGTTCTTTAGCCCCTTCAGTCCTAGTGCGGATTTTATACCCCTGTCACTGGGAATAAGTGTCTTGCAAGTCGAGAGTAGTGAACCAATCTAGGGGATTCTATGGATGGGGTTATGGAAGTGAAAATACTCAACTGGAACCTGAGGTGACAAATCAACTTGTTGAGTCACTTGAGATCAGAATAGGACATTGATCTCCTTTTCTCTTTGGAATTTGGAGTTACTGAGAAGAAAATACTCTGCTCCAGAATTTGGGGCCACAATCTCTATCTAATTCAGATGCAGCAGAGAGTTCACCTCTTTTTGTAGCAGGTTCTTGTAAGAGTGGTCCCTGAAATGGGATAGGATTGAAGGGGTTGGATGGAGGTAGAGACAAATTGGTTGACATAGCCCTTTTGAAATGAATTCCAGGATGCAAGAATGGTGGATACCAAACGAAGGAGACAGCGCAAAAAGATCCTTGCAAATTAGTCCAGAACTCTCCAGTGTGGCACCAAATTTGCTGACTCTGGCTAGGCATAGTATACAATGTTATGGGGAAAAAGTAGAACTCTTACTTTTTTGGTAGCAAGATCTCTCCTTGGAAGCTTCGGCAGATCTCACATGATAAAAACGTAAGAGGATGGATCTGGAGGCTGCTTGAGGCTTAAATTGCTTTAGCCATTGTGTTGGAGTATATAGACCTAGAGACTGAAGAGCTGCCCTGGAATCGTGCACTGAGTACAATGCCCTTATCAGCCTTAGAGCTAAACAGATCATGTCCTTCAAAAGGTAAATCCTCTGTCCTCCTTTGGACCTCTTGTGGGATAGGAGTGAAAAACCAATCAAGATGTTCTCTGCATGGTGACACTAGTTGCAATTGATCTTGTAGCCACATTGATGGCATCAAGTGCTGCTTGTAGAACTGCCTTGGAGGTGTATTGGCCTTTGAAGAATGGAACTATAAATTCTTCCTTAGACTTTTATAGGAACTTTATCCAAAAATCGGGAAACTTGGCCTTACTGCAAGTAGTTGTAGTTTCCTAGTAAAGACTGAAAGCTGGTGATTTTGACTTGAAAACTAACCAAAAAGGTATATTTTCAGGATTCTTGTCTTTTGGGGTGCATTTCAGTGGTCCATGCTGCCTAGATTTTTCATTTGCAGCCACTACTAGTGATGAACCTTGAACAGGGCAACTATAAAAATACCAAAGCCTTTCAGAGGGATTTGGTATCTGCAGTCTGCTGGCAGAGATGGAGGCGGGGGACTGCCAAAGATCCCTAGCAGAGTCCAGGATATTCTCATTAATGCCAAAAAACCTGAATGTCTGGATGTAAAATGATAAACAGTTTGTGTGAATTTCCTGAACAACTTCTAAGGTGTTGGCCATCCACTTGTGTCTAACCTGAGATCCTGTAGTCTGATTTGTCAGTCTTCCAAAGAGCTATAAATACTGGATGTTGGTTGTGATCCTTTCCTCTCTAATCTGCTGACGTTTGAACAGGGAAAGTTTAAACTATGAGATTGAAAACTTCCAAATAGTAATTTGGAATACCCTAGAAAATGCTTGGAAAGACTTTGCTACAGAACTGAGTCTGTGTTCTTCCTGGACAGTTTGATCAGAATCTGCTGTACTGACTAGCTGGCCAGAGCTGATGCAGCACACAGAGAGAACACACATGCCAAAAACTGACAACATGTGCCACTTGAAATCCACAAATTATTTTCTGTAACAGTAGATATTCCTGACATTATTCTAATTTGTGTTATTAATGAGGACTTGCCTGACTCCAGAACGATTTGAGTTATAGCCATCCCTGTCTGTTTCCTACTGTGGCTCTAGTAGATTTATATAGTTAGCTTTCTGTGGGTGGCTGATTATGGAATTGATGCTGTTATTCTTTTAATCATATTTAAAGACCAACACAGCCTATTTTTGGGTACTTGGGTGCCATATGTTATGGGCACTATTTCAAAACAAGTTATTTTGGGCCATTTCTGTGTTATGTTCAAAAGTGTATTTCTTAAGTGGTGCACAGTATTTTGAAGATATGCCATTCATCTTTGTAGAGAAATAGGGGGAAAATATACTGTTAACATCTACAGGAAAACAAAACAAAAACAAACATCCAGTCACAAAAGCAGACTTTTCACTTTCTAGGCAGCTTTTCTTGTGCCTAATTCCCGAATGGTCAAGGATCCAGGGGAAATGTGGTAGGAATGGGTGGAACAGGGCGTGAAAGCCATGGTTGGAAAAGAAAGGGCTCTGCTGGGTAGATATGCTATTGAAGTTGTTGCAAGTGAAGTCTGCAAAGGGTAAAAGGTGGAGCCAGTCACCCTGGTGGTAATTAATAAATCAGGTACTGCTCCAAATTTGGTTCACCTATTCCAACTGCCTATCCATTTGTTGTGAATATGTCATGAAAAGGAGCAGGTCAGCATCTAAGAGGCAGAATAACTCTTGCCAGAAATGGAAGATGAACTGCAGTCCACGGTCAGATGTGATGTTGGAGGGTAATCCATGAATCATGATGAAGTGATCAAAGAACAAATGCCATTTCCACTGTTGAGATCTTCCAAAAAATGGGACATCTTAGACAGCAAATCCATGACTACGTGTATGGCTGAGTGGCCCTGGGAACTGGGCAGGTCTATAATGAGGCTCATAGAGATGGACTCCCAGGGCTGAGAAGGAGTAGGTAGCGGGACCAAGGCATCCAGAGGTGTAATGTGAGGGACCTTCATCCAGCAACATACCTTGCAAAAGTCAGTGGAGGACCTAATGGCCACCAGAAATGCTGCAAAATCAGTTTTGTTTTTTCCCCCTGCCCAAAATGTCTGATAAGTCATAGCACAGTTGGAGGATTGTGAGGTGAGGCAGACCATCTGGGACACAAACATGGTCTCTGAACAAGAGTACTCCATTTTTAATGGAGAAGTTCAGGCTGAAGTCAGCACTGAGTGACATCTGTTTTACTGCAAAAGTGTCATTAGGTAGCAATTATCTCACAAGAGCTACAAGGTCAGTTTTCACAAGCACACTGGCAAAGGGGTGGGGCTTAAAGATAGTGAAGGGTGCTAAAGGTCCTCCCCTTTGTGGAAGAGTGCATCAGGCTTGCCATTGCAGATAGTGTAAATTCAAAATGGGAGTGTCTATTGGATCTAGAATTAATTAAGCGCCTTCACAGACTACAGGTACTCCTACTTCTTGTGGCTGGTGAACACTTGAAAGGAAAAGTACAAATTCCAGATGATGCTGTCATTCCTCAAAAGTAGCCTTGATGGCCAGCAGCTCCTTGTCATAGATTGCACGGTTCTATTCTATGGGTGTTTGTCTTCCTGAAGTAGAATGTGTAGGGTGGAGAACACGAGGTGACCCCCTGCTTTTGTGACAGTATAGACCTGATTCTATAATCAGATAAGTCACCCTTGATGGATCAGCCTGAGTGTATTAACATGAGTGCTGTGGTCAAGGCCTTCTTCAATTGTTCCAAAGCCAGTTGTGCTTCCACCATCCAGACATAGGCAGAATTCTTTTGGAGGAGATAGATAATAGGGGATATCACTCTGGAAAATCCTCTAACAAATCACCAATAGAAATTAGCAAATCACAGGAAGCAGCAGATTTTTGGTGTGTTCCAATCCACGATGGCAGCAACTTTCCAGGAGTCCACAGTAATCCCATCAGCAAAATGACACAACCCAGGAAGTCAATGGTGTGCGGTCAAATTCACATTTTTCAGGTTTTACTTATAAGCCATTCAGCTTGAGGCATTCCAGTAGTTGTTGGATGTGGTGGTGGTGGTGCAGAGTCGGGTCCCCAGAGAAGATGAAAATGTCATCCAAGTAGATTAAATCAGACTTGTCTAGAATATCCCTGAAGAGGTCATTCACAAAGTATTGGAATGTTGTTGGGGAGTTGGAGACGCTGAAGAAGGGCATATTGAGATATTCAAAATGGCTGTATTGGGTGTGGAAAGTTGTCATCCACTCATCGTCCTCCAGGATGTGGACCAGATTGTATGTGCCAAGCAAATCAAGTTAAGTGAAAATTTTAGCTGCACTGACCTGTTCCATAATTTCTTTGTTTTTGATGGTAATACTGTTCATGGCCTGACAGTCAACACAGGCCCATTTTGATGAACGGGATTGAGGATCCATCAGGGGATTTGGAAAGCCAGAAGTTCTTGGCCAGGTTCTCATCAGAATATTGCCATAGGGCCTTGAGCTCAAGTTCCAACAGGGGGTAAATGTGCCCAAAGGTATTTTAGCCCCAGCTGAAGATCTGTAGGGCAATGTGATATTTGGGGAGGATATTGCCATTCTATTTATCAAATACAAAGATATACTTTGTCAGAATTAGGGAACTAGTATCTCCTGATGCTGATGTGGTGCCAAGCCTGAAGGATTCCTTCATGGAGGTGGGCTCTGTTTCCATCATGCTAGACCTGGTTTATCAGTACAGCTGGCAAAACCCATAGTAAAATATATACCTTCTGTGTCATAGAAATTCTTGGGTCATGGAGAGAAAGCAGAGAAGGGCCAATATGACCAGGAAGTAGGGTGAGAGGATCAGATCCAATTGCAGTGTCTCATGATGCTCCTGGATCTTGACCCAAAGAGGTGCTGTCTCATAGGAGATAGGCTTGGAGGACAGCATGCTGCCATTAATCATCTCCACCCACTCCAGGGCAAGCTTTCTCTGTATGGAGATGTGGTTAGCTTGGGTGAAGGCCATATCCAAGATGTTGCTAGATACCCCAGAGCCAATCAATGCAAGTGAGGAGCAACTTACTTCGAGTATGACTGATATCTAGAGCCTGAGCTGAATCTGCAAGTGGGGCTACCAGGAGTCTACTGGTACAGGGGCACACATAAGTAGCAGAAAGGGTCTGTTTGGGGAACTCAATTTCCTTGTTACATCCAGCCATGACCTCTCTACCAGGACTGGACGAGACTGTTTTCTAGCACCCAGGCTGGCCTGAACTTGTGGGGGTACCCTGAAGTAAAATGGCCACACCCTTCACAGTACAGACAGAAACCATTTCAGCACCAGTATTCTTTCTCTCAGTCTGTGAGGCATCTTTGGGTGACATTGATTTGCACGGGCTCTGCTCTGGGACTGGGCAGAGTGTATGCTTGGGTGGGTTGTAGTACTAGGCTGAGGTCCAGTGTAAGCCCTCGTCTTCTCCAGGCATCACTCAAGCAGCTGGTTACTGATTCAGATACAGAGTCCAATGCAGAATGACAACTTGGTGGGGGTCGACTCAGACCAATTCAGCCTTTTTGGCTTCATTCAGCCCTCAGTTAAGGTGGCATCTCTGTGCCATCTCATTCCAGATGGTATTGGTGGCACATCATTAGGATTGTCACTGGCTCCTGGATTGGCTGCCACTTCAAAGCTAAAGAGTGAATGATGAGTCATCGCAGGCTCTGGGTGAAGGATTTTCTCGCATTAAGATTCCTTCAATTCCAAAGAAACTGAAATCTATATCTTTTATTATTCAAATATAAAATTGTTTGCTTATATATGTTCCAAGACTGATAGAACTAACCTGCTACACTTTTTTAGTTTGTATTTACATCTCATTCTATTATTCACATTCAAGCAAATTTTAATGACCACATTCTGATCCCCTTACTCATGTCAGATAACAACTTACTCTATAGGAAGTCCCATTGATTTCAGCGACACTGTTCATGAAGTAAGCTATTGTTCCACATGAGTGAGAATATCTGAATCTGGCCCTAAGTAATGGAAAAAAAGGACTCCAATGAGGAGATCATTAAGTTTATATTCTCTGTCAAATACAAATAAAAAAGCAACTCGAAGGAAGGCACTACAATATATTAATCTCAAAAACCTTTCTTAAGTCCATTATTACTTTCCATGTGATTTAAGAAAAAAGTAGATAGCAGATGAGAAATCTACAGTGCTACATTTAGATCTCAGACAAATACAAGCACATCACATCTTAATGCAATTTACATTCCCACTGCCTGTTCTGAATGTAGTGTACATGAGTCTCTGAGGAAGAGGAAAGTACTACAGTGCCATATTGACCTCTAGTTTTCTCAGGAACAGGTTCCATCATCTGATACGTTTCCTCATCTTACAAAAGTTTTTATAAAAGCTGTCAAAGAAAAATCCTGCACCATTAGCTTCAACAGTTTTTTATCTGAAGCAGTTCCATGATACATCTCACCAGAATTTTAAAATGATACTTTATGTTAATGCCACAACTGGGTGAATCCATACAGGTATATCATTCAGCCACATCCTCTTCAATTTAAGACAAACACAATGTAATGTCAGATAAACCAACCTTAGGTCTCTTTATACACCTCTACCCTGATATAACGTGGCCCGATATAACATGAATTTGGATATAATGCAGTAAAGCATCCCTCCAGGAGGGCAGGGCTGTGCACTCCGGCGGATCACAGCAAGTTTGATATAACATGGTTTCACCTATAACGCGGCAACAATTTTTGGCTCACGAGGACAGTGAGTTATATTGGGGTAGAGGTGTATATACACAATTGAGTACACGTTAAAAATGATACATTACTGCAGTGAAAAGCAAAAAAAGGAAAACATTTTTTCCATTTCTTGTGCTTCTCTGTTAAAATACTTTCATGCAGCATGACTGCTATTATTCAGTTTTTAAAAAGTATTGGCTCTTGTACTATTGAGTTTAGAAGTGATTCCCATAACATTTTAAAATTCCTGTTGTATCTCTCTACCATATTTTGCTTACTATTTTGAAAGTGGCTCTTATTACCATATACAATGTACATCCTCACACAAGTCCCCCCTGCTTCTTAACAATATCTCAGTATCCTATTATTTTGCTCCCATTAAACCAAGAAACCCATTTTCAGTCATATTGAGGATGCCATTTGTTTCCAAAAGGTCAGCTAATATAGTCATCTTTTATATAAAGGGAATGCATCTTTGATGACTTGGGGAATTGTAAATAGAATGTCATGCAAGAAAATGTTTTATTTTGTGACAGTCCCAGAACATAAGTATATAATTTCCTATATCAGTTGAGTATCTCAAGTAAAGATTATTTTCTTGTACATTCTTGTACATCTAGCTACATTCTTGTTATTTTACTAATCCATTGTCCTATTAGTTTCACTGCTCTCTTCTGGCCAGATTTGTGAACCCCTTACTCACACTAGGACTAGCAAGAGTAACTGCCCAGCACTGTAGTAGAGCCACAATTTGGACCTGTATTTCAAAACTTCATATTTCTAAAACAAAGAACCACTTACTCAAATTTGTCTTTACTATACACTGCTTTGTGATCTTTTAATCTCGGAGTTTCCCCCTTTTGACCATCGCCTCGTCATCCTTGCCACCTATCCCTCCTGAGACCATCAATCCATCAATTTTCAAAACTTTGCTGCCTCTCTCAGTCCCCTCCTCCCCATTCTCCCTCATTTACGCTGTTGTTAAATCTCTCGACTCTGTCCAACCTCAATTATTTTTGCTAATCATCTCTCATTGAAATGTTCATCTCACTAACCATCAACAGTATTTTCATGTGCACACAGAGAAACGCTTATTATTTTTAAATGTTTACAAACAGAAGTTAAACTACTACTTATTTCAGCCTGTGGTGCTACAGTTGCTATGTTGAGCCACAAAGAGTCGTGTGGCACCTTATAGACTAACAGATATACTGGAGCATAAGCTTTCGTGGGTGAATACCCACTTCATCAGACACATGTAATGGAAATTTCCAGAGGCAGGTATAAATATGCAGGCCAGAATCAGTCTGGAGACAACGAGGTTAGTTCAGTCAGGAAAGAGGAGGCCCTCTTCTAGCAGCTGAGGTGTGAACACCAAGGGAGGAGAAACTGCTTGTGTAGTTGGCTAGCCATTAACAGTCTTTGTTTAATCCTGAGCTGATGGTGTCAAATTTGCAAATGAACTGAAGCTAAGCAGTTTCTTTTTGAAGTCTGGTCCTGAAGTTATTTTGTTGTAGGATGGCTACCTTAAAATCTGCTATTGTGTTGAGCCAGAGGTGGATGAGGAGAGAGTAGGAGACTGGAGAGAAACATGGAGACATGGAGCATGGCGAAAAGGTTGGGCACCATGAGGACCTAGACTAGGGGAACATGGAGGAATGAAATAAAGTCATGTTTCTCAAAGATTGTGGGAGCAGAACCCTGGGAAGACAGGAAGAAGGGATGATTGGAAGGGAAGGCATAGAGAAATGTGCAGAGGGCATGGAGGAAGGATCAGGGAAATTGGGTAGATCTGTTATCTCCTTCTCCAGACTTTCTAACTTCATCTTCCCCTCCCCTTTACAAGTTGTAGAAATTATAAGTTGCCATTAAATTTTCATGAAATAAGAAACTACTTTATACAGAACACATTTAACAAAAGGTATTTCTCTTTTGCCAATACGTGTATATTGACAACAGCTCATTCTACACTGGTATTGAATATGTCCAGTCACCTTAAATAATGTCCAAGATTTAGTCACAAGACTTTCCCAAATGTTGTCAGAAGCTCATTCCCTTTTTTCCGTCACTGTCCAGGGTAAATTCCATTTTGCATTTCACTGGAAGATATTGGATAGGGCTAGTTTAAGTCTATTGGGTTATGTTCACATCACTGATTAAATGTTTCAGCCATACTCATTCAGTTGGTAGCCTCAAGACTCTAAGCTTCTTTTTCAAAGCTGATCAAAAACCACTGGCTCCACCAAGTGCTAACACGACTCTAAAGGAGAAGCCTTGTTTCATGACGTTAGTGATTGGGTACTTTTGTTCATTATTTTCATCCAATGATCCTTTTGAAAGGAGCCTCTCAATCTCAATTACTTTTGAGACCCAGCAGCTGCTCAAGCTAAAGAGCCTCCCCACAATAAGTGCCTAATACTCCACGCTATTGGACATATACTACTGCAACATCTGTTACACAAGAACATGTTTTGCTTGGGAGGAGACTTTGACATTACCATACATTTAAATGTGATTACCACACTGAAAGATCATAACTGTAGCCAAACAAAAATACAACAAATGGAAACAATTTCTTGTGGAATTGAGCCTACATTGACTGAAGTCAATGATATAACTCCCATTAATATAAATGGTAGAGGACAAAGGCCTGTGAGAGTAGCTGTCTTCATCCTGATTTTCAGTTGGCCAGACTTTGTACTGTTTTGCTTGGTCATAAGGCAAGCTTACCGAACAAAAGATCAAATCTGGCTCTTTCAGTGTCCACTCAGTCTGATGTCAATATTATACCAAGGTCAAGGTGCCTCCAAACCCTGATATTTTAAATGTTTTTTTTTTAAATAGGAACAAATATTTTCTTAACTGTTTATACTTTCTCTCAGGTGCTCCATAGCCCATAAATATTTACTAATAATAAAATAATAATATTATAATCATATATGATAAACACAGTGAGGGGGTGTAGCAGGCCCCTTTGTGGCCTCCTGGTCCTACTACATCCCACACCAGGAAAGGAGCAGCAAAGGTGGGTCCTCCAGGCCTGCCCAGAGAGGTTGCATAGGAGCAGCCAATCAGATCCCAGGACGCTCACATACAAAGAGCTAAAGGGGCTTTGCAGATCAGTTCCTGCCAAGACAGGACATGACTCTCCTCTCCTGCCAAAGAACATCAAGGGACAACCAGAGTTTGATTCTGAATGCATTTGCTTAAGCTGGGAGAGAGAGAAGCTAACAATTTTAACTCTGAGCTAAGGGTGAAAATAAAGGGGCTGAGTGGGAAGAGGCTCAGGGAAGTAGCAGCAATGAGTTGAACTGAGCAGTATATGGCTGCTGTTTATAGGGTCCCTGAGTTGCAACCCAGAGTAATGGGTGTGCACAGCTTCCCCCACCAGCTCGTTGGTAGTGTAAACCCTGAGAATGGGAAAAAGCCTTGCTGGGAAGCTCAAGTGATGGTCTGAATTTAAAGGGTCGCAAGCCAGGGCTCAAGATGTTGGGGAGAGCAGACAGAAAGTTTTATGGACTCTTTGCTGCTCCAGATGGGTTTCATTTGAACTTTGTGATTTGGCTGGAGGGTCAAACCATGAAAGACCAACCTGCGGGGGGCACCAAGGGTGAAAAAGAACTGCAGTACCACACACAGCCACTAGAAGATGCCCAAGAGGTGAGTGGTCCATTACACACACACACACAAATATATTGAGAATACATGATGGAGTGGTATGGTACAAAGGTTTTATTGGCATGAATGGCCAAGGTCTAGGTTTTATTGTATGCATATCATTAGGACTCAAGTATAAGAGGGGTAGCCATGTTAATCTGGACCTGTAAAAAGTAACAAAGAGTCCTGTGGCACCTTATAAACTAACAGATGTATTGGAGCATAGGCTTTCGTGGGTGAATACCCACTTCGTTGGATGCATGCAGTGGAAATTTCCAGAGGCAGGTATAAATATGCAGTCAAGAATCTTGGTGTTCACACCTCAACTGCTAGAAGAGGGCCCCATCCTCCCTGATTGAACTAACCTCGTTATCTCTAGACTGATTCTTGCCTGCACATTTATACCTGCCTCTGGAAACTTCCACTACGTGCATTCAACGAAGTGGCATCAAGGCAGCCTGAAAACCTCTAAATATAACCTAACATTAGATTTTCTATACCCCCAAATCTATCAACTTTAAACACCTAGATCCTTCTAAAAATAGAAGCAATTATGAGTCATATTGAGAAACAGAAATGAAGCTCCCATTTGTAGCCCTTTAGGAATGCACAATAACTGGCTGTAACATTTTTGTGCATAAAAAAAGCAGTTACTGGTTCAGGCCTACATATTGCCAGTCCTGGGCCTCAGTGTAAACTTTAAAGATGAAGGAAATATTTATGTAGGCTTAATTAATTAAGAAAAAAAAGATGGTTGAAGTTTATCGAGGGCTTGGTGTGATAGAATAAGTATGGTGGGAGACCTATTAACAGGTAGAGGCTGTTGGCGGTACATGATAAATGTTTCTGTCACATAGCTATCCTTTCTAAAATATTAGGAATCTAACAAACAACCTTTTAAATTTTTAAGCCCCAAATACCTGGACTCACACTGAGCACTATATCAAGCATTTACAATATATACAAATGCCATAGACAATTTTCCTCTTCCGTCTACAGAAAACTGCATCTTATTACCTCTTTTTTGCTTTTATAAATAAATGATTGCCATCTTTCCTTGATTAATTCTCTTTAGGTGTCTTACTTACACCATTTAGCACTGGTTTCTGGAAGCAGAAAATTAGGAGAATTAAGTGAGAAATCACACTGAACTAAGATTAGAAGAGACCCCTTGAGAGTTAGACAGCAAGCGAGTGAGCGATCTTGAGATGAGTTATGGCTAAAGGAGAGTGAGATGCAAGCAAATTGTTTTTATGAAATAAGGAGAAATAACAGGAAAGCAAAAGCCAAATTTTCAGTTGTCGCAAGCTTTCTCTTAATTTACACCTGCAAATAACTGCGTACTAAAACTAAGCAATAAGCTGGCAGGTAGTTGGTTTTCTTGGGGAAAAGGATGTGACCAACAGAAAATAAAATGGTTGATAGTACAGAATTACTCTAAAATAGAATGGGTTTAAGTCCACAACTGAATTTTATGAAATTATTTTACAATTCTGTAGAAAGGAGAATTATGTACTTAAACCTACATGTATTGAAGTAAACAGCAAAGCTACCTTTAACTTCTATACCCCTTTTCTAAAATTCTACAGGATGGTTTAAAAATCCCATATATAAGGTTATAATTGCCTTCTAAATTCTGAGACTTTTGGATGAGGAAAATCCACAAATTCACTTTGATGATATCTGTTTTCCCTAATATTTATTTCTGTTAGCAGTTGTATAAGCGAAATTTGTTCTCAATAAAGTTCACAGAAAGAGAAAGTCATGAATGTGTGTGACAATAGAAGTGTTCACATATACCAGATGTGTTCACTCAACCATCTTGAAAGCTCTGTAGGATCATCTCGTCACAGAGGACAAACAATACCATGCAATTTAGGAGAGCAATCACAACTGTCCAAATAACAAAGTATGTACAGTGAATTCTCCGAGCAAGATGGAGCAAGTAGTTTCTGAGCAATCTAGAAGCTGGAATAAGTTTACATAAAATCTTTGACAAATAATTGCAGATAATGAAAAAAAACCAGTGGATTATTTGTGGATAATATGTGAACAGAAAACTGGGTTACATTTGTTGTTTATTGCAATTAGTTTAACCAGCTGAATGTGAAACCCCAAAGGAATCTACTGCAGTACTAAAGGAGTTGTGTGTAACTTGATTTAAAAACTCATAAGAGGCTATACATTTCAAAATTGAAGCTTCAAATCATGTTGCTTCAAAGGGATATTTTAGTGGTATTTTACTAGTTATAATTTTTGTTTTTTACTTTGATTACTATTTCAGTAAGTGAAAAGTTTTATGAGATGACATTTGTCTCTGAGCTAGCTGTTTTGTCTATCTGTCTCAATCTTGTCTAAAACACCTATCACTGAATTATCTGAGCACTTACTTTCAGAATTGTCTAGATAGGATTTTGGTTTTGTCATCCATAGTACAATATTATGAAATGTAAAAGACAATAAAAATAAACATACACTGGCTATGTGGTTTAGGGGATGGAGGGAGTGGCCTGTGTGTGGCTCCACGTTTTCCTCTTCTCTGTTCCTTTGCCTCTCATTTTCTGTTCCCTCTTTGCTGTCTTTCATTATTCAGTTTTATTCTATTTGCTTTTCTTTCTTGGTATATTCTGGTTTGCCTATGCATCTTCTTTAGCATTCTTTTCTTAGGGTTTTTAAAATCAATTTTCTTCCCTTCTGTCTCTTTTAATGGACTGCTCTCGTATCTGCCTCGATATATCTCTGTCTCCAATTCCTTCCCGCCCCCCTCCCCCCTCTCTAGGTCTTTTCACCTTTGAAACCCCTTAGCGTTCCCACAAGTTTAGGAGAAAAAACCCACCCAACCAGCCCTTGGATAGAAGGAACCATTTAGATTATTTATCCGGTCAATAATTCCACCTAGCAATAAGAATCGTCTGAACAAACAAGCACTTTGATTAACTACTACTGGAACGGTAATGCTGACCTGTGGTCATACCCCAGTAAGAGCTTATTAGCTATAGAGGCAATGCCCCTGCTGACCTATAATTGCTGCTGATTGGCTCCATTTTTTATCTTTTTGGGTTGCCAGCAGTGGCAGCTCATAGAGCTGCAGGTAGCTATAAATCTTCAACTAAACTTTCAAATACACAGAATAAACAGAAAAGCTGGGGAGCTGAGCAGAGTCTTGAATAAGTGAAATACAAGAAATGCAAGGAAGACTGCTAGGAATGAAAGTTACGTGGGATAATTTTCAGGACCCCATGTATGGTAGAAGATTTCTGCCTGTTGAAATGGGGGGCTGTATTTGATTTTTAAATTAAAATCTTTTAGGGATACTTTTCCCCTGCTAGCGTGCTCCCTGATTTTTTCCTTATACATGTTAAGAACATTGGTAATGTTTCTCTAGCTGTTCTGCGCATACCATGATTGCCCTACCTTTATTGAACTGCTGCTGTACGTGAACTACAATAAAATATTCACTATAGTCAGAGAGGAAGTTAGATCAAAACACCGTTGGAAGATAGCCCTGGCAGTGCCAGAGCAACATTACCAATGCTCAACATCATGGTTAGGTTTGAAGGAAGCACCCGAGCATACAATTTCAGAGCTGGTTCTAGAATTTTTTTTTAAAATATAACTCTTCAGTGGATATAAAGAGAGTAGGTAGGAAGTAAGATCGTGATAATACAGCTAGTGCTTAAATGAACTTAGAGCCTGCTAATTTCATGAAGGACCAGGATCCTCTTGAAAGACATGTGCAAGGAAAGCATGCATATGGGACTTAAAATCAGTACGGAGTTAAGGCATCCTTTGTACCCGCAGGAATGCAACTTACTTCAGTATGCCACAGGCCTCCCCTCCTTCATTCGCTCACTTTGTGTGCTCCCCCCAACCCATTTCTCCTTCTCCTGCTGTGTTGTGTTGTAGCTCCTCATGTCCCTCTCATGTTCTATATTTATCCTTTCCCTTCTATTGCCTCCTGTCCTATGTTGTGACTCAGTAATTTCATTGTTTCTTTCTTCTTCCCTACCCAGCCCTGTCTTCCTTTTGTATTTTCCTTCTTTCCCCCTTCCCAGTACTCTTTTATCCACAAGTTTTCTAATACAGTGATCACTGTCAGATCAAGACATGCTCTCCATTGTGCTCTTTGGAATGTGGCCAAAAACATATTTGAAATAACCAGAGTCCTGTTATGACAGGCAATCACAGGTTAGCATTCTTGCATATTTTACTTTACTGCCAGATTCACTTTCCTATTAGATGCCAAAACAATGTTTCATTTTTGACTGGCTATACTGGTGCTAATATGAACTATTATTGAATCTCAACAGGGACATCCTGTGCTTTCTGTGACTGAGTGTCATGGTGTCCAAGTTTAATTAATATTATGGTTTTCCATTAATCAGTTTAAACTACTGAATAATATCCATGGTTTCTATGTCACTGTGGAATGAAAACCCTGACAAATTATAATGTCATGTGGCAATCTGAAATACTTTCCCTGGAAATGGACAAAACTCTTGTCTCAACACAAAGAAAGGGCTGGGTTGGCCCTCTTTGCAATTACTGACAATTATGTCTTTCTGTCTAAGTTAGATTTTTCTGTAACATCCATCACTATAGTAGGTGAGTGCTGCATAAATAAATTAGAGTGGCATTGTCAGAGCCCAGTAGGGTCAATGGAGCCTTTTACTTTTTCTCCTTCCCATGTTATAGGAAATTATGCTTTTTTCTCCTCTTATCATCCCCCACCCATATTATTCTGGTTCTGGTTAGAAAGTTTGATAAAAAAGATGGGCTTTGAAGTATACAGAATAATACATAAAAGGCATAGACTAGGGGTGAGCAAGAGAGAAGCAGCATTTAATTGTATTTTCTTCAATTTTTTTTAAGGTAATAAAAGAGACCATGGTTAACTCCAAATTATATTTTTGAAGCTAGTTTTAAATATCTGGGTTTTAAATTGCCCGGAGAGTTCTGAAGTCCCATCAGAACAGAAAACTGATGAAACGTTAGATCTTTTTTAAACAACCAAGTTTTTCTTTGATTCTTACATGAAGGTGCATAAGGTTTAATGCAAAGGGTGTTAAAGGCACAAACAAATCCACCCCTAAAGATATAATTCACCTCAGGACCAATTTCTCCTTCAGTCATACATCCGGTATTAGTTCAGCAGCATTGACTGTGCATTGCATATCCACTATAGCTACAGAAGTGAGGTATATCTAGAGAGTTATAATCAGTCATTTGTGTCAGCGCTACTTTAAAAATAGAATCAATAACTTTAGCATTGTGAAGAGCACCTTCAAATTTTAGTTAGGATGCCAAAGAATGTGATTTTAAGACAGTCATAATTTCCTGATTCTAAGTGGGTTTTTTAAAATGGGACCTCAAGCTTGTTTGAACACTGATCCCTGTGAGATTGTGTTACTAGACTTGGGGGTGAGTCCTACATCAGCGCTGTTATCTTGATGACCATGTCTCCCACTCTATTATAAGCACTCAGGATTCTTTAACGAGAGAAATGTGATTTTCTTATTAATTGGGGAACTATGCACCTACTGTTTCATAAGCAAGTATTACTTCTGCAATAAGTTTACATTAGCAATACTACCTATATTCTAAATTTTATGATTTAGTAATTTCAACACTCCAATATACAGCTTTAAATGAGGCTTGGATTTGGTCTCGGTTTTAAGGTTCTCTTGTATAATCAAAGTATGCATATTAGTTCCAGAGCAATATTAGATCACTGAAAACTATGCCCTATAAATTAATGATGCTTTTATAAATTTCATACCGTGTGATCCCACTACATTTAAGATGCCCTCAAACTCCCATAACAGCTTTCTATAAGGTTAAACTGTAGGTCACATTCTGATACCAGAAGTAAACAAAGACAAAGAAAAGAAGTACAGTTAAATACTAAATGATTAATATTGAGTAACAAGATTAAAATGGAGAAACCGTAAACATCAGAAAATAATTACTTATACAAAAGCACACATGCAGCCTGTTGGATATCTGAACTTGGTATGACTGGATTAGCATCATAAAACCCTGTAGTGCATATTACATATTTGTATATAACAGGGATGAAATATTATTTGGTAAGGTTAAATCACCTCTTTCTAAAAAAAATATGATACTGAAACTAATCATATCTTACATATTGGCATTATGCATTGGAGGCAGAACCCTTGACTTCAAAGGGGAGGATCCAGCTTTGCAGAATAAGTGACAGAATTGGGGCTGAAATTCCTGGTCCTTTTCAAAATGTCTCTCTTCCTCAGGGGTGACAGTAACTTACCACAGGGCGGCCGGCGTCCTGGACAAGGTGTGCGTGTGTGTTCTGGGCCCCTAGAAGGGGCAGGGCCTTGGGCGGAAGGGGCGTGGCTGGGGCCCTTTGAAATTGCCAGGCCCCAGGGCAGCGCCCCTTTTGCCTCCCCCTTAATCAGCCACTTTCTTACCAGTATGCTGTACTGGCTCATATTGGCTTACTTTCACCTCTGCTCTTCCTTCACAATTTGCGAAGCTCAGACCTGAATGTCTCAGTACAACTCCAATGGCTGACTCTGCCAGAATAGCACAAAGCAGCTGCAAATTTACCAGGCCAGAAGTAAAGAGGATGGAGATGGATGGCAGGAGAGTGATCACTTGATCATTGCCTGTTAGGTTCACTCCCTCTGGGGCACTTGGCATTGGCCACTGTCGGTAGACAGATACTGGGCTAGATGGACCTTTGGTCTGACCCAGTACGGCCGTTCTTATGTAGGCCATAAAAGAATATTTAAGAAAAAAACAACTAAACTGCTTTAATTTGTTACAGTAAATTTTTATCACTTTTTAAAAATGACCATGAAATAGATTCAGATAAATGTTCTTGGTATACTTAAATTTGATGCTTTAGAGTATTACTGTGACAGATGCAGGTTCATTATTATACTTAATTTTTACTAAGGTATAAGCTGTTCCTTCCCCTAACTTCAACAAACACCATCCCTAACACATTTGTACACTAAATCTTTTAATCAGAAACAACAATCCTTAAGCAGTCTGTTCTCAAGGCACCTTCAGCCTGCCAGGTTCCCCTTCTTACTTGGGGCAAGGAAATGAAAAGATTTACAGCTGAAGATATTCCGGGAGTGGAACTAGCAACAAAACTCCTGAGGCACTTCCTTCTCTAATAAACCTGCTCTGAGGGTGAGCTGTGGTGCAGAAGTGAGAAGCTTGGTTTGAAGAGGGATTTGGTGGGGGAATCCTGAGGTGGTGAGGACAAATGTCTCTGTGCTATGGCAACAGCATCGAAGGGCTCCCCAGGTGTTATACCCTCACCACAACCCCTGCTGCCCAGCCCGCCTTCCTGTGTCTTCTGTGAGGAATTGAGCTGATGAGTTTGGGTTGCAGGTTGTCTAGCTGGGTTGGCTGATTCCCAAGCACCTGCTTGGGTCCTCTTGAACAGGGCAGACAGCTTCCTGGCAATTAAAGGGGGCAGACTGCCTTGTTACAGGAAGTATCAAAAAAGCAAAGATTGGATCCTAGAAACCAAGCCTCACACTTGTGCAAATAAAACAATAAAACCTCTGCATGTTGAAATCTATAGAAAGATAAAAGAAAGACTGGCTAATGGTTAAAGGTTCATTACTATACTTCTGAGGATGCTCAATTACTTAAAAAAAAGTATGTTGTGATTTCCTCTCTCTCTCACGTCTTATACCTCCATTTTTCTGCTAAGTACCACTGTTTCCATCCCCCCCCCATTTTGTATTTGTTCATAGTAGAGGGAAGCAAAGATGTGCATATATCTTTAAAACTATAAGCGAAAAACAAAAAATCAAATATTACATATGTCTACCTCCACTCTTAGGAGGATGGACTTCATGAACTAGAAGGTCTTCTGTTTCCAAGTACTCAGTCTTATAGTTCTATAACTAACCAGACGCAAGCATACTATAGAGATGAATAAATGTTAGATTTAGACTCTGAATCTTAGCAATGACATTAACAGTTTGGGAGGTACACACCTCTACCATGGATTGCCAGAGTATTTCACATGTCTGGCATGGAATTCCAGAATGTTTCTGTGCAAGAATCTCAGGTAGAAAACAAGTAACAGAAAATCCATTTCCCCCTCTCTTTTAAAGTATGAAATATAAATAAATGTAGAGTGCAAAGAAACACACCTAGAGTCAATAAACAAAGCAGCATGGACTGTGCTAAAACAAGAAACCCACCTTCGGTAAGTTTGGAGCCAGCGGCAAGTACTCTTATTATACATTCTATATCACTGCACAATGAACTGATCTGAGACCACCACACTACTGCCACACAGGTGGCAGTGTGAACTCTAAAGCTTTCTAACATTAGGCATACACAAAAAGGGTGAGAGACAAAGAAGGGGAATTACTGAAGAAAATCAGCTGTGTAGTAGTAGAAAAGGGAGAGGGAAGAGATTTGGAGACCCTGAGGTGAAGTGAGAGTGTTCAAAGGAGATGGAAGTAGCCCCCAGAGTTGAATACAGCAAAGAGTGTAAGGAGAACATGAACAGAAAAGAGGTCCATTAGGTTTGACAAGGAAAAGATCATTAATCACATTAGTGAGGTCAGTTTCAGTTTACTAGAAAGGATGGAATTCAGGCTGGATTGGGTCAAGAGAAGTTAGAGGAATGGAAATGAAAGTAGTTCAAGTAGATTGAGTTCAAGAAGGTTGAAGATAAAAAATGAGGAAAACGAGGTGAAGGAGAGATGGATAAAGCTAATAAAAGGTTTCTTGAGGGAAAGAATAACATGGCTGAAAACAAGGGCTGTAGACAGAACCGTTGGTGATGAATGACAAGGAAGGGGAGGCACATAGGGAGGGTATCAAGAGGACAGATGTAAGTGTTCAAGCCAGAAAATAAGTGAGAGATCTTGGATTTGGATACTATGGGAGTAAGAAGGACAGGAGAACAGATGCTGGGGGCGGGGGGAGTTAGACAAGTGAAAGGGGAACTCTCACCAGACATCACAGATTTTAACTTTGAAGTAAAGTTGCAAGACCCTGAGAAAAGAGGTAAAAAGAGGCTGACAGTGGTTGGAAAGGAGGATGTGAACAGGAAAAGTTAGACAACAGCTGAAATGGATTAAGGGCCTGGAAGTGCATAAGAGTTGGTTTTCTTGAAAAAGAACAGGCGAGAGCTGAGGGAGAAATGGGCAAACTTATAGCGGAGCAAGCTGTAGGACTTCCCTCAGAGGTGCTCAGCTGAAAGGCAGCAGAAATGGAGATAACAAAGATGATGGGAGAGGCAAGGCTTTCAGTTGGTAAGGCAGATGGAGCAACATGGGAAGGGAGCCAATTGGTCAAGCATGCAGGAGAGGGCAGAATTGAGGGCAGGGACCACTGACACATGATCTGTACATATACCCTGAAGGGGTGCCCTGGCTCTCTGAGGCTCAATATATATATTTCTACATGTTTTATTTAGTACAACTGAAAAGACGGTTACTCACCTTTGTAACTGTTGTTCTTCGAGATGTGTTGCTCATATCCATTCCAGTTAGGTGTGCGCGCGCCGCATGCACATTCGTCGGAGAAACTTTTACCCTAGAAACACTCGGTGGGCCGGCAGGT